>NC_137867.1:622500-795000 GCF_963924005.1 Protomyctophum bolini
GCGAAAGGTCCCCGGTTCGAAACCGGGCGGAAACAGGCTTGGTTGAGACTGAGGCCCTTGACACCAGAAGGATTCTCTCTGTCCATTGCGTGACCTGTTGCACTCTCAAGCCTGTTGCGTTACAGGTGAGTCGGCGCAATCCTGAGTTTTGAAAGGGCCACAGCTTGCAATTGAATGACAATCACTTTGCACTGATGACGCACGGCTGGCCGGCGGGTGACTGATGTGGGGCACGTGTTTCCTCGTTAGTATAGTGGTGAGTATCCCCGCCTGTCACGCGGGAGACCGTGGTTCGATTCCCCGACGGGGAGGCGATTGCAATTTTTTTTGCCGTGAGAGGCCCTAACCCCACGCTTCCCGGCCAATGCAGGGTAGTCTCTTGAAGGGGGTGATTCCTTTGACTCGTGAAGACACCCCAGATGTTGAACACGCATGCATTGGTGGTTCAGTGGTAGAATTCTCGCCTGCCACGCGGGAGACCCGGGTCCGATTCCCGGCCAATGCAGCGCAGTCTTTGGAATTTGTTGCGTTCCCTGAAAATCAAAATAGTGAAGAGGCTCGGAGACCCCGAAGCATATGAGCAGCAGTTTCCGTAGTGTAGTGGTTATCACGTTCGCCTCACACGCGAAAGGTCCCTGGTTCGAAACCGGGCTGAAACAGGCTTGGTTGAGACTGAGGCCCTTGACAGCAGAAGGATTCTCTCTGTCCATTGCGTGACATGTTGCACTCTCCATTGAAAGCCTGTTGCGTTACAGGTGAGTCGGCGCAATCCCGAGTTTTGAAAGGGCCACAGCTTGCAATTGAATGACAATCACTTTGCACTGATGACGCACGGCTGGCCGGCGGGTGACTGATGTGGGGCACGTGTTTCCTCGTTAGTATAGTGGTGAGTATCCCCGCCTGTCACACGGGAGACTGGGGTTCGATTCCCCGACGGGGAGGCGATTGCAAATTTTTTTGCCGTGAGAGGCCCTAACCCCACGCTTCCCGGCCAATGCAGGGTAGTCTCTTGAAGGGGGTGATTCCTTTGAATCGTGAAGACACCCCAGATGTTGAACACGCATGCATTGGTGGTTCAGTGGTAGAATTCTCGCCTGCCACGCGGGAGACCCGGGTCCGATTCCCGGCCAATGCAGCGCAGTCTTTGGAATTTGTTGCGTTCCCTGAAAATCAAAATAGTGAAGAGGCTCGGAGACCCCGAAGCATAAGAGCAGCAGTTTCAGTAGTGTAGTGGTTATCACGTTCGCCTCACACGCGAAAGGTCCCCGTTTTGAAAGGGCCACAGCTTGCAATTTAACGACAATCACTTTGCACTGATGACGCACGGCTGGCCGGCGGGTGACTGATGTGGGGCACGTGTTTCCTCGTTAGTATAGTGGTGAGTATCCCCGCCTGTCACGCGGGAGACCGGCGTTCGATTCCCCGACGGGGAGGCGATTGCATTTGTTTTGCTGTGAGAGGCCCTAACCCCACGCTTCCCGGCCAATGCAGGGTAGTCTCTTGAAGGGGGTGATTCCTTTGACTCGTGAAGACACCCCAGATGTTGAACACGCATGCATTGGTGGTTCAGTGGTAGAATTCTCGCCTGCCACGCGGGAGACCGGGGTCCGATTCCCGGCCAATGCAGCTCAGTCTTTGAAATTTTTTGCGTTCCCTGAAAATCAAAATAGTGAAGAGGCTCGGAGACCCCGAAGCATAACTCCAAATAGATCAGTCCTCAGGGGGCTAATCACCACTCACCAGTGCATTGAACCCACCTGGTCTACTGTCTACTCTAGTCTGAACCCGGAGGAACACATTTCTGCGTCTGCCTGCCCTGTATGAACTTTGGAAGGTAAGTTGGCATTTTGAGGATGTACTTGAAATCAAAGTAAAATGCAATGCAAGCAATTAGGGCAAACATGTTTTGGTTACATTAGAGATTAAGTGTTTTTAAATAATTGTTACTTATACCGGACGGTAATTGTGTTTAGTTTATGCTCAGCCAGGGTCAGGCCTAGCACCGATACATGCCCTGATTTCCCTCAGTGCTAAAATACTATTTATTTTCTTCTTGTTCCAACGGTGTCGTGGTGAAACGAAGCAGATGTACAATCAGTGTGAATGTGTGATACACTCCATCCTATGATTCCTATCCTTATGAGAGGTTCCAAACTACATGAAACTTGTGTAGGCCGAGGCTGTTTTGCTTCGCAACAACATCGTGATCATGATTTAACATTATTGAACTCATCATGTCTTATTGTCTTTGTGTCAAACGCTGATTTTGTTTTTTATCCATGTTTCTCCGTAAGCCATGACAAAGCCCAAGAATGCCGCATGTCAGTGTGGACAGCCAAGAAATTCTGTGACCGGTGTTACGTCCCAACCGGGAAAAAGAAGGGAAAAGATTTCCAGGCAGAGCAGTACGCTGAGAAAATTAAGAAATACAGGAACGCCAGCAGAGTTGTTGCCTCGGCCCATAAAATGGTAGGCATAATGGCTTTTTAAATTGTACTTTTAATAATTAACGTTTAACACGGTCTTGTATACAGTTTGGTACATACAATGTGAGTGAGTAAAATAAATTTGTTATGTTCCTCATTAAAGAAACATTCGTGGGCAGGGTCCATTACCTGGTCCTCGGTGGTTCCCAATTATTGTTCTCACACCAAGGACCCCCAAATTGAGACTAATCAGCCCGCGGACCCCCCATTTGAAAACATGCCAGGGAGTCAGCATTGATTCTCAACCAGTTAAATTTGAAGGACCTCTAGTTAGTCTATGGACCCCCATTTAATGTAATTTCTATCTCTGGGACCCCCAATGTATATTGTAAAGTCAATGTTAATTTAACTGTAAGTGTACAAATGGACAGTTTGGTTCCAAACTATCATTTAGCTGGGGACTCCCTCAAGGACCCCCTTTGGGAACCACTGCTCTTGAGTTGCAGGGGGTCCCCAGCTAAATGATAGTTGGGAACCAAATGGGTATACTTATGGGTCTGTAACTCAGAGTGTACAAATGGACCTGTTAGCCACTTGGTTCCATTTGTACACTCTCAGAGCTACATTAAGTCCCAGAGATAGTAATATTTTACAGGGGTCCTGGCCTAATGAATGTCAAACTGGGGATCCTTGAAACAAAAATGGTTATTGTCTTATTGGGGTCTGTGGGATAATAAGTGTCAATTTGGGGACCCCCGCTACAGATTAAACTTGTTAATAGATGTCATGGATACAGCACTATCACTATCAACGTGTTGTTTAACTAGTGTATCTTTTGTTTGTTTACACAATATATTTTATATTCTTTTTTGGATATACAAGATCTTAATATTTTGTAACTGTATTAATATATTTAACCAATTTCATTAATTAAATACTTCACCTTGGTCTACTCTTATTTCTCTCCACACACTACTGTGGAGTACTAATTCGTGTTTATATCACACAAAGATATGGCAGCTCCCCTGTAGTAGCTTTGAGGACTCCCTAGGGCTTCCAAACACCCTGTTGAAAACCTATGTTCTTGAGAACACTTTGGACATCGTTTCTTATGTGCTTGAAGATACGGTGTGCAAGGTAATTACTCCTAGGTTATCGCTGTCTAATTATAACCTTTTGTGTACTTGTAGGTGAGCAAGCTTCATGCCCTCGGATACCATCCAATCCTCTTCATTGGGAGGAAAACGGGGGTCAAAAACACAGTGAATGCTGAGACCATAACCAAAATATGTCCTGGAGGCGAGGGTCCAACCAAACCCTTCTTAGAGAAGATGACCAGGGCATATGTGCACGTCATAAGTAAGGCACAATTCAATTAAATTGATTTTGAGGGTGCTGTGGGTGTGCTGTCATTGTTGGTGACTAGACCGGTGCCAGGCTGTACAGCATTTTCTATGAAGTGTGTTACATAATCTCAATGTGATGTCATGGAATCTACAGGTGAGGGGACTTGGGCTCATTAGGTCCACTGGTAGAGCCTGACCAGAACCGTAGGTGCGCATCTCGTGCTTGTTCTGACTCCACTCCATGTGCACAGTGTGTCTGTTTGCAGTAGGCTCGGGTACCTTTGAGCATGTTGGCATGAACAAAGGTGGTCTGTAACTAGTACCAGTAAGACGCCCCCTAAAGGGCGAGGTCGTGCATACATACACACGTACAGAGACTTGGTGCAGTTATAGATTGATAGATATACATGCTGTAGTTAAATCTGTTGTGTATTGTCAAATTCATCCCTTTGTATCTGTGTTGCATTGTGAGCTTGCCAATTGGCTATTTTCGCTGCATGCTCACTGCTCACGCCACTGTTCTAAATTAACCCCATAATGGAGTGATTCAATCACCCCAAATGTTCAGATGTTAATTATTTACCTGTTATCCTAGTTTCTTTGAGGCTCTACATTGTTCTCTCTGCACTCTTATGTGATCATTTAACATTATGTCAGTTGACTTGAGTTCATGCTTATTCTGCTTATTAGAGTACAGGCCTTAGTTTCAACATACTATTGGTCCGACTGTCCTTGGACCGTCAACCTACCTCAAACGTTCACCTAACCGTAAGTGCACGTGGGAGCAGTGCATGTCCGACCGCTGTTTCCGCATGTCGGACCTTTGGTGTGTCTGATCTGTGTCTGCATCCTGAGCATTCCAATCTTGCACCTCTGCATGAAAAGCATCTGCTAAATGCAATAATTGTAAATTGATTGTTATGCTTTATTTGTATGTATTGTATTTATTTCAGCTTCCGTAATGCAGCTACCATCCACCAGTCCTCAGGTGACCACTGTTCCCTCATCTCCTCAAACCAGTAAGTATTAAGGCACTAAGTCAAAACGTTTTTCATTGTCGGCAGGTCAATAAGAACAAAATTGGGTAATGGCAGAGAAAACAAATATTGTGCTTTGCAGAAGTTCATTTTGGCATGCTCGGAAAGTCGGAAGTGATCAAACCCCCTTATTTTGTAGCATTTAAGTTTTCACTATCAATAATGCAATAATTGTAAATTGATTGTTATGCTTTATTTGTATGTATTGTATTTATTTCAGCTTCCGTAATGCAGCTACCATCCACCAGTCCTCAGGTGACCACTGTTCCCTCATCTCCTCAAACCAGTAAGTATTAAGGCACTAAGTCAAAACGTTTTTCATTGTCAGCAGGTCAATAAGAACAAAATTGGGTAATAGCAGAGAAAACAAATATTGTGCTTTGCAGAAGTTCATTTTGGCATGCTCGGAAAGTCGGAAGTGATCAAACCCCCTTATTTTGTAGCATTTAAGTTTTCACTATATCAATAATGCAATAATTGTAAATTGATTGTTATGCTTTATTTGTATGTATTGTATTTATTTCAGCTTCCGTAATGCAGCTACCATCCACCAGTCATGCTCAGGAGACTATTATCACTCTGACCACTGTTCCCTCATCTCCTCAAACCAGTAAGTATTAAGGCACTAAGTCAAAACATTTTGGGTGCCATTTTGAACGTCATATGATATGACATATAAGATTACAGTAATATGAGCTGGGGGCTTGGGGTATGTCATATTGCAATTTTCTAATTGCAATATGGCCGTTTCTAATCTCAACATTTCAAAAATAAAAGCCGTGGATGCGTCTTTTGCTGCGCTGTTGCCATGTCTCATAGAAACAAGTAAATAGGTCTATAAAAATAATCCCAAAATAAGCGCATATAACAGGGGTCTGTAACCCCTGTAATGACACCACATTAAAATAAAAAAACATATTTTGATTGTCCAAAGTTCTTCCATCTTTTTAAATATTTTCTTGCACATTGTTATAATGATCATTATATATCCGCCTGCAGTCAGAGTTCATAGTTTTAATGAATGAATGTGATTCATTGTGAGCTGGTAGATCTGCTATTTTCAAAAGTAAAATTTTAATTACATTTTTGTATTAGCCGTCCTTAGTTGGGCAAATGCATTCATCTGGGGATCCTTGACATGGGAATGTGCTGTGTGAGGATCACTGGTTTAAACAACATTAGGAGAAACCTTTAGAAACAAGAAAAGCAACCACAACTACCAATATTTACAAGCAACTTTACAGAAAAAGAAGCCGCTTATAATAAACAGACTTGGCAACACTCCAGCAGCGTCCCAGAGCCGCTCAAGTGTAAAATCAAACAGTGCTTTATCTTCTTTTTGCGTTTATGAGGTGCCTAGACCCACGTCTAATCGTTATGCGCAGGTCAAGGGGCTTAATAGCAAATTGCGCAAAGCGAAAATAATTAACATATGGACACTCCCACAATGCTAAAATATTCAGCAACGTCGTATTCCATATGTGTGTGCGTTCAACACGGGACGATAAGTCTTTCATAATACAATTGTGCGCAGAGCGAGGCCAATTTATGTATTACCACATGGTAAAACGCACCTTCAAAATCCAGCCCTTTGAGTGGTGCAACCACTCCTACAACCAGCAATGTCCGTGTACAACAGGTATGTGTTCATCTATGTATGTATGTATGTATGTACCGGTATGTGTTAATGAGCACGAGTATGAGTACCAGTAGGGGCGCTGCTGTGCCATGCAGAAACAGAGAGAGAGACAGTGCTGACAGACTGTTGAAGTAACTTCTCTCTCCTTCCTTATCTCCCTCTAACAGCTCCACAGTCTACACCTTCTCCCTCCTCTCCTCCTCCAACAGCTACAGCTACACCACCTCCCTCCTCCTCTCCTCAACACTCGTCCTTGGAGAACTATCTGGAGAACTTCCCCTTATGTGGTCCCCTAATGGACAAAACCCACGCCTCACTGTCTCCTGTGCAGCCAAAAATGAACAAGAGTACGTATTATTAATTACCCACACTTTGATTGTCAAGCAGTGATGTGCCGCAAAACTAGGTGATGTTTTCAAATTCTGGGTTATTGGCTGATTATCTGCAAAATACATCATAATACATGTAGACCACTGGAATTTATGTTACTTTGTACAACACAGGCGTGTCTCCAGAACCCTCTCCCAGTTCCAATAAACCTGTGAGAGGACGTCGGCAAAAAAAGAGAAAGCGAGGTATGTTGGTGAACAGATTAAAGTGTTACTGCTGAGCTTGACCACCTGTCCCACTGAGCAATAGCCGGCTATTAGACGTGCGTCTAATAGACTAATTAGACTGCCCTTTAGACAAATATTAGACATCTATTAGACCAAAAAATGCTCAGTGGGCTGGTATTCCAGCAGTATGATCAAGATTCTTTGCCTTGATGGAAATGCCTGGTCATCCGAAGACCACTGGTTGGTAAAATGGATTCTAAAGGTTAAATTGTAAATAAGTAAATAATGATGACGTATGCTGTGGAAAATAGTTGGAAATCACATATACATGATTTGAACATAGAAGGTACATCATTATCAGACCTAACTTTGTACCACTTGTTGAAATACTAGGCCTTAAGTATCAGATGTTCTCGGGTGGCGCAGTGGTAAAGAACCATGTTCTAGCATTTTCAAAGCAGGTACTGTATAAACATGTGGGAAACGATAGCCAATTTAACATTAAAGTGCCCAGACTTCTCAGGTACCAAACAGAATACAGAAAGGTACAGAATGTTAAAGGAATGGTTTGAACATATCGTTATCCACTATCTTTCACTGTTATGTTTTGTGATTGTACCATTTTATTTCTGACCCTGTGTGCAAAAACAAATCTGTTCATTGATCTATGCCCCATTATTGATTTTTGTTCTACAGTATAAACTAGTAAAATACGCACATCACCTCATGGAGGTGCTGTGTCATCACATGGTCAACACATCATGGACCATGTTGTGTTGGTTCCACCCACTGACTAGTAACGTGATCCGTGGGGCGTGGGTGTCTATTTAAGGTCACATTCCCACCTAATACTTCGGTAGACTCAATGCGAATGGGCGGAGAAATTGGGATTCTTTCATATTTAATTTGCTGCGGTTTGCCTTCACACTGTCATCCACAGCAATTGGAAACGCAGCAGGGGGGAGATTTATCAGTGTGTTCCATTCAAAAACTAGCCTACAGTGAAATCTATGGGATTGCATTCCCACCTGCACTGAAACAAAATCAAGTGCGATTGGAAGCAAAGCGAAACCCCCATTTTTGGGTGGAGTAGAATGCGGTTCTTTGCTGCACATTAGGATTCAAATGAGCCTTCACACCTGCCAACTGAAGCAAACTTTCGGACAATGCGCAGCAGGATTCGTTTTAATCACAGTAAAGCTTTCTGGTGTGAATGTCACCTAAGTGTGTGGATCACTCACATCTTGAGTTTGACCAGATGAAGAGCCTTGGCTCGAAACGTCTTCAATAAATAAACCTTTTGGAGCATATGAGTGTGCGGGTTCCCTTCTCTTTTCCTGTTCTACAGTATATAACATGAGAAATATTGACCACTGGGATTTAAGTTCATACAACCTCCGTTACAGGCGAGTCTCCAGAGCACCCACCTTCACCCAGATCCACTAACCCTGAAAGTGGAGGGAAGAGGAACAAGAGGAAGCAGGGTATGTTGGTTTTTAAGAGATTTAAAAGTTGTATTCGATCACACTAAGGCACACTAGGGCATTTCAGACGACACACTAAATTGCTCTAATTAAGGAAGATACACCATCCAGATTGTAGTCACTAGAGGCAACATGGTATGTAAGTGGGCGACGGCGTCGGATGCTGAAGCACGTGAACGTCCAAAGGTTACTGTGCTAGATCCTGAAAGAGTGTTGCTGGGACAGAGAAAGGTTAATAATGTAGTATAAGTTTGGATATAACGGAAATTTACACTCAAATCAAAGATTAGGATTCAATTCCTGTTCTTCCCGTATAGCTGGATACACAAACACACCACATTGCTCTTCACCACGGGATGAATTGGTGACATATTTTGTGTGCATGTAGACACTGAATGTGTGTGAATTTGTAGCTCTTTTTGTCAAAGCAACAAAAACATTTGCATTGATCAGATCTAGCTTTCCTGGAGCCTTATTAAGTAACTATAAAAAACTGATTGCTCAATGACTTGTATAAGAGGAACACAGACTATATATTTTCTTACCTGGTGTAGTAAATTAAATATGGATAATGCCATAATGGTGGAGAATATACCTTGCAGGTTTCAGTAGAACAGATTGAGAATCCAGGCACATCCCTTAGTTTCCAATAGCATAGTTTATTCAGATTAGCCGAATCATATGACATGCAAGGTGGGATACATCCTCGCAAGTGAGTTCTCCCCACGATGCTCAGCTCATATATACATTCTGATGATCTCTTTGTCCTGTTCCACTTAGTGCATGTATGTGCATGTGACTAGACTTACATTGGTGTTATTGCGTGACAGAGGTGTGTGTGCTCTTATTTCCTAACGACTCTCATGCCCTGGTGCTGAACCCCAGTCCGGACATAAGGCTATGATATATGGGTCCAAACTGTCTGAGTCATTGTCAATAACTCACCTCGCCCAAACTCAGCTTTGTCCTAGTCTCCTCCGGCCCTCTGACCTGTATGACCCTGGCCATAATAGACCCTCTTATGTACAAGCCTCCTGACTCAGGTCCCTGAGTATCACTCAATGCTCATAAGAATATAACTCCATATATCCCAATGTAAAGTCTCTCACCTGTGCAGCACATACTCCATATGACATTGTGTTTGTGGATGCAAATACAGGTGTATTATTATGTGTCTTCATGACATGATGAAACCATCTTAACATAGTAGGCTACTAACTTCTGTTCTACCTCTGAGGGGGAAGGGTGGCTTGGTTTGTGAAATGATCCCTCTGCATGCCCACTTTGAGTTCCTCCAGCTGTTTTAGTTGGAGGCAGTCAGATTACTGGGTCTCTTCACATATCTATCCCAGAGTGTGTCCCCACCTCTATTTATCTATATATCTATATGCCTACTGTATAATGCCTATATGTCTGGGCGCCAATACACAACACTGGCAGATATCAAACCCTCAGCTTTTATTTTTACATATTTTTAGGCTGCCGAGCATGCTACAAAATGAACCAGTTAAAGAACTGGAAATGGGAGCGCGTAGTGGACCGAAGGACAACGGAGGTAAGTCATGTTTTTAGTTTGTTTATTAATAACGTATAAGCCTCAGTTGTTACAATGGCTAACACTTATTTTCTTTCTGTTTGTATGGGTGTCTGCCGTCTGTAGAAAGGACAAGAGGTCAAGGTCATGTGGCTGCCTTGTGCTTCATGGTAAGAACTCATCTCATTTTGGTCAGCTTTGGCTGTTTTCAGTGCACCTTATCATTATGAAATAATCTTGTGATATATGAAGTGATCTTACAGCTGTGCATTCATGGTGTTTTCAGTGGCAGGACGTGGGACGACACATGGGAGCCAGACGCTGCACAATTTTCTTGATCGGACTACTTTGTTTGAAACGGCAGAATTACAGTACATTTCAAGCACAACTCAATAAAAAAATGTTAACTGAGTGGACGACTCAATAAAGCCTCCTCTATACTGTTTTATAGTGTTGAATGTTTACACAGTACTGTATGTTCAAAGTAACTCAAGTTCAAACAACCGCAGTCTTGTGAGCACATGACTCTCAGTCCACAATAGTTGGCCTACCCATCTTTTGTTCTCTTTACTTTGTTTGAAATGCATTGTTTTTTGTTTCTGTGTCCTCATGTAAGTTTTGTTTAGGGTTCAATGTTCGGGGAGCATCTCTGCTAAATCTATTATGCTGATCTTCCCCCAGAATAGGATTTGATATACCTTTATTAATCTCAGACAGTTCAGATGAATATATTGTTTACCCTCCTGCTCAGCTCTTCTCAACGGGTGAGAGGAGTTTGCCATGCTGGTGTCCCTTGCTGTGTGTTCCCAAAATAATTTGGGATCCACTGCCCTATAGGAATCCTGAACCTGCTGTTGACACACTAATCAAAATATGGTTTTATTGCAATTGGTGTTGCCTATTTATTTCCTTTTAATTAAGTATATTATCATTAGTTGCCTTAGACTCCTAGTGTGTCATGCAATTTGGTTTATACTATAGTAGGTAGCAAGTTTACTTAGTGGTGTCAGTGACATGCATAATTATGTAGCCTAATAAGGACAGTTTTAAATATGTTTCATAATAACTACAGCCTGACTGATTAACACAATAGGTAGTAAAGTTTGTAATGCAATCATAACATGGCTGGGCTAAAAAACACTCATATTTTTCATTCAAACTGGAAGCAATGTTTTCCATTATGTAGAACATAAACATAATGAATAGCTATAGGCATATAAACCCATTATCTGATTCCCTGAATAAAATCATGTAAGTATTCACATTATGGTGGAATAGTGGACTATTCCATTTATTTCTGTCATTTACACTGGAGCTGAATTAAGTTATACAATAAAGAATCAATGTTTCTTTGTCTATACTCAGATGACCATGTAATGTGGCCAAGGCAAGGTCAACTAGTCTCAAGACAGACTGTTGACTAACTCAATTTCGAGGAACAACAGGTGTCGCTGTTTTCCTGTGGAATAAACATGATCAACAGATATTAAACTTAAATATTATACAGGTGAGAAAAAGCCTTGTGATTAATTTCTATAAAAAACAATAGCTACAGCAACAAACAATGAAGTGGTGGTTGAACAGCTTTTGTGTTATAAAAACTGTGGGTTGACTTGAACGCATATACATTAACGCTTCTAAAGATATCAGACGAGGTTGGTTGTGTGAGGCTGAGGGGGAGCGTTCATAGCAACGCCCATAGCAACCAGTAAGGACAATAAACTATATACCACGGCAAACATCGTGGTTCTAAAATACCCTCACTGAACGAAGGTTGTTATGATAAAATACACACAACTTGTTAGAAAGTGTTATCCAAATGCGTTTCAATGCTGAAACCATCTATAAATATCGCATTTACACTGTTTTGTTATGACAGATAGTCACGTGACTGACGTCATTCATCAAACAATAAAATAATTTGGTACTTTATTATCCACTCAAAATATAACTTTTGCACATGCATTGCACAACATTTGGAAGTGTAAAATCAGATGCTGATTTGTGAAGTGAAGAGATGAAGAGATGAGGGTTGGATCACAAATGACTGTAGGACATTATTTTATATGTTATATCAAGCCAGTACAAATCATTACCCAGAATGCATCACGACTGCTCTCATAATAAATAATAGTCTTTTTTATTCTATTATCCACAAATAAAAATCTTAAATGACCTATACATTTAACAGAACTTATATTTTCTAGTTGGATGTGAGACAAATCCTATTTAATTTAATTTAATGTAATTACGTTTCGACACGAATTGGATTAGTCTTTCGCGCATGCGTACTGTGTTCACCATTGCTATAATGGGAGAGATCTAGCCGCGGCTGTGAAGCTTCCAAAAATGAAGCGGCAGGAGGAATCCAAGGCTTCATAATTTGAAGCATAGGGGGTACTGACAGATCTTCGAAAAAGGACGCGTAGGGTGTGATGACTTGTTGAAGAATGATGGCCAGGTCGTCTGGCATCGGTCCGAAGCTGATCTATACAGAGACAGCCGTTCCCCGTCGCTCTTAGAGAGCGCCGTTGTGGGGACGGCGATGGCCGGGGCTTCCGCGGCGTCCTCGTCACCGAGAGCCGCATTCATAGCGGCTGAAACCGCCGCAGGCTCAGGCTCCGGAGCTTGCTGGGGTTCCATTTCCCATTTCCGGATCGTCTCCACCCGCGTCGTCGGGGTACTCGACCACCGCGACATAATCTGCATAATCTTGGAGAGCTGGAAAAACGTCGTCCAGCGGGAATTCCTCCTCCATCATGTCGCCCCACCCACGAGGGACGGGTAGCCACGGGGGAATGTTTCCCTCCTCCTCGTCTACGATAGGAGCCGCGGTGTTCGGGGGAACTCTCATCATCATGGTCGATGTTGATAGCCGTCCTGCTCGCATTGCTCCTCGCACCCGCCGTTGAAGAATTGGCGGGCACGTGTTAGCCGCCGATTTAAATAATAGCCGCTCAACCCCGCACGCTGCATTTGCCCGGTGTTTCCACGGCGTCAATCACCGTGTTGAAGCCCGAGGCAATAGACACAGGAGTTGTGTTTATCCAGGCCCCACATTGCATGTGTGCAGCCGTCCATCAGGCAAGCTTTCTGCGGCACGTTAGTGGCACCGCGCTGGCGGCCGCGTGTAGCCGCGGCGGTCTCAGCCTCCTGTGAGGACATGTTGACAACGCTTATTCAGCTGGGAAATGTCTTGGGGGAAGCCTATACGGCACACGAAGCTTTGAGTAGCTTTTTATTAGTCTCTAGGCGGCTTATACAGCACAGGCGGAGAAGCTAGCTAGCAACTTGTGCTAACGTGGAGAGGCTGATAAAGCGCTCTATCCTAGTGATGCAGCACAAACTTGTGTTTTCTGGAAGTGTGCTTATACAGCACAAACCTTTTTTCGTAGTGAGTCCAATATCACTGAGATAACTTAGCTGAACCTCGCGGTACCGAGCAAGAAGATACCCGTCCTGATGAGGCTAAAACTTTAAAAAGTTTAGATCAGAAAGTTACGTTTGTCAGTGATACTAGATTGACTGTTGTTGCGCAGAAGAGAAAACGGAATAATGCGCATGAGCGAATACGTGCTATTATGCCCTCGGGCGAGGGGGCACGTATTACGTCATGCCGCAAGAGTGGCCCATTCTCTTGGTTTTAATAGAATGTGAGTATATTAAAGTACTTCTGTTGTCCATGCCCAAGATTGGACGCATCCCCTAGCGAACTGCCGAGCGTTAGATCTTCATATAACTCAGCTCCACTGGTTCATTGATTCAACGTTTCGATCACTGGGATCTTCTTCAGGAATATTGATTGGTTATAACCCATTTAGACCTGAGGATGATTCTACAAATATCTTCTAAATCCTGACAGTTTTCTGAAAAACCTATGTTTCTATGTCAGTGGTTCTCAAACTATTTCAGGTCAAGGAGCCCCAGAATTATATGTAATTGGCCACCAACCCCCATCTGAAAATATATTGTTCCAGGGACCCTCCCAGAAACAAAGACTTGAGTTAAAAATCTTTTCATGATTTAAAAAAATAGCAGATCTACAAGCTCGTAGCTATGAGCTATGAGCTTGTAGATCTGCTATTTTTCAATAGCTAAAGCATAACATAATGCTTAAAACACCAAAAGGGTTCCCGCTTAGTAAAATTATGTCATTAAAATATAATTTCTGTTGTCATTGACAACACACGAACAAGCGTTGTGCTTGCCTCTGGAGCTGAGAGAATGCAGTGTAAGATAGAAGATAAAGTCTATGAAGGTGTGTGAGCGATGTGGAGCTTTCATCAACTCTGGTTAAAAGGATGATAGGCCCCAGCGAGAATTGAACTCGCGACCCCTGGTTTACAAGACCAGTGCTCTAACCACTGAGCTACGAGGCCCTGTTTATCTACCGTCATCAATGCTTACAGTAGACCATATTGTACCTGGTGTCAGTCAATAGAAGGGAGGGACCACACCCAAAGTCAGATACCAGCCCAGTGAACCATTGTTCCATGCACAGCTGTCACCGTGTCACAAATTTACCCAGGAAGATGATTCATTCATTTTGTGCCGCATCATGTGTCACATTTGAAGTCGGTGTCGCGAACGGTTCTCGAGTTGCGTGGATTGGAGACGTACACACAGAGACTTGGCGCATTTATAGATGAACAGTTTTATCCAATCCAGTAGGCAGCGGTTCTCGTAAACCTTGGATCTCTTAACCTGCGCCTTGGATTGAAATTACTAATATATTCGTCAATGGCTTTCCACATTGACCTGTTAAACCTGCGTTTTATTGCATTGTCTTTCCCTGCAATGTCTTTCCCTAAACACGCTATTTGTTTTATGCGTTTAATTTGCCGTTGTATTCTGTGTGTCTGTGGCAACAATGGAATTTTGATTAAAATGTCCACCACAAGCCAGCATGACGATGACCCCAGATTGCAAGTGATCCTTTGGACCCTTATTGGATCATGAGTCATTGTTGTCTGTCATTGTAAACTGATTGGATCATCAGACTTTATATGTAACTCTGAGAGTGTTTCTATTTCTATGTGTGAATTGGGAAACTAGCTCTGTTATGGTTACAGACAAGATTGTCAATATTTAAATACCATATTGACAATCTGGTCTGTAAACTATGGCAACACATTGGCTTTTTCTACCAGAACAGAGCTTCCCAATTCCATGTAGGAATTGTTTACATTGCCATGGAAGCAATATAAACAGCACACACACCGTATTCTGTGTGGACTTATGACTTAATTGGTTTTGAATATTTTATTTTGCATTGTTCAGATATGACTTCTGGTCTCCTTTGTTTTTGCTATAATAAACTAGGTTCAAATCTGCCAACTGCATGCTTTGCCATCATTTGAATGAGTTGCACATACTACCCTCACCCAAGGCAGCAGTGTCTACATACTGTGCATACAGCTGTCTTGACAGAAGATTTGAATGATAACATTTACATCAATTCAGTGATCACTATAATCCATCCTCCTCTTCCCTCATGGTCGTCTGGTTTGTGTCCATTGGGTTCTCCGGGGTCAGCGCTGGAGCACTCCGTTAATCTATTGGTACAGACAATTCAGTGTTTTAGATACAAAAAAAAGAAAAGATAAGACAATATTAAGACCATACAGGGTCCCCTGGCCTAGTGGTCCAGACACAACGCAACATATAGGCTCTGGCCTGACAGCATTTTGCGAGTTCGAGTCCCGTTCATGACAACCTTTTTCTGTGTGTGTCTGTAACTGTAACTATCAATAAAGGCACAAAAGCCAAAAACAACTCTTAAAAGAAAACAAATATTCAACAAGGTGCTCTTTGGTACAACTGGGTGACAGAATTGATGCAAAAAAGACGAGCAAGGCAATGCAATGCATTGCATTTCCAAAGGTTTAAAATGCACTACGCGTTGCGGCTAACTGCCTTCTATTATAACTGCCTTCATTAGGGTGACTGTTTTAGACACACACCGGAGAAAGGGGTCCCAAATAAATTGTCATGGATAGCAGTAAATCTAATTTCAAATTCCAGATTTAAAAAATAACCGAGTCATCTATTAAAGGACCACTTCAACACTTTTCAACCTATCTTCATATAATAGGGCCTCGCTAATAATCATGATACAATGGCACCATTTTGTTCTACTCAGTCTGTGTCTCATAGGAGGGCTGTGGGCAGTTGAGAAACCGTCCTCCAGTGATATCATCATTAGGCAGGATTCGTTTTACAAAAGTGTTTAGATTTTCGTGGGAACGGTGGCTTCCATTTTCACAACTTTTCAGGACTAGAAAGACTGCAGTTTCTATTGTATTCCCCATCGATGATGTCAATGGAGGATGAGTTTTGAACTGCCCACAGCCCTCCTATGAGGCACAGACGAGTAGAAAGAAATAGACCTATCCCAAGCCCCTCCACAAACTGCTATGGTCCAATCACAGCAAAGCATAACATGGGTTAGAGCCCGGTTTGTCTAACCGTTAGACAATCTCTCCACCAATAGTTCTCCTATATGACAAAA
This sequence comes from Protomyctophum bolini, assembly GCF_963924005.1. NCBI lineage: Eukaryota > Metazoa > Chordata > Actinopteri > Myctophiformes > Myctophidae > Protomyctophum > Protomyctophum bolini. Next base: position 639,035 of record NC_137867.1, read on the forward strand.
CATTGTTTTAAAAATGAAATGCCACGCACATATTTTTCCAGTGCATATGGCAGGCCTTGTTGTTGTATTTGGAAGAGATTTTGAAGGTCTAGTTCCAAAAATGAACAAGCATTTAATGTGTAAAATCCATGATATTTACGTTGGAATGAATGAGCCTGGCTGGAAAGTGTCCAAGTGGGAGTGGCCGGGTCTTAGCTATAGGTCAATTGTGCCGTATATTCATGATTATTAGTGAGGACCTATTATATGAAGATATGAAGATAGGTTGAAAAGTGCCGGTCCGGGGATACGAACTAGCAACCTTCCAATATAAAGACTGCTCCGCAAACCGTTCGGCCACCTCTGCCCCAATGGGAACATATCCACTTTTGTGTATTTTTATATGAAAAGTCTAATGCTTTTCTTTTCCTGTGGCAGATTTGTCTGGTCACCAAATACCACAAAACTGTGAACTGACTTCCAGACTTTTACGTGTAACAAAGTGTCTAGTTGACTAAATCAACTGTAGATTTTGTCAACAAAAAATATTATATTTAGTCAACTAAAACTACACCAAATCTAAAACATTTCAGATGACTCAAACTAAATGGAATTGTATTTAAAAGACAAAATGTGCTGTCAAAATCAAGACACTGCCGCCATCTGGTGGTTGACATCCGGCAGCGCATGGTGATGTTTGACAAAGCATCATGCAGAACACCTTGGGAGCACAAACAAAGATTTGTAATATACAGAGATAAACGATCTCGGAATTGGAGAAATGGACTACAAATGGTCTCCTAAGTAGTGTTGTCGAAAATATCGATATATCGATAAATATCGATTCTGAAAAATTAAAACGGTTCGATATGACTTTTCCATAGTATCAATACTATCGATACTGTCCCGCTCCGTGCTCTCGTTGGTTGAGACCATGCTCCCCAGCGCACACAAAGATTACAGCCCCCTCCAAACTGAGCCTTGAGGGAGGGGAGGGGCCGTCACCGTCAGTCCTGAATCCTCCTCCTCAGACAGAGCACAGCAGCACTCTCAGACACTACTAACTGTGTCGTTCTCTCTGTGACAAGTTCTGTCTCCACGCTGTGTTAACTTCTTTAACGCTCGTATTTCTTTATGTAAGATAAAGAATCCGATGTACACGGAGAGCTAAAGAGGACAGTTGCAAAAGCCCGCATACAATAATCTTACTTGTTGCTGTCATAGCGATAAGCTAACTAGCTAAAGCTATCAACAGTGAACACAATATAGCTACTAGCTAGCAAGCTAACGTTGCAATCGGTTGCTGTGTGTGTGTGTGTGTGTGTGTGTGCGTGCGTGTGTGATTCTGGATATTAATAATACTACTAATAAAAATAATAATAGTTTGAGTAGGCTGGCCTTAGACAGGATGCACTGAATAATATCTGAATAGATTATCAAACTTTATTTATTTTGATTTATTTTTTATAATTATAAATGATAAAGATTATAAATAAGTATATTTTTGGAAGGCCTTGCCCATCGGACAAGGCCAGCTCAGCTGTTGAAGAAAATGTCAGGGAGCACAGTGGTGCGCTTGGTTGTCTGAGTGCAGATGGGTGTGAGCGCTTTGACTAATAGTGCAGGGCGAGCGCATAGGCCACGCCCACATCATTAAAACACAGCCCCAATCGCCCGGCTCTCCACTCGGACCCAGGAAGCCTCGGGCCCCCACCGGAGCCAGGCCCGAAGCCAGCTAAACCCACGACCCGGCTCTCCATCCGAACCCGGGCACCCACTCTTAAGCAACCCCCCCCGGGAACCTTCACAATCTAATACCAGGTGCTGTGAGCTTTTCATTGACGCATTGGCTACTGCCATCTGCTGTATATGGGCCGTACCGGCCACCGCTGCCTTTGCTTACGGCCATACCACCCTGAACAAGCCCGATCTCGTCCGATCTCGGAAGCTAAGCAGGGTCGGGCCTCGTTGGTACTTGGATGGGAGACCGCCTGGGAATACCAGGTGCTGTAAGCTTTTTCATGCCGGCATACTGAATGAGCAACGGTCATTCATGAATGGCCATGCAAAACACTAGATCATTGTGCACCACTAACCTTTTGCCCCCCAAAGCGCATAGGCCACGCCTACATCATTAAACCACTCCCCCAATCCGACAGGCCCCGCGTTCAACCCGGACACGGCAAGCGTGTGCGTGCGCGCGCGCGCCGTCAAGCGCTTGACCGCTAGAGGCTTCGCCGGCCGCCGTGGCAAGCGGGTAGAATTACTCGGGTCTCTCTTCATGACGAATAAGCCTTTCGCCTTTTACTAAAGACTTCCGTGGAGAGGGACGTTCATGAGTTATGGCTATTTTTGGAAGGCCTTGCCCATCGGACAAGGCCAGCTCAGCTGTTGAAGAAAATGACAGGGAGCATAGTGGTGCGCTTGGTTGTCTGAGTGCAGATAGGTGTGAGCGCTTTGACTAATAGTGCAGGGCGAGCGCATAGGCCACGCCCACATCATTAAAACACAGCCCCAATCGCCCGGCTCTCCACTCGGACCCAGGAAGCCTCGGGCCCCCACCGGGGTGCCAGGCCCGAAGCCAGCTAAACCCACGACCCGGCTCTCCATCCGAACCCGGGCACCCACTCTTAAGCAACCCCCCCCGGGAACCTTCACAATCTAATACCAGGTGCTGTGAGCTTTTCATTGACGCATTGGCTACTGCCATCTGCTGTATATGGGCCGTACCGGCCACCGCTGCCTTTGCTTACGGCCATACCACCCTGAACACGCCCGATCTCGTCCGATCTCGGAAGCTAAGCAGGGTCGGGCCTGGTTAGTACTTGGATGGGAGACCGCCTGGGAATACCAGGTGCTGTAAGCTTTTTCATGCCGGCATACTGAATGAGCAACGGTCATTCATGAATGGCCATGCAAAACACTAGATCATTGTGCACCACTAACCTTTTGCCCCCCAAAGCGCATAGGCCACGCCTACATCATTAAACCACACCCCCAATCCGACAGGCCCCGCGTTCAACCCGGACACGGCAAGCGTGTGCGTGCGCGCGCGCGCCGTCAAGCGCTTGACCGGCGCGGCTAGAGGCTTCGCCGGCCGCCGTGGCAAGCGGGTAGAATTACTCGGGTCTCTCTTCATGACGAATAAGCCTTTCGCCTTTTACTAAAGACTTCCGTGGAGAGGGACGTTCATGAGTTATGGCTATTTTTGGAAGGCCTTGCCCATCGGACAAGGCCAGCTCAGCTGTTGAAGAAAATGACAGGGAGCACAGTGGTGCGCTTGGTTGTCTGAGTGCAGATAGGTGTGAGCGCTTTGACTGATAGTGCAGGGCGAGCGCATAGGCCACGCCCACATCATTAAAACACAGCCCCAATCGCCCGGCTCTCCACTCGGACCCAGGAAGCCTCGGGCCCCCACCGGGGTGCCAGGCCCGAAGCCAGCTAAACCCACGACCCGGCTCTCCATCCGAACCCGGGCACCCACTCTTAAGCAACCCCCCCCGGGAACCTTCACAATCTAATACCAGGTGCTGTGAGCTTTTCATTGACGCATTGGCTACTGCCATCTGCTGTATATGGGCCGTACCGGCCACCGCTGCCTTTGCTTACGGCCATACCACCCTGAACACGCCCGATCTCGTCCGATCTCGGAAGCTAAGCAGGGTCGGGCCTGGTTAGTACTTGGATGGGAGACCGCCTGGGAATACCAGGTGCTGTAAGCTTTTTCATGCCGGCATACTGAATGAGCAACGGTCATTCATGAATGGCCATGCAAAACACTAGATCATTGTGCACCACTAACCTTTTGCCCCCCAAAGCGCATAGGCCACGCCTACATCATTAAACCACACCCCCAATCCGACAGGCCCCGCGTTCAACCCGGACACGGCAAGCGTGTGCGTGCGCGCGCGCGCCGTCAAGCGCTTGACCGGCGCGGCTAGAGGCTTCGCCGGCCGCCGTGGCAAGCGGGTAGAATTACTCGGGTCTCTCTTCATGACGAATAAGCCTTTCGCCTTTTACTAAAGACTTCCGTGGAGAGGGACGTTCATGAGTTATGGCTATTTTTGGAAGGCCTTGCCCATCGGACAAGGCCAGCTCAGCTGTTGAAGAAAATGACAGGGAGCACAGTGGTGCGCTTGGTTGTCTGAGTGCAGATAGGTGTGAGCGCTTTGACTAATAGTGCAGGGCGAGCGCATAGGCCACGCCCACATCATTAAAACACAGCCCCAATCGCCCGGCTCTCCACTCGGACCCAGGAAGCCTCGGGCCCCCACCGGGGTGCCAGGCCCGAAGCCAGCTAAACCCACGACCCGGCTCTCCATCCGAACCCGGGCACCCACTCTTAAGCAACCCCCCCCGGGAACCTTCACAATCTAATACCAGGTGCTGTGAGCTTTTCATTGACGCATTGGCTACTGCCATCTGCTGTATATGGGCCGTACCGGCCACCGCTGCCTTTGCTTACGGCCATACCACCCTGAACACGCCCGATCTCGTCCGATCTCGGAAGCTAAGCAGGGTCGGGCCTGGTTAGTACTTGCTGCTGTATATGGGCCGTACCGGCCACCGCTGCCTTTGCTTACGGCCATACTACTCTGAACAAAAGATCCGGGCCATTTCTCTCTGTTTTACCCCTGCCCTTATTGGCCCCCCAAAAGCGTGCGGTCACCCATTGGCCCGTGAGTTCCAACCTCTTGGCCAACGGGAGATTGCCCCTGTGTTCCACTCGCGTTGCCACGTCTGCTCGTATCAAGCCTGGCTTCGTCCACAAGGCAGGTCGCTGGTTTCCGCGGCAAAACATGGCAACGACCCAGTACCTCTCACAATGTTGTGATTTCTCTGCATGCATGCAATTAAAATTAATGACCACTAGGTGTCGTCAATGCACAGCGTCTGATCAATAGTTGAAATGTCAATTTTGATTGATTGATTGATTGATTGAAATATTTATTAACAGTTTGCAGAATTACAGTACATTTCAAGCACAAACTCAATACAAAGACTGTTAACTGTGAGTGGACGACCCAATTAAGCATTACACTTTTTTACAAGAGGGTCCACCTTGTTCAATTCATCAAAACATTTAGAGACAAACAAATAGACACTTCTATGTAGTTAAAGCAACAGAGTTAAGCAACAGAAACAACAATGGTAGTATTAAATCAAATGTAAAATTCTACAGTGTAAAGACACCAATTTAATTATAAATAAAGTCTATAATAGCACACAGAAAAAGCCTGGGAAGTTTTTTCTACTCAACCATAGGATTCCCAAATATTTTACCCAACCTGAGTTAAAATTGGGTTATTGGATTATTTTTGTGCAATCCAAGTACTGGGATAAAATATTTTCATCTACCCAACCCAAGGGTTATGCATTTTGTATCTATTATGGGTTATTATTATACTGGTATTGGGTTATTTTTTGGTTATTTTTCAACAAACAAGGGTTGACCTTTGAAGGCTTCGTTTTGGGCCTTCGCTTCTAAAAAGCAATAAAATATTTAAAAAATATATTTTCTTTCCAAACAAGGCTATTTCTGAATGCTTGAAGCATGCCGAATCCAATGAAAGAGGTCTTGTAGCTCTAGGGGACTCCTAACTTGGCACCAAATCAAAAGAGACACGTTTTTTCAGCCCCAAAAGCTCAAATAATGTATTTATTTTTCAAACACCAGTTTTTCTGACTCACAAAAAGTTTTGTTATTTGTCTAACCTCTTTAAGGCTTCTAAGTCAAAAACCGTTTGATATTACGGGCCCATCTTTTAGTATGTTATATAGCTTGTCAGGACGAACAATCTGATATGTGTTTCCTGGCACACAGACTTACGGTTCTCTTAATTGGCTAGTTAATTGGTTAGTTTTCAACGCGCGATAGCTCGAGAACGATAGGTCCGTCAGCCAAGTAATTGACATGGGCGTGTTCAGCTTTCCGAGATCTACGCTCTGATAGGTCCGTTATTCTCGTGCGACCCCCGTAGCAAGATTTCTCCAACTCTGATCTGTAATCCGGAAGCCTTATAGACCCATACAGTCATACTGTGTATTGACTGGTGAAATGCTAAACCTAAATTTGAGAACCACACATCCGTGCGCAGGGAGACACATATCAGCGCGTTCGTCTTATCGATAGCTATGCGTGGATGCAAAGCACTTCCATTTTCGACCTTTGTGGGAGGAGCTATCGCGCGTCAAAGTCTAACTCTAGGGTTAGGAACCACACGACCGTGTGTGGCGAAACACATATCAGATTGTTCGTCCTGACAAGCTATATAACATACTAAAAGATGGGCCCGTAATATCGAACGGTTTTTTACTTAGAAGCCTTAAAGAGGTTGGAACAAAACTTTTTCTTTCAACGGGACCAATTCCATTGAATCCAGCATGAAAAAGTGAGTCAGAAAAACTGGTGTTTGAAAAATAAATACATTATTTGAGCTTTTGGGGCTGAAAAAACGTGTCTCTTTTGATTTGGTGCCAAGTTAGGAGAGTCCCCTAGAGCTACAAGACCTCTTTCATTGGATTCGGCATGCTTCAAGCATTCAGAAATAGCCTTGTTTGGAAAGAAAATATTTTTTTTAAATATTTTATTGATTTTTAGAAGCGAAGGCCCAAAACGAAGCCTTCAAAGCCTGCCTGCCTGCCTGCCTGCCTGCCTGCCTGCCTGCCTGCTATTTTTTTTTAATATAATATGTCTAAAATGTAGCTATTGTGTCCATACACAATATAGGCTACAAAATAAGGCAGACAGACAGACAAAGACACTGTGTGTGCGTGCGTGCGTGCGTGCGGGGGGGGGGGCTCTGCCGTAGCAGCCGTACTTTACGTCAGTAGCCTGGGTAAACCCCTCCCCCCTCGCCAGATTTGCAGCAGGGGGAGTGGGTTTACCCAGGCTAGTACGTCAGTACACTCGAAATGCGCGCGGAATCGACCGGAAGAGACTGGCTCAAACACACAGCACAGCAGCAGCAAAGAGAACAACGCACACGGGAAGGAGGACAGAACAACACAGCTCTTTTCACTGTGCCGTGGCACATTAAATTAAAAGGTTTGTACACGTTTATACCTACATAGCGAAGTCATTATCTACCATCAAGAAGTCTGTAGGCTATTTCCCCGTTTGATTTGAAAGTTTGACTCACTGGCTACCGTGGGTGTGTTGCTAGTTTGTGTTGCTACTTTGCTAGCCTAGACCAGAACTAAACTTTCCACGGGTGTTTCGCTAATTATAAAGAGTTAGTGATACAGTTAAGATCCGATTACCGTAAATCCTCAAATAAACTCCTCCTTTCTATTAATTACCGAGCCCCTATTAATCACCGGGAATGGCGTTGAATTAAGTAATAAATTCCGGCCTCCTTTTATGAGCCGGGGTTTTTTGTGTTGTTTTTTTTCTCCAAGTGCCGTATCTGTTACTTTCGCTGCTCTGGCTGGCTGTGCCTGTCACGTCAGCGTCCACTGTCCAGATGCCGTGGCCGCGCTGCTCGGCTCGCACAAAATACAACAACAAAGTTAACTTCGGAAGAGAGCCCCCACATGCAGATCTGCCCTTCATGCAACGTCGATGAGCGCATGGGGGGTTTTGCAGCCTGGCGCACTGGCGCAGCTCCATGCGCGTTGTGGATCTCTCATTTTATGGAACGAACGTACCACCGGTATGCTGTTAGCTTGTTGCTAACGGGACCCTGTTAGCAACAAGTCTCTCTCTCTCTCTCTCTCTCTCTCTCTCGCGCGCGCGTTAGAGAGAGACGCTCTCTCTAACACGTCTTTCTCTCTCTCTCTCTCTCTCTCTCTCTCTCTCTCTCTCTCTCTCCCTCCCGTTGAAGCACTGCAGTGTTGCACTGTTCTGATTTGATATTACCGGTATATGAAATAGCATATCATACATTTTATTTTTATGTTATTATTTGCATCTGAACTTGTCAGTAGCCTAACTGTAGGCCTTTACCACAGTACTGTGGTAGTATATCTCAGTTGAAGTTATATACCGGTATATTTGTGAATGTGACCAGATTTGACTGAGGGACTGCCATTGTATTTTAATTTTTTTCATGTCATATGAAAGCAGGGAATCGTATAGCTTCAAATGACAATGACATTGGTTATTCAAGTTAAATTGATGTGTTGTTGGTTTCAATAGGCTACATGAGCCCAATACATTTTACTGTGTTCTAACTGACCCAAAATGAAAATTTGAAATAAATTCCTCCTTCTTATAGCTGCCTCCTTTCAATAAAAGCCCGGTATCGGGATCGGTTGAGACAAATAATAGCCCGGGTTCCTAAAAGAGGATTTACGGTAGTTCATTTGTTTTGTTACAAACTCTTCCATAGCCATGGAAGAGCCATGTTGCGTTGCTGCTTGTTGTTGCTACTTGTTTATCAGGCGGCACACTAACTCTCCCCCTTAAGCAATATTATAGCTACTGGGCTGCAGGCTTATTATTGTTGCGTCATTGTTGTCACACGTCTAACCATTAGACGTGCGATAACTACAACACGGAACAATAGACTCTAACGACCCTCGGCCATTGAAATGTTAATGCTTAGATGCATCCAGAAGACGCTACATTTCGCTCCCTCCAGAAAGACTGGAGCGTGCAGAGCACATTATGCACGTAGAGCAGCAGACACATACAGTCCCGACCAGGAGGTAAAGTAGGCTAAACGTGACGTTGTTGTGATTAAACATAATGTGCCACGAAAAATAGCTGTCCATAGATGTCCAAACATGATCGCCTCGTTCGGCCAACAAAATATATCTCCCTCCCTTCACAGAAGCGCAGTGATGCGTGATTTATTCTTCGTCGTACACGTGTTATGCTTGCATGCTGAAAATGGCTGATTTACAAGCTCACAACGCGTTGCGGACGCAACGCGTTGTGAGCTTGTCGATCAGCTATTTTCAGCACGTGGAAATAAGCAGGCTGTGAGAACTGAGACCCTTCACAATAAAAGCATGCAGCGTTCACAAGTTGGCCCATAATAAAGACAAGGAAAAGGATTAGATGGCATTTCACATTGCATAATGAGCATTTTTTTTAAATGAGGCTCTGTCTCTGTCCTTTTCTTTCTCTTTAAAGTTATTTGATGAGTGCTGTCATGTGTGTTTTTAAAAGTATATTTACTTTTACGTTTTACTATATATTTAATATATATATATATATATATATATATATATATACCCCCCCCCCCAGGTGTTCCCCAAGATTTTTAGGCTATGAAAAGTGTTCCCTGGGACAAAAAAGGTTGGGAAATACTGGCTTAAAGTAGACCTGCATAAAATGGTGTACTGCAGCCATTTACAACCAGGTAGTGTATTAGTATTTAATACTTGAATACGTATACTTAGTATTTAATACTATTAGTAACTACTAATAGTATTTAGTACTTTCAAAAGGGTTTATTGGGGCACCTTACAAATTGCATTGTTTGTTCTACTGGCTTAAACATGTGTTCTGTCTCTGTTGACAGCTAAAACGTTCTAAAGTGGTCATTGTGGGTGGAGTTAAGTACTTATTGTCCCTCCCATTGTCACACCCACTTCTGTCCAGCTCTAAGGTGTTAAAAATGTTGTGAATATTGAAAGGGACTTTTCTCAGCTTTGGGTGAAAGGCCCCAATCATTTTAAAATGGTTATATCTCCTTCAATTATTGTCAAATTCAAATCATATGAAAGCTTACATTCTGTACTTTAATAATCTGTAATCTGTAAAAATCGAGTTGTGGGCCTTTTTGCTGGATTGTGTCACATGTACTGTATGCCCATGTCGTTTTACATTTGATGATAAAATGCAGATGTGTTATTGTTGACTGATTTGACTGTTTTGTCAGTGTCATGCAGTTGGTTAGCTAATAGCCTAATTTCAACAGGTATTTTTTAATTGAATTCTTATTGCTTTAATAACAGATGTGAGAAACATCTATATAGTTATAGTAGCCTATCGCAGTGGTTCCCAAAGTGGGCTCTGGGGACACCCAGGGGTCCTTGAGTGAGTTCCAGGGGGTCCCCAGCTAAATGATAGTTAGGAACCAAATGGACCCATGGATCTGTAACTCGGAGAGTGTACAAATGGGGTTAATTTGGTTAAATTAACATTGGTGGCCCTTGAAATGACACCGGTTGAGAATCTCTAGAGCCGTACAAATCTTATGGGGGTCCCTGATCTGTCATATCTTTTCAAATGGGGGTCAAATTTTGGGGTCCTTCAAATTAAAAAGTTTGGGAACCACTGGCCTATCGGCTTAATAATTTACCTCATCACTGAGGCATCAAGGTTTTAACTACGCTATTTGTTTTTGTTTGTTTGTTTTCAGATAGATGGACAACTTTGTGGTGGACATTTTAACCCAGTGGCAGCTGACAGACCTGATTGATAGTTTTAAAGGTAAGTTTAAACAATTTTTCACATTCACAGCAAGATGATCTGCATATCTCTTTAAAGGGATTATTTTAAATGTCAAAGTCGACTGCATTGTATTTTAGTGCTCATTCAGTGCTTATTGTATGTTAATATGTTACTGTTCTCCATTGTAAAACATAAAGATGTCTTTGCACCTTGTGTTTTTGTCTTTCAGAGGAGGGAATAGACAAAGAGAGTTTTCTTCTTTTAGATGAGGGGACAATCAAGGAATTGATCCCAAGAGCTGGCCCCAGGCTCAAGTTCCTCAAAAAACTTAGAGAACTTGTAAGTTGTTAATATCACTGCAGACCTGAGGCTAGAATTCCGCCCCCTCCAACACACACACACACACACACACACACACACACACACACACATATTGTTCTTTTTGAGGATCTGTTAAGTGGGAAGATGGCATATATTTGCTTTAAATGCAAAAAGCATATTGCAGGGGATGCCAAGAGTCTCCTTACACATTTACGGGCAGTACACCATGTAAACCATTCATCAAACTATTTCCAATGTAGTGAAACTGGTTGTGGTAGAACGTTTTCTTACATAAGGTCTTTTAGAAGACACCTACTAAAGGAGCATGATGCAAACCAAAGTGAACATACACTTGATGATCCGCTTGAAGGTCCAGCCCAGACTGTTGACATACAGTTTGCAGAAAATGAGCCAGTACAGAGAGCTGAGGAAGTTGTGGATGAATGGGATGAACTAGGGCAGGGGTCTGCAACCCTAGTGGCTCCCTGTAGCATTAAAAGTAGCAATATTTTTTTTTTCATTTATGGTTTCTGTAGGAGGCCAAACGTGACAAGCATTCTTAATATTTATTCTACACATTTTTACAAAATTGTAAAAGCCAGGTGTCTATTATAAACAAATCGGTGGGTGTGTGAGGCTGCAGCCTGCTACGCTACTTATGGCTTCTACAGGGAGAAAAATAAAGATAGCCGACGAAAAACAGAGGATTTAACAGTTCATGGACAGAGGCTTTTGCCTTCACAGCCAATGCAGATTGACAGCTATCAAACAACAAAAAAAGTAACGTTGAAATACATTTCCAGTGAAAGCATGCTAATTTCTCCTAGATTCGTTGCACCCCGGGAGATAATAAAGTTTGGCAAGCTGCATTATAATGCGTACATTTTCTTTGCGGCTCCAGATAGATTTTGAATTTATTTTTGGTCGGAAATGGCTCTTTCAACATCTTGGGTTGCCGACCCCTGAACTAGGGCAAGAGAGCATTACCAACCGTGTAGCCCTTTTTTTTAGCTCATCTGAGATCTAATCCTTCTTTGACATACTCTAACTTAAACTTTATGGTTCGACACACCTCTAGTTTAATTGGTGAGCAAACTAGAATCAAAGACTATGTCTTTATTTCGTCATTTTGGTCTTGATCAAAGCCCAGAGGTAGCAGAGCTTGGGGTGGAGTTCTTGGAATTAGCTGAGCCATTCAAAGAACTGGATACAGATTATAAACAGATGCAGTATTTTGCTAAATCAGGAAATTTCATTCAGCCAGTTGAGGAGATTTTCACTGGGGGGTATCCATTGTTCAGCGAAGGGCCACTGCCACTGGCACTGTCCGGCAAGTCTCGGTTCCTGATTCATATCAGCGTATACCGCTAAAGTGTCTTCTAACCAAGCTACTTGAAATTCCTGGGGTTTTGCAGGCCATGCAGGAATGGCAGCAGAGAGAGAGTGATGGTCTTCAGGATGTACTTGATGGGGAGTTTTGTAAAACACATCCACTGTTTTCAAAAGAGTTGTCAATCCCACTAATCATTTACCAGGATGATTGTCAGACGGTGAATCCATTAGGGTCTAAGACAGCGGTTCACAAGTTGGGATTCATATATTTCATCTTGAAGAGTTTGCCACCAGACCTGCTATCAAGTTTGCAGTCACACTTCCTTTTAGCAGTGTACAAATCCGATGATGCCAAGACCTATGGCCTTGATGAAGTGATGCGCCCTATTGTGGAAGAGACAGGTGTCTTGAGAGAGATGGCATCACTGTTGATACCCACAACTTCCAAGGTGTTGTTAAGTTTTCAGTGGTTCAGGTAGTGGGAGACAATCTGGGCTTGAATGCCATGCTTGGCTATATTGAGAGCTTCAGTGGAAATTATTCGTGTCGGATGTGCAGAGCAAATAAGCAGCAGGTGAGGTCTCTGACACTGGCAGATCTTTCACTATTGCGTGACGTCAATAGTCATGAGGCAGATTTGCGTACAGCTAACTCCTCCGAGACAGGTCTGAAAAGAGACAGTGTCTTGAATGACTTGTCTTTTTATCATGTAACTGACAACACAGCTCCTGACATAATGCATGATATACTGGAAGGCGTAGGGCCTTATGAAGTCAAGCTTGTGTTGAATTCGTTGATACAGCAAAAACATCTCACACTCGAAAAACTCAACTATAGAATCACAAGTTTTGATTATGGATTTTCTGACCAAGGTAACAAACCTGTGATTAGTAAGACTGATTTAAAAAATGTTGAAGGCGCCATGCATCAGTCGGCAGCTCAAATGTGGTGTCTACTTAGGTGGCTGCCAGTTATGATAGGTGACCTGATCCCCAGTCATAGCAAGGAATGGCAACTTATCCTACTCTTACTGTCATGCATGGAGTTCATATTCTCTTCTTCTATGACTTTTGAAGCAACGCTGTATTTAGCTAAAATCATAGAAGAGCATCACTCTCTCTTCCTGGAGCTCTATCCTCACCTACACTTGCGGCCAAAACACCACTGCATGCTCCATTACCAAAGAGCCATCCAAAAAGCCATCTTGATTCAGTTCTGGGCTATGAGATTTGAAGCCAAGCACAATTTTTTTAAACGGGTTAGCCATGTAACGTGCAACTTCAGAAACATTTGCAAAACCATGGCCTTTCGCCATCAGATAGCGCAGTGCTATAATTTACTGTGTGGAACTGTGTTGAGCCACAACACAGAAATTGGTCCAGGGCACAGTACCTTTCTGGCCAATGTTGAGGGAGTAAAAGAAATACAAAGTGGTCTAACCGGCATTCCCCTTTTCACTGAACTGTATGAACCAGCCTCTGTTACCTTCAAGGGAACTATATCGAGCGGGCATGACTGTATTCCTGTCTTATGGCCCAGATGATGGGGAGCCCCAGTTTGGGCTCATAAAGTCATAAAGTCAGTTTTAGTACTAGACCAAACATCACACACACCAACAATAAAGCTTGTTGTACAGAAGTGGGAAACACAATGGTTCGATAGGCATTTATTTGCATACAGTGTGATTCCCACTCAAGTTTTGGCAGCTGTTGAGGTGACAGAGCTGCTTGATCACCATCCCCTACACACAGTCAAGTCATTCATCGAGCATGATGACAGTTTATACATTTCACTGCGCTATAGACTTTTCTAGAAAATCAGTGTACTGCCACGTTAGCGAAGACGGTGTTGTAAATATCTTTTTGACTTAGTTTTATATCTTCGCAAGCCAATCTTTCCAATTTGTATAGTGCTTTTTTTTAAAATGCTGCTTAAAAGGTGCCTTTGCCTTGAGGATGATCAATATGTGTTTGATAAATGAGAGGATGGACTACTGGGATGCAATGCAGTTACGGGATGTTTCTGTAAAATGACTACTGGGATGTGATAAATTGTACAGTAAGTGTTTTTTTTTATCTCCCATGTGTCTACATATCGTTGCTGTCAGGCAGAAGCGTGTGTATCTCCATATTAAGCTTTTGTAAATTAATTTCCTACTTTGTCAGTGTTGTACAAAAAATAGCAGATCTGAAAGCTCTCAATGTGTCACGATGTGACGTGTTGTGAGCTTGTTGATCGGCTGTTAAAACATTGTAAAAGTAATAACAGAACTATTGTGGAGATGCACTGTTTCCACCTGTCAGTGATATACAGTATTGTGTATACAGTACACAAAACATATTTTTCAATTTGCCACAGGTCTGCATGATCCAAGAATGCAAGAAACGAATGCAACCAAGAGTTGACACTCAGGTGAAGGGCTTCAAAGTGTTTTATCGTCTGAATAAGGGCACCATGTGGCATGTGCACACAAATCCTTTACTACTTTCACAATTTATCTAAACTTTGGCCATGAGAATGTCCTTTCTGGTACACATCTCTCACAACATGCATACATAACATACTGTATGCAGTCTTCTGAGTTCGCTACTTGGGTGTGGGCGTGTGGCGCACTAATTTACATTACTGATGGTCATCTGGCAATTCTACGTGGCTGGGTGTCACTATTTGGTACATTAACCTGTGTTTTCTGTTCAGATTGAACTTGCTGTGCCACATGATGTGCAACCAATTGCCACACCTCCACCCCCCATGGATGAAGAAGAAATTCCACCACCCATAGACGAAGGAACGTCAACACCTTCCATGGAGGTCCGAATGGCACCTGTGGCTCAGATGCAAGTCATGCCCCAAAGTCTGCATGTCATTCCACAATTTGTAAGTTCCACTTTTAAGACTTGGGTGTAACTTTTTATTTAATCAACACTGAAGAGTAATAAACAATATCTGCAATGTGGTCCCTTCTTTCAATTTCCTCAGAATATCCGCCAGGTTCTCATAAGCGCGACTGAAGGCCAGCTGATCCTGGCGACCCTTGATGCAAAGAGCCTGGATGCGAGGAACCCATCCATAACTATTGTACAGAGACGTTGCCTCGTCCGTATTTTGTGTTCTCACATCACAGAGAAGTTTGGAGAATGGTACTTAAACACACACACACACACACACACACACACACACACACACACACACTCATGCAAACACTAGTTTGAAATAGGTATATGAATCTTCTTTCAGGGGAAAGATATGATGGGACAAGTATTGACATTTACCTATATTTGTATTAAGTATAAAAGTAATTAGTGACTTGAAAGTAGTGTTGAAAGTAATAAAGTAGTCGTATGATCAAATGATTATTTAAAGACAGACTACCAACATAAACATGCACAACACATGTACCAAAACACATGTTTAGTGTTTTTTGTTATGATCCCTATTAGCTCCAGAAAATGCTACAGCCATTATACTGGAGTTCGTGACATGTTTTAGCAGTACTATCTAGTTTGACTCTGCTGGTAATTTAGTTTCTTTCTCCTGTGTTTACAGCCCTGCCTCCGAGACCAAACAGGCAATGGCCAGTAATTTGATTCAGGCATTTCCCTGCTTGAAAGATGACTCAAGAAGTGGCTTTGTGAGTAATTCACATTTTGTAAAGGGATTGATGCTAAAGTTATTTGGACACAAGAGTACTGGACAACTTTTTATGCCCAATGTACAGAAAAACCCTGTTCCGGCCACGTCTTCTGGCCACTGTCAAAATGTGCCTCATCTCTGTTCATTCAAGATTTTCATTTCTTTACAGGGACTCTGGTTTACCCCAGGACGGGGGAAATTAACAGTCACTGGTTTCATCGAAGACAGAGTCAAATATGTAAGAAAGGCATTGAGACAGCGTCAGAAACTAACACAGCCGACACCACCACCACAACCACCACCAACCAATGAACTTGCCGTTCGTCAGACGTGCATACCAGGTAATCGTTGTAACTGAATATATTGAAGCAATGAATAGAGCCACATAATTTAGTGATTGGTAATATCCTTGTGTACTTTTTTTTTTAATAGAAAGTACAATTTACAATTTACAATTTAGGCATTTAGCAGACGCTCTTAATCCAGAGCGACTTACATTAAGCAAGAACAAAAAGCATGGGAATACATCACATAAAGACATTTATCATGAAACATGCGTAGCTAAGAAAGTAACAGTGGAATATCTATAATGAAACTATACATATACGCTATACATCTATACTACTATGCTACACATATGTACTATGACGTGCTATGACTACATACAATGCACTTATGCTGTCTACATAACATGCTATAAGTCTGTATCAAATGCTATCTAAGTCTACAGAATTGCTATCTAAGGGGGTGGGGTAAGTGCTATGGGCCATGATGGAGTCTGAAAAGGTGGGTTTTCAGACTACGGCGGAAGATTGGGAGTGATGCTGCAGTTCTGACTGCAATGGGAAGTGCATTCCACAGTTTTGGAGCCAGAAGGGAGAAGAGTTTGGGACGTGTGGAGCGTTGTCCCGGCGTTTTTAGTGAGGGTACTTCCAGCTTCCCTGCGTTGGCTGATCTGAGTGAGCGGGAGGGTTTGTAGGGTTCGATCATACTTGCAAGATATGGGGGAGCCATACCTTTGGTTGCTTTGAATGCCAGCATCAGAGTTTTGTATTCTGTGCGGGCAGCGACCGGGAGCCAGTGGAGGGAGCGGAGCAGGGGGGAGACATGTGAGAATTTTGGCTGGTTGAAGACCAAGCGAGCTGCAGCATTTTGGATCAGCTGGAGAGGCTTAAGTGCACATGCTGGTAGGCCAGTAAGGAGGGAGTTACAATAGTCAAGTTTTGACAAGACTGTTGTCTGGATTAGGAGCTGGGCTGATTCCTGGGTGAGGAACGGTCTAATTCGTCGTATGTTATAGAGTGTGAACCTACAGGATCGAGTGACAGCTGTGATGTGAGTTTTGAACGAGAGCTGACTGTCCAGGACAACACCAAGATTCCTGGCTGTTGGGACAGACGTTACCAGGGCGTTGTCTATGGAGATAGTTAGCTCCCGCATAGGGCAGGACTTAGCTGGGAAGAAGAGAAGCTCAGTCTTGTCTGGGTTCAGTTTGAGGTGGTTGGAGGACATCCACTGTGAGATGTCAGCCAGGCATGCAGTGATGCGCTCTTCCACCTGAGTGGCAGAGGGGGGGAAGGATAGAAACAGTTGTGTGTCATCGGCGTAGCAGTGATAGGATATATTGTGAGCAGAGATGATAGTGCCAAGGGATTTAGTGTACAGTGAGAAAAGGAGGGGACCAAGTACCGATCCCTGTGGGACCCCAGTTTGGAGGGTTCGGGGGGATGATAAAGTACCATATCCGAGGAAAAGGCCATCTCGCTCAGATAATGGTTAAAGCACAACACGCAGCCCGTCATCCAGATAGAGCAGAACATGCGGGATACAGCAGTGTACAGGTCAGTAGGAATGCACTGAGGACACTCGGATGTAATTTTGCCTATGCATGCGCCTCATGGTACTGTATCACCTCAGTCATTAAAATTTTAACTACAGACCTCTCAAAAGAAACTAATTGGACTACTACACCTATGACCCTGCTTATTATGTTGGGATGGGATGTACTAAGGCAGAGTACAGCAAACTTAGGCGTGGTGGTTCTAGATACTCAAGTGACCAGTGCCCATATACCTGTCATACTACAAAAGTGAGGGCACATATCTGCAATTGCCCTTTTTGTGTTATCCATTTAACATTGTTGGACAAGCTGTGCTGTACTTTTTGCAAAATGTTAGTAAGTACAGTATTCTTTTATACAGGGCCAAGTTGATTAGGGAAAATAATTGGGGCATTCTGGAGACCCGCCAAGAATTCCCACACATATTGACTCGAGGCATGGTAAGTTACAAAAGAGTATACATATGAGGATGCATTGTTTATAACAATCTTTATCAACTATAACCTTTAATCTGTTTTCTTTTAATAAAGATTGCACAGGACTTTGAGATCCTGCATGAAGAGGCTGCACCCAAACTTTTTGAGACCTGGCTGCCTGTTTATGCAGAGAAAATCCTGGACCTGGCCAGAAGAGAAGGGAAGCTCCTCTACATGTTGGATGGATTAACACCTGGTACTATATTGTTATATTATACAGCAGACAATGCAAATTTACATTTAGCAGGTGTTTGTTTTTGCTACTAAATGACAATCATTCATGTGCCATTCCACATATTGATGCATATAAAATTGTGTTCCTACAGATGTTTTGGGGGAACTTGCACTGTCCCAGTTACCAGCACTGCTTCCACCAACCGTCTATAAACACAACAAAAAAAACATTCGGCACACCATCCAGGAGTCCAAGTTGGCGTTTATAGACCATCAGCCTGTAAGTCCCTCTGCATTTCTAAAGGAAATGTTACTAATTTAACCACTTGAACCCAGCAGCCATATTCTGGGGGGCGCGCATTGGCCAACAATAGCACATCTGCAAGGAGGAAGCCATGCAAGGCACCTACCTGCTCATCGGGAGTAATTAGGGGTTTAGAGTCTTGCTCAGGGACACTTCGACACAAACGTTTGGCTAGCCCGGGATCAAACTGGGAAATTTCTGACATTGTGAGCTGGTAGATCAGATATTTTTGTTGTAGATGGGAACACGGTGGTGCAGAGCCTGCCTGCTTGTTATAGAATTATTCCGAAAATGAATTAATCAACATGCCATATCAGCCACTGCAATCAGTGAAATCCATTGTCTTGCTTACTCTTTGTATGTCGACAATCTTACTTTGGTTGATGTATATGCCTTTTGTTTATTTCTTGCTCAGGTTGGAACAAACATGGTGGAGTACGTGCAGCAAGCAAGGGCATCAACAGAGTACCCCTATGTCCTGTCGCTGGGTAACGACGTTCGAAAATCATCCCAGGCGTTCGTCATTCTGGCTGGGGAGGCGTTGGAACAAAATACATTGCTGCAGGCGGTCGATGTCGGTTTCAAGATGTATTATGTTTTCAATATCCATTACCCGAAACAGTGTGCTCCTGTTTGGGAATTCCTGCAAAATGCTGTCTATGGAATAGCAGGACAGGAATCCAAACCTGTGACTTTTTTGCGTTCATCGCTCAACAATTAGACATTACATAAATGTCTAATTGTTGAGCGATGTCCAGCAGGTTGAGAGCCACTGCTTTAGCACACTTGGCCCCCAGGCCATAAACCCTGATACTGTCTGTTGTGTCTCCTGTCTGGGCTTGACTCAGGTCCCTGTTGGCCTCGGGAAACATTCACCCCCTGCACCCTCCCCGATCAGGTACAACTAACACCTGCTACTACTGTCCTCTCTGTCTGTGTGCGTGTGTGCGTGCGGGCGGGCGGGCGGGCGTTAATTTCTCTCTCTGCCCATTTGGTGGTGTGTCTTTCTTCATACATGTGGAATTGTGGATGCTATGCTTTCAGCTCCAGGTGTACCGTGTTAAGATAATTACCTCCTCTCCTCCTTTATATTCAATGGCCAATTTTGGTGTAATTATGTGCAGTATTTGCAGAGTTACTGTTAACAAGTGGAGTTAATTGTTTAGCCAGCTTATTGTAGACACAGTGTTTTGGATGTGGCACAGTGTCTGTCATATAGTGTATCCTTTGCTGCAGACATGCTACAGTAGCTTACACTAGTTTTGGTCTTATGAGCTGAGAAAGCTAAAAGCCCTTCCTTTGTCTCCACTCTTCTTATTATATAAAAAAAAAAAAGTGTTTAAGTGTTTAAGTGTTGTTCAAACATATTGCACTGTGGAATGAGCAAATTATGCTGAAGTTGTTTTTGCACTGTTTAGACGCTGTTAAGCTTGAAGCATATTGAAAAAGCACCTTATTTATACTAAAATAAATATTTTTCCTACATTTCCAGCATTGTTTTAAGTGTTATTTTTTTACATGACCAAATATAGGATGCATTTTAAAGGGTGTAATCTTAAACAAATGTAACTGAATCTGAATATTGATAATATATGATTTACCCAGCATTTGGGTTAAAATATAATATACATTTGCATAGTATTTTACACAATTCATAGGGTAGAATTCACCCAGGGCTGTAATTGATTTTACCCAATATGTGGATTAAATGTGCATAGTATTTTACACAATTCATAGGGTAGAATTCACCCAGGGCTGTAATTGATTTTACCCAATATGTGGATTAAATGTGCATAGTATTTTACACAATTCATAGGGTAGAATTCACCCAGGGCTGTAATTGATTTTACCCAATATGTGGATTAAATGTGCATAGTATTTTACACAATTCATAGGGTAGAATTCACCCAGGGCTGTAATTGATTTTACCCAATATGTGGATAGTATTTTACACCATTCATAGGGTAGAATTCACCCAGGGCTGTAATTGATTTTACCCAATATTTGGATAGTACTTTACACAATTCATAGGGTAGAATTCACCCAGGGCTTTAATTCATTTTACCCAATATTTGGATTAAATGTTTAATTATATGGTTGGGTTAAAATAAACGACACATCTAGTTGGGTAAACTTTACTACTACAGTGTTGGTCCACTATTTATGAAGTGGTTGGGAAAAAAATTACACAAGTTGGATTATTTTTTACTAAGCTTTTTTTAGTGTGAGCCCTCTTTGAGGTTGAATATCTAAGATTCTTAATAGGACTAGATGTTAGATATCCCTAAATATTCAGCACAACAATTGACTGGATTGGAGATGACTTCTTGGGTGGGGTGGAATTGTCAATGATCGCGTGGTGCCACCATACGACACATCTTCAGTTGTGTGCCCCGACCTCATTGGGTGTTTCGGCCTCTTATCACAAGACACCCTCTGCCGAGGTTGGCCCACCACAGGTTGATCAGACCTGGGTGTATGTCGCATGGTGGCACCACGTGGTCATCTGGAAGCCCATGTTGCGTCTCTACGTTTCAGCCACAACCAGTGACTGCTCCGTTCTGCCGCAGTGGAAAGTTCTTTGATTGCCTTCCGTTGGGCCTGACCTCTGATCCCTACTTCCTTCAGGAGCCTCGTGGTGGAACTGGCTACAAAGCCTCTGCAGCCCACCTCCACGGGCCACACCTTCACGTTCCAGCCCCGCCCCTCTGCTTCAGCTGCTAAGTTGGCATACCGCAGTTTCTTCCGCTCGAATGCCTCATCGATGTTATCCTCCCATGGGACTGTTAGCTCAACGATGAAGACACGCCGACAGGATTTGGACCAGAGGACCAGGTCTGGGCGCAGGTTGGTCACTGCAATTTCGGGTGGGAAGGTGAGTCTCTGGGTGAGGTCTGTCCGCATTTCCCAATCCCGGGCTGCACTCAGTGGGCCTGAGTTTGGAGGAGCTGGCTTGGTCCGCCGTTTCTCCCCTTCCCGGATGAAGGTTTTCTGTGGGAAGGTAGACTGGGCATTTAGAGGCATGGCATTGGTGGTTGCCCTCTTGTTCTCAAGTTCGGCAGCCAAGCACTTTAGCACTTGGTTGTGGCGCCAGGTGTATCTTCCTTGAGTTAGACTGGTCTTACAACCCACCAAGATGTGTTTGAGGTTTGCTGGGGCTGCACACTGGAGACAGGCTGGGTCCTCTCCATACCAAAGATGTAGGTTGGTTGGAGAGGGCAGGACATCATATGTGGCTCTAATGATGAAACTCAGCCTACTAGACTCCATGCTCCACAGCTCGTTCCATGTGATTTTCCTCCTCTCCACACCATCCCATTTCATCCAGCGGCCTTGCTGGGCCTGGGAGACTGCCTTGGCACACCTGGCTGCTTCCTCCTGGTGGCGCACCTCCTCCACCACCATGTGCCGCCGTTCGGTTGGAGTAGCCTTTTGCCATGTGGGTGTGGATGCTTCCAAGCCAAGGCCCCCTCTGCCGTGTTGGACATGCCCCACTATATCCCGGTGTCTGAGGGCGGTCTTTGCCACTGCAACTGCTGCAGATGGCTTCCATTTCCTCCCTGTTGCTAGGGTTGGAGCAGCACCTCGGACGAATGGATCCCGGGATTCTGTGAGAGTCATTTCCACCCTTGATTTTGCACGTTTGTACTCCTCCACCAGGCTTGAGATTGGTAGGGAGAGGGCTCCATTCCCATACAGGCCTATGCTGCTAAGGCCTCTCGGTAGTCCAAGCCACTTCCTCACTTGTACATTCACCAGTCTCTCCAGCCGATTGGCATGGGATAGAGTGACCTCATAGATGGACATTGGCCACATGAGACGGGGCAGCAGACCAAA
Source organism: Protomyctophum bolini (assembly GCF_963924005.1). Taxonomy (NCBI): domain Eukaryota; kingdom Metazoa; phylum Chordata; class Actinopteri; order Myctophiformes; family Myctophidae; genus Protomyctophum; species Protomyctophum bolini. The sequence continues at coordinate 661,279 of NC_137867.1, forward strand.
CTGAAAGCACCACAGCTTCAGCTTCCCAGGGAGAGCAGTGTTGTTGATCTGCTTGAGGCCACTGATGGTATCCTGCTTGAGTTGTTCCACCTGCTTCGAGTCTTTGAGTTCTGCGCTATACCAGCGGCCAAGGCTTTTGATAGGTTTCTCCAGAACTGTTGGTATTGGCTCGTTGTTGACGTGGAACCTCTCATTGGCAAGCCGGCCTTTGACAATGGAGATACTTCGGGATTTACTGGGTTTGATCTCCATTCGTGCCCATTTGATGTTTCCCTGGAGTTTATCCAGCAGGCGTTTGGTGCATGCGTTTGTTGTTGTTATCGTCGTCATGTCATCCATATACGCCCTGATTGGAGGAAGACGCAGGCCGCTCTTTAGCCGTTCCCCTCCAACCACCCATCGGGATGCTCGAATAATAAGCTCCATTGCCATGGTAAAAGCCAGTGGAGAGATGGTGCAGCCCGCCATTATGCCTACTTCGAGGTGCTGCCAGGCAGTTGTACTGGTCTGTGATGTAACGCAGAACTGGAGGTCCTGGAAGTAGGCTTTGACCAGCCTTGTGATGCCCTCTGGGACTTGAAAGAAGTTGAATGCTGTCCATAAAATCTCATGAGGCACTGACCCGAAGGCGTTGGCAAGATCTAAGAAAACCACATGCAGATCTTTCTTCTCCTTCTTGGCCATCTGTATCTGGTGCCAGATGACATTTGTGTGTTCCAGGCATCCTGAGAATCCACTAATCCCTGCCTTCTGCACTGAGGTGTCGACAAAGTTGTTCTTCTGCAGGAATATTGAGAGCCTCTGGGCCACGACACTGAAGAAGAGCTTTCCTTCCACATTCAGCAGACTGATCTGGCGGAACTGGTCGATGGTTGAGGAATTCTTCTCTTTGGGAATCAGGATCCCTCCTGCCCGTCGCCATGCCTTTGGTATGATTCCTTTTTCCCATGCCACTTTCATTAGCTTCCAGAGGTACTTCAAGACACCCGGGCAGTTCTTATAGAGCCTATATGGGACACCGTTGGGACCAGGGGCTGACGCTGTTCTTGCCCGCTTCACTGTCCTCTCAACTTCGCTCCATGTCGGGGGCCTTGTTTCTAGCTGGTGCTCAGGTGGATGGATTGGTGGCATGTCATCCGGAATGCTGAATGGCACATGTCTCTGGTTGTCGGAGTAGGTCTTCCTCAGGTGCTCCTCTAGTTCCCGTATGGGTACTTTGAGGGTCCCATTTTTCTCCTTGACAAAGAGGTCTTTGACGAACTTGTAGGGATCTCTGTAGAAGGCAGTCCTCGTTCGCTCTTTCTTCTTGTGTTGCTTTCTCAAGCATTCTGCTCTTCGCAGTGTTGCAAGACGCTGCTTGATGTCGCCTTGTAGTTCCTCAAGTCCTTTCCTTTCCACTTCTGTGGCCCTCTTCCACTGTTTTCTCAGGCACCTTCTTTCTTTCACAAGTCTCTCAATCTCTTGTTGTCTCCTAGACTTGAGAGGGGCTGATGGTTCCTTCTGGGTCCTAAGGTTCTCACTCTTCACTCCAAAACTCTCTGCTCCATAGCTGTAGATGATCTCTCCGATCTTGTCCAGTTTTCTTTCCACGCACCCTTTCAGACCTTCTAGAAGATGGACGAGGTCTGTGTTGGTGTTTTCCCACTCCTTTTTCTGGCAGGATTTAGGCCACAAGATTTGAGGCTTCCGTCCATTCATCTTCCTCTCTACTGCTGTCTGTGGCTGGATGGGCTCTGGACTCATGTCCATTGGTGAATCTGTGCTTGGTTGAGCTTCGTCTGGGGTTCTGATACCCTGTGGACTGTGGTGAATAACCTGCCGCTGGGCTTCAGTCGACTGATTTGCCCTACTTCTGAGGAAGTAGTGGTCAATGCGAGGCCCCTCGCTAAGCTCTCTTAGGCACTTTTTCTTGCCCTGGTGGATCTTGAGACCCGTCTCTGATGTCATCTTTTTCCAGCCACAGATGCAGCTTTGTAGCTTGTGTCCTGCCAGTGCTGTCACTCCGTCAAGAATATCAATTTAAAATGTATTATCCATTTCTTGTTTTCCACTTTATTGTGATTTTAAATGATCTGGTTTCTTCCCTTCATCTTTGAACCTTACTTACCTTTGAACTGGGACATTAGCAGATCTACAAGCTCACAACCATAATACGGTTAAATCAGATTTAGCTAGACTATTGATGTATAATTTGATATTTTATGACTTATAACATAGGTCACATTGTCATAAATCTGGTGTAGATTAGGTGTCCAGGAAGCTAGGCCTGGGAAGATCTCACTCCAGAGATCTCACTCAAAGAGACCCATTGGGCTCGATTATGCAAGTCATATAATATTACATATAATATTACAGTAATATGAGCTGGGGGCGTGAGGTATGTCATATTGCAATTTTAAGCATGTTAAGAAGCGCTTTCGACACCCCGTGGAGTGCGCAAAACGGCCTTGAATTAGTCATGGGAGTGTTTAAGGCGTGTTTGAGAGTTACCCAATCAACATGTCCGTACTATTTTCTTTACCAGTCAGCTGATGTCACATACGGAATGCTCACTTTGGGGATCGTTATATTACATTTCTTCAGGCTGGCACCATAGAAGACATGACATATATGACTTTGTCACATTTGGGTTAATTATTCCTATTGCACTGCATGCTGTCACCTTCATGCCTCAAAATAAGTTGTTTCTATTGAGAAACACCAGTAAAATTATATTTTAATTGAAATTATAATTATATTATATTTGAAATGAGTAATGAGTTGAATGCGTGGTGCGTATGCCCGTGATGCGGTATGGTCCCGTGATGGTATGGTCTTCGCTCGTAGCATTTTATTGAAGAAGACTTGAATCGAGTGTGATACAGCGTATGAAAGCAAACTTCCCAAGGATTATGGATATGTTTTTGTTTTTTTTTAAGGTTGAGAAATGAAAGAATTATGGCCGTTTCTAATCTCAACATTCACAATAAAATGACGCAATAAAAAGACGCTGTTGCCATGTCTCAGAGAAACAAGTAAATAGGTCTATAAAAATAATCCCAAAATAAGCGCATATAACAGGGGTCTGTAACCTATTTTAAATGAAGTGCCATGTTTTTATTTTCTAGATATTGAGTCTGCCATATCCAGATTAATTTTAATGACACCACATTAAAATAAAAAACATATTTTGATTGTCCACAAATATAAAGTTCTTACATCTTTTTAAATATTTTCTTGCACATTGTTATAATGATCATTATATATCCGCCTGCAGTCAGAGTTCATAGTTTTAATGAATGAATGTGATGCATTGTGAGCTGGTAGATCTGCTATTTTCAAAAGTAATCTTGGAAAAATGTAATTACATTTTTGTATTAGTCCTTAGTTGGGCAAATGCATTCATCTGGGGATCCTTGACATGGGAATGTGCTGTGTGAGGATCACTGGTTTAAACAACATTAGGAGAAACCTTTAGAAACAAGAAAAGCAACCACAACTACCAATATTTACAAGCAACTTTACAGAAAAAGAAGCCGCTTATAATAAACAGACTTGGCAACACTCCAGCAGCGTCCCAGAGCCGCTCAAGTGTAAAATCAAACAGTGCTTTTTCTTCTTTTTGCGTTTATGAGGTGCCTAGACCCACGTCTAATCGTTATGCGCAGGTCAAGGGGCTTAATAGCAAATTGCGCAAAGCGAAAATAATTAACATATGGACACTCCCATAATGCTAAAATATTCAGCAACGTCGTATTCCATATGTGTGTGCGTTCAACACGGGACGATAAGGCTTTCATAATACGATTGTGCGCAGAGCGAGGCCAATTTATGTATTACCACATGGTAAAACGCACCTTCAAAATCCAGCCCATTGTCTCTATGATCCACTCAAGGAAACCCATTGTCCATATGACTAAATCTTAATCACACACTGTCTGTTGAGTTTATTTCAGGTACAGAATTTACATACAGTCTTAGAAATGGCCTGTGTAAACAAAGCCTTTGTTCCTGATGCTGACAGCACTCCAGAGGTTGGAGACAGTGTCTTATCTTAAAAGTAATGTAGTCTCAAAAACTGCAGTCTAGAATATATTTATGCTCAATCTGTTAGACCTATTAATACATTGTATCTTTTTCATTACTTAGTTTCATATTCCGTTTGTATAAGACTGAACTATAAAGTTATTTGAATGTATGACATTACAGAGCTATTCTTATCATTTGTAAATATATAACCTATTTTGAATTAGTCTTTAAAGTAGGATTCGGTTAACTTGTGTTTTATCCTTTAATTGGTAAAGTTTATTATGAGTCAGCAACAGTTAAAATGTATTCCTTTAACATTTCATTATTATAGTTACATGTGGTAATAAGGTTCTGTAGACATAAATATTATAGATATTTAACTAGTCCTATTAATATAAAGGTATACAGTTAGCTGGCCACATGAGCTACATGCATTGTAGTTCCATATACATCACTATTAATATACAATTATTGACAGATAATGACAATGATTTTTTTGTAATCCTGACTTTGCTCAATCATGTACAGCATGTTCAGGGTTCAGAGCCTGGAAAGAGGCTGGCATTTTAAAAATACAAGATCTCTTTCTGGGTGGAACCTTAAAATCCTTTGCCCAAATTAGGAATGAATTTAATTTGCCTCAAGTACAATTCTTCAGGAGTAAAACATTTTGGGCTAAATGCAAAACAAATTACATGTTCTAACAGAACTCATGAGACAAGGTACAAGATCATTCACAGGTTACATGTAACTCCAGCTATACGCAGTAAAGAAGTTATACGAGTATGTGTATGAATACATGAGTATGTGTATGCAAAGATATATATATATATATATATATATATATATATATGTGTGTGTGTGTGTGTGTGTGTGTGTGTGTGTGTGTGTGTGTAAACAGAGAGGAATGGCCCTGCCCCTTTGCGCAAGGGGACAATTTACAATTTTACAATTTAGGCATTTAGCAGACGCTTTTAATCCAGAGCGACTTACATTAAGCAAGAACAAAAGCATGGGAATACATCACATAAAAGCATTTATCATGAAACATGCGTGCATATATATAATTGCACCACTGAAGAATCCCAACAATGTGAAGTGAGGGGCGCTCTCATCGTCGGATTTGCCGCATGGAGCTGGGGGGCGATGGGCTGAAGTCCAGGGCTGCGTCCGAAATCATTCCCTATGCCCCATATAGTGCACTACTTTGAGGTTCCGCCATTTTGTTATAGTGTCCGAATATGTAGTGAGCATTTTTGCACCCTAACGTAGTGGACTGAAGTATCCCATAATGCACCGGGAATTGTAGGGAGCATCCGATGGTCACTACAAAACACAGCGAAGCAAATCTGCCCCATAATGCATTGTGCAAGCTCGCTCTTGAGCGCACATGCACGCGTTTGCGCACGTGCGCTGCTTCTGCATGCATGCGCTCATTGCGCTCCAACTCAGAAGAGGCAGAAGTTGAACCAGCGAAAGAAATCAACACAAATGTACTTTTAAAACTTTCGTTTTCCCCTCTTTTCTTCCCTGGCGGATCTCGAAGCTACAGATCTCGAGACAAATGATCTGTGCATTTTTTTTAAATTGTTTTATTTTATTTATAATAAATCTACTCATTTGCAATAGTATTACTAATCTGATTCATTGTATCACCCAGGCCCAGCGCATGACGTTAGGAGAGGAATCAGTTGCTTGCTGTAGAATATATTTGTGAGATTCTTTATCACAAATGATAAATGCATTAAAACTTCATTGTGTAGGCAGTCATTTATTGGACTGCTGTTTCTGTTAACACCAAACGTCCGTATTGTGAGCAGAGCTTGTAGATCGGCTACTTTTGGTAATTCTTTACCAAAAGTACCCAAGTAAAAGTATACAAGCTCACAACGCGGACGTCGCGCGTTGCTTATAGATCGGCTATTTTTGGTAGGCCTATCCCCCCCGCCCCAGGATTAGCGGGGGTTCATGTGGTTAATCAATCATGCTGCTGATATTTTCATATATTGTCAAGGTTGTGCACTGTTTTCATATTGCTGGATAATGGATATAGCCTAATATTAATTTATTGATAATAATCATAGGCCCAACCTTTTTATCATAGATATATAGGCCTAAATGCCTGCAAACATATTTTCATTAACCTATTTTTTCTTTATTCATTCATGAATTTAAAAATAACTTTACAAACTGTCCTTGCAGGGAGGTGACAGCCTGCAGTCACTTATTTGATACAGTCTTCCTAGCAGAAATTCAGCAGCAGCGTTTTGATTGGTTTCTTGTAGTCAGTTGATTCTTCATATCCAAATGAGTGAAAAAACCTAATGGGGATTTCATGCAAATAAAAAGTACATGAACCCGCGGAACTACAGCGCCCTCTATCGATATTGACGTCAGAGTCGGTGCTCCCCATACAGGGAGTATTGTCCGAAATCTAGGGGTTACGTATGTAACCAAAGTTATATAACAGCGAGCAAGGCTGCTCACTTATGGGAGTTTGCGCCCCCTAGCGTAAACACAGAAGCATTATATAAACTCACAGACAATTTTGGCTGGGACTTTGAGACGTGATGACGTTGAGAACCGCCCACCGGTGCGCTAGTATAAAAGCGCGTCAACGTCCCTTAGTCTCCATTCGATAACAATTGTTCTCTTCTCAAGCAACAAGAAGGGAATCCTAGTGAGCAGCCTTGCTCGCTGTTATATAACTTTGGTTACATACGTAACCCCTAGTTATATTAATCAGCTTAGCAAGGCTGCTCACTTATGGGAGACTTTATTAACTCCCTTATTGTCATCGCGAAGTCTGGACCCTTAGGGCCCGTACCATCTGTGAGCAAGGACCACAGTACGTCCCCAAAAGGACTACTGCCCCTCCTTGGGAAAGCCAACCAGGCCCAGGTCTGTCATAAGCGCCTAAGAGGAGCCGACAGAACAACCAGCTCAGCACCCTGGAGAAGACCAATGTCCCCCCAGGGAGCCGAGTCACTCCACTAACTGGAGGCCACGCTCAGGACCGCATGCGCCATCGGCGCTGCTGTCACATCCAGCCTATAGAAGGTGGCAAAGGTGGAAGACGATGCCCAACTTGCAGCGGAACAAACATCCTGAACAGAGACCCCCCTACAGAGGGCCCAGGATGACGCCATACCCCTCGTGGAATGCGCCTTCAACCCTATGGGAGGCACTATATTCCTACCAGAGTAAGCCCGCTCTATAGCCTCCACGATCCACTGGGAAAGCCTAATCTTCGAGATAGGCAGCCCCACAGTCTCGGGATCCCAGGAGACAAACAGCTGTGTAGTCTTCCTTGTCGCCTTAGTTTTGTCCAAATACAACCTCAATGCCCTCACCGGACAGAGGTTATGCCTCCTCCTCTCCTCCTCAGAGGCAAAGGGGGGCGGACAGAACGCCACCAGGTCCATCGGTACCGGGGTAGCCAGGCGGTTCTTAGGTAAAAACGCCGGATTGGTCTTCATGACCACCCTAGCATCCCCATTAAACCTCATGCATTCCGCACTCGTGGACAACGCATGGATATCACCGACCCTCTTAGCGGTCACCAGAGCTATTAACAACGCTGTCTTCAGCGACAATAGCTTCATACTCAACTCCTCCAAGGGCTCAAACGGTGGTCGGGACAGAGAGTCCAGAACCAAAGCAAGGTCCCATGAAGGGACCAAAGACTTAGTCACCGGAAGGAGACGACTAGCTCCCTTCATGAACTGGCGTACCAGCGGGAGCTGGCCCACCGTCTTGTCCTCAAAACCAATGTGGCAGGCAGAGATAGCAGCCAGATACACCTTGACAGTACTAAAGGCTCTGCCTTTATCCAAGAGGTCCTGGAGGAACGACAGAACGATCCTCACTGGCGCTTGAAAAGGCACCACTTGAGCTGGTGAACACCAGTCCTCAAACAATCGCCATCTCAAATCATAGGCATCCCTGGTCGACTGCGCCCTCGCACACTGAATAGTGTTGATGACGCTCTGGGGAAGACCCTCCGCGCCAAGATTCAGCCTTTCACGGGCCAGGCCCAGAGGTCTAGATCTTCCGGCCGCGGGTGGAATATCTCGCCCCCCGCCTGAGTCAATAGGTCCCTGCGTACTGGAAGCTGCCAGGGCCGATCGTACAGGAGAGGGACAATGTCCGACCTCCAAGAGCCCCATCCTGGGGCCACTAAGATCACCGACAGGCACTGCGTCCTCACCCTCTCCAGTGTGGGAAGGATGAGAGACAGCGGGGGGAAAGCGTAAAGAAGGCCCCGGGGCCAACGGTGCGCCAAGGCATCCAAACCTAACGGAACCGTCCCTGCTATGAAGAAGAACAGAGGACACTTGCTGTTCTCTTCCGACGCAAACAGATCCACTCGTGGCTCGCCGAACCTCCCCCACATCTGCCTGGCCACTGTCTTGTGCAGTGACCAAGCCGCGTAGAGGTATCGGCCCCTGGATAACGGATCCGCCCCCGTGTTCTGGAGTCCCGGAACGTGGGAGGCTCTGACCGAAAGAAGGTGCTCGTCGCACCATAGCGTCAGCCTGTGTGCTAACGCATGCAGTTTGGTGGACCGTAGGACCCCTTGCTTGTTGATATAGCACATCGTCTGTGTACACTTCACAAAAGTCCTTGGACTTAGTGACAGTCCGAACGGAAGGACCAGATATTTGTATATCTGTCCCTTGAAGCCGAACCGCAGGAATTTTCTGTGTGGTGGGTAGATGGGAATGTGGAAATACGCGTCTCTGAGATCGAGAGTTGTATACCAGTCCCCTCGACGCATCATGAGCAGCAGAACCTTGCTCGTGAGCATTTTGAAGCGAAACACTTTCAAATAGCCGTTCAGAGCACGTAGGTCTAGAATGGGCTGCATGCCCCCCCCCCTTTCTTCTTCACGAGAAAGTAGCGGGAGTAAACCCCGGCGTTGCTCTGTTCCATAGACACCACACGTATAGCCTTCTTATCCAGCAGAGACGTTATCTCGTCCTGGAGAACCTCGGCTGACTGACCACTCGCTTGCGAAAACAGAACGCTCCCACAAGTGGGAGGTCTCCTGGCAAACTGTAGGTTGTTACCCTTCGAGGTGGTGTTCAACCCCCAAGGATGAACACCACAACGATTCCAGTCCTGTAGACACAGCGCCAGAGGGGTTGAAGCCAGCTCCGAACCTTTCCGTGGTAGAGCGGCGTCCCTTCCGGTCAGGCGCGTGGAAGCTGAGAGTAGGGCCATCTATAGCCATCATCACAGACCGTCACACAGTGCGGAAACCAAACTGTTTCCTGAGGTCGCCCATTTGTGGGGGACCGACTTGGCATTGTCTAGGTGGAAGCCGGGGCAAAGCCGTCAGGCTGGGGGTAGCCACTTTTCCCTGTAGACCAGGAAACACGTGACTGGAACCGTAGACCAAGCTCGCCGGTGTCATAGGCATGTGGAAGCTGAGAATAGGGCCATCTATGGCCGTTATCACAGACCGTCACACAGCATGGAAACAGGCTGTTTCCTAAGGTCGCCCACTTGTGGGAAACCGAGGCGGCATTGTCTAAGTGGAAGCCAGGGCAAAGCCGTCAAGCCGGAGGTCGCCACTCATTCCTGTAGCCAGGAAACACGTGACGGAAGCCGTAGACAAGCACCCGCTGGTCCACAAAACCCCGGTTACGCTAGTAACCTCATGTCCTCGCAGGCCGTTTCACGAAGCTGCACGTAGCACGCCCGTGAAGAGCCGAGTTGGCAGGTAGTCACGTTAGAGAGAGGTCTCGTCACAGGAGAACGTCACTCAGGTGGGACTTAAGCCGGGCTATTGCCAGCAACCTATTATCTTGCAAGGTCAAGAAAAGCGTGGACAAGCGAGCTGCAGGCAGGGCTTGCCGACTATAGAGCTCGGTTACGCACGTAACTTCCAACTCTAATAGCAATTTACCGGGCCAAGCGCCAACAATGGCAGCCGGCAGGCAGTCACGTTAGAGTGAGGGTCCGGGCAGGAAGTGGCATGCTGCTGCGAAACCGCCACCTCACCTTGTAAAGTCAAGAGAAGCGTGGGCAGACAGGTTGCAGGCAGGGCTCGCTGATTATGGAGCCCTAGTTACGTCAGTAACCTCCAATCCAATGGCCGCCCTTACAAGGCTAAGTGCCAACAATAGCCGAGTCGCAGGCCGCCACGTTAGAGTGAGGGTACGGGCAGAGCTAGTACGTGCCGTCGCGAAACCGTCACTTTATCTTGTAAGGTCAAGAGATACGTGGACAAGCAAGCCGCAGGCCGGGCTCGCTGATTATGGAGCTCTAGTTACGCAAGTAACCTCCAATCCTCATAGCGGCTTTCGAGGCTGGGTGCCTACAGTAGCCGAGTCGGCAGGCAGCCACGTTAGCGTGAGGGTCCGGGCCGAGCTATTGCACGTTGCCGAGGGACAGTCACTCTCAACTTACGGGCTGCCAGGCCACCGAGGAAGACGCCACACGCGTGTGGGAGCTGAGAATAGAGGCTATTGTTAGCCGCCATCAGAGACCATCACACAACGCGGGGTCGGGCAGCATTATCATTAACGCTGCCCAGAACAACACGCCATCGCACGCTTAGGAAGGTTGCGGGACGCGTATGTGGAGGCTGCAAAAAGGGCAATCGTTAGCGGTTTAGCAGGTACCGTCACACAACGCGGGAGCTTAAACAGAATATTGCTATATGCTGCTCAGTTCGCCCCATCGTCGCAGACCCAAAGCCACGGGGCGTGTAGGTGTGTGTCTCGGCTAGAGCGGGCTACCAGTAGCTACCGCTAATGCCGGCACCGTGTGGAAGCTAACATGAGGTTGTACACCGTTCACGGCTCTTCACACGTTCGAGACCTGTAGGTCACCGAGGGTTCGTGTGGAAGCAAAACGGGCCGTAGCTAGCTGCGTTACCCATTGAGTTAGTGCTAACTTAGTAAAGAAAGCGGACTTACTGTTTAATAGAACTATGGTCACAAGAGTAACCCCCAGTTTCAATAAGCAGTTTCACAAGGTCGCCCACTTGTGGGGGACCGAGTTAGTGAGGGTCCAGGCAGGAAGTGGCATGCCGCTGCGAGCAGCCGCCTATCCTGTAAGGTCAAGAGAGGCGTGGGCGGACAGGTCGCAGGCAGGGCTCGCCGATTAAGGAGCCCTAGTTACGTCAGTAACCTCCGCTTCAATGGCCGCTCTTACAAGCTAAGTGCAGCGATAGCTGAGTCGCAGACCGCCACATCAGTGGGGTGCGAAGCAGCAGCCCGAGCCATCAGCCACGTAGGCGGAGGCTCCGTGGGCGAACACGCTACCTGCATGGTTCGCTGATTCATGCCACCCGGGTTACTAACAGTACCCTCGAGTTTTATCAATCAGTTTCACAGGGCTGTAAGTTTCAGACCAACACGCTGCCGTGGGCTCGAAGGGCCGCGGGACGTCGTGTGTGGAAGCTGGGGAAAGAGCTATCACTAGCTGTTCACCCAGACCGTCAACACAGCGTGAGAGCTAAACAGGCATATCACTATATGCTGTTTGAATCATCGGGGCGTCGGAGAGCGGCGCCTCCATGTCAGGGGACCAGTGCCTGGCTCCTTGTTTCAGAGCGGCAGTGTAGGCCTTCCGTGCAATAGAGGTTGCCATAGCCCAGGCAGTAGAGACACTCGTCATGCAAGTCGTCATGGGCGAGCAGGCCCTTGCAGGTCTTGCACGCCCCTTGTATGCACTGGCTGTGAGCGTCCGCCCGGGCGCGGCGGCGTTGGTGACGGGTTGTGGTCGGGGACTCTGCCATCACACGAGGCTTAGAAGCACGTGGAAACGAAGAGCAGAGTTACAAGCAGCCACGTAGGTGGAGGCTTCGTGGGCGAACACGTTACAGGCAAGGCTCGCTGGTTCATATAACCCTGGTTACAACAGTAACTGCGAGTTTAATCAATCAGTTTCACAAGGCTGCGCGTTTCAGATCACCACGCTGCCGCGGGCTCGAAAGGCCGTGGGACGTTGTATGTGGAGGCCGAGAAAAGAGCTATTATTAGCTGTTAATGCAGGCCGTCAACACAAACGTGAGAGCTAAACAGAAATATTACTATATGCTGTTCAGAATACCATGCCGCCACGGGCTTGAAGGGCCGCGGGGCGTTGCGTGTGGAGGCAGAGAAAAGAGCTATCACTAGCTGTTAACGCAGGCCGTCAACACAGACGTGAGAGCTAAGCAGAAATATTACTATATTTTGTGCAGCTCACCACGCTGTCACGGGCTTCGAGGCCGCGGTACGTGCGTGTGTTGTGTCGGCTATAGCAGGCTAATGGTAGCAGCCACCGATGCCGGCACACGTGTGGAAACTAGCAAAGGGTCGAGACCGTTTCTAGCCCGTCACACGTTCGGGACCTTAAGTCACCGAAGTTTGTGTGGAAGCAAAAACACGCTGTTGCTAGCCGTGTCAAAGACCGTCACACGGGTAAAGAAACTTAGCAGGGCTCGAGCCACCACACAAGTTACATTACCCACCAAGTTATTATTAACCTTGGTTAAGGAAAACGGACTTACCGTTTTTCTTTACTTCTCGAAGCCTCTAGGAAAGCAGTTTCCGCGGTACCGAGAAGTTTTCTCGTCCTTATGGAAATAACTCAGATGCTAAACCTTAGGGAGACTTCGCTTGCGCTGTGTTACACACATGAGAAGAAACAAATGAATGGAGACTAAGGGACGTTGACGCGCTTTTATACTAGCGCACCGGTGGGCGGTTCTCAACGTCATCACGTCTCAAAGTCCCAGCCAAAATTGTCTGTGAGTTTATATAATGCTTCTGTGTTTACGCTAGGGGGCGCAAACTCCCATAAGTGAGCAGCCTTGCTAAGCTGATTAATATAACATCACTATAGAGTCCACTAGAGTCTGGATCCCCGTATGGGGGATAGGGAGTAGGGAACAACCCTAGCAATTCGGACGCAGCCCAGGGGCGATGAGGTGGATAGGGGGAGGAGGAGGAGGCAGCAGGTAGGCTGGCAGATGATGAGTGGACGGAGACTGATGGCAGCCATTGGACGGTGAAGAGAGAGGCTCGGGGATAATGTCAGAGACACTGGGCTGGTCCACAGTCAGGTGAAGGATCATTTAAAATCACAATAAAGTGGAAAACAGGAAACAAGAAATGGGTAATACATTTTAAATTGATATTGTAATCACAGACTATCTTCTTGGTGTCTTTGAACTATAATTTGACATTTGATTTAAACATATTGTACAAAAGGACAAAAGTGTCATCAAAGCAGGTTATTGAGCAATGCAGGGCCTCGCACCGCATATAGCTCAGCAGAAGCTGGCTATAGTACTATTACCATCTCTTTTTGTGTTGCTTTGTGACACTTGAGTTCATTGCATGTGAATAGGCCTAGACAGTTAAATAAATAAAACAAGAAAAATACTAAAATAGCCAATCTACAATCAGCACAGTATTACATGATTTTCACATCTAAAGAATTAACCTTGGATATAACATTTAACCAACCCCATATACATTTCCTATATGAAATGAGCATATCTACAAGCTCACAACATGCTATTTAAAAACATGCTATTGTGTATTGTTCTCAATTTGAGTAAAACATTTCTAAAATAACAAGCTGTCTGCTGCTCCACGCTAATGTACACCAATGGAACATACAGTAATAAATAATGAGAAGAACCTAATTGCAGCTAACATGCTAACATATGCTGCAATGTCCATATCTATGCCAAAATGAACCAAAACATTTCCAAATTAAAATCGATTCCTTGGTGGGACCTGGTTGAAACCAAGGTGCCTTTCAATAATTTCCAAACACCTTGTACGATTTAATAAAAAAATATGAAATATTCCACTGTCTGTCTCTCTGAGATTAGATGGATGGCTATCATGCTAGCAAATGCTACAGGTCATAACTATGCCAAAAATCGACAGAAATGTTCCAAATTAAAATCGATCCCTTATTGGCCCCTGGAGAAAGCCCTGCTGCCTTTAAATATTTTCCAAACACCTTGTTGGCCGGGAATCGAACCCGGGTCAACTGCTTGGAAGGCAGCTATGCTAAGCACTATACCACCAACGCATGAGATACAAGTCATGGGCACCTCTTTGCAGAGGGACAAGGTCATACAGGAAAGCACAAAATGTTTAAGTCTAGAATTATATCAGTTTGTCCTTCCCAATTTGCACAAGTCATGGCATTTGACCATTGCAAATTGGCAGGGAAACTCTTGCATGAATAGACAGTGTATTGCATTGGCCGGGAATCGTACCCGGGTCAACTGCTTGAACAGCTATGCTAACCACTATACCACCAACGCATGAGATACAAGTCATGTGCACCTATTTGCAGAGGGACAAGGTCATACAGGAAAGCACAAAATGTTTATGCCTAGAATTAAATCAGTTTGTCGTTACCAATTTGCACAAGTCATGGCATTTGAACATTGCAACTTGGCAGGGAAACTCTTGCATGAATAGACAGTGTATTGCATTGGCCGGGAATCGAAACCGGGTCAACTGCTTGGAAGGCAGCCATGCTAACCACTATACCACCAACGCATGAGATACAAGTCATGTGCACCTATTTGCAGAGGGACAAGGTCATACAGGAAAGCACAAAATGTTTATGTCTAGAATTATATCAGTTTGTCCTTCCCAATTTGCACAAGTCATGGCATTTGACCATTGGAACTTGGCAGGGAAACTCTTGCATGAATAGACAGTGTATTGGATTGGCCGGGAATCGAACCCGGGTCAACTGCTTGGAAGGCAGCTATGCTAACCACTATACCACCAACGCATGAGATACAAGTCATGTGCACCTATTTGCAGAGGGACAAGGTCATACAGGAAAGCACAAAATGTTTATGTCTAGAATTAAATCAGTTTGTCGTTACCAATTTGCACAAGTCATGGCATTTGAACATTGCAACTTGGCAGGGAAACTCTTGCATGAATAGACAGTGTATTGCATTGGCCGGGAAACGAACCCGGGTCAACTGCTTGGAAGGCAGCTATGCTAACCACTATACCACCAACGCATGAGATACAAGTCATGTGCACCTATTTGCAGAGGGACAAGGTCATACAGGAAAGCACAAAATGTTTATGTCTAGAATTAAATCAGTTTGTCCTTACCCATCTACACAAGTCATGGCATTTGAACATTGCAACTTGGCAGGGAAACTTTGCATGAATAGACAGTGTATTGCATTGGCCGGGAATCGAACCCGGGTCAACTGCTTGGAAGGCAGCTATGCTAACCACTATACCACCAACGCATGAGATACAAGTCATGTGCACCTATTTGCAGAGGGACAAGGTCATACAGGAAAGCACAAAATGTTTATGTCTAGAATTAAATCAGTTTGTCGTTACCCATCTGCACAAGTCATGGCATTTGAACATTGCAGGGAAACTCTTGCATGAATAGACAGTGTATTGCATTGGCCGGGAATCGAACCCGGGTCAACTGCTTGGAAGGCAGCTATGCTAACCACTATACCACCAACGCATGAGATACAGGTCATGTGCACCTATTTGCAGAGGGACAAGGTCATACAGGAAAGCACATAATGTTTATGTCTTGAATTAAATCAGTTTGTCCTTACCCATCTGCACAAGTCATAGCATTTGAACATTGCAACTTGGCAGGGAAACTCTTGCATGAATAGACAGTGTATTGCATTGGCCGGGAATCGAACCCGGGTCAACTGCTTGGAAGGCAGCTATGCTAACCACTATACCACCAACGCATGAGATACAAGTCAGGTGCACCTATTTGCAGAGGGACAAGGTCATACAGGAAAGCACAAAATGTTTATGTCTAGAATTAAATCAGTTTGTCCTTACCCATCTGCACAAGTCATGGCATTTGAACATTGCAACTTGGCAGGAAAACTCTTGCATGAATAGACAGTGTATTGCATTGGCCGGGAATGGAACCCTGGTCAACTGCTTGGAAGGCAGCTATGCTAACCACTATAGCACCAACGCATGAGATACAAGTCATGTGCACCTATTTGCAGAGGGACAAGGTCATACAGGAAAGCACAAAATGTTTATGTCTAGAATTAAATCAGTTTGTCGTTACCCATCTGCACAAGTCATGGCATTTGAACATTGCAACTTGGCAGGGAAACTCTTGCATGAATAGACAGTTCATTGCATTGGCCGGGAATCGAACCCGGGTCAACTGCTTGGAAGGCAGCTATGCTAACCACTATACCACCAACGCATGAGATACAAGTCATGTGCACCTATTTGCAGAGGGACAAGGTCATACAGGAAAGCACAAAATATTTATGTCTAGAATTATATCAGTTTGTCCTTCCCAATTAGCACAAGTCATGGCATTTGACCATTGGAACTTGGCAGGGAAACTCTTGCATGAATAGACAGTGTATTGCATTGGCCGGGAATGGAACCCGGGTCAACTGCTTGGAAGGCAGCTATGCTAACCACTATACCACCAACGCATGAGATACAAGTCATGTGCACCTATTTGCAGAGGGACAAGGTCATACAGGAAAGCACAAAATGTTTATGTCTAGAATTAAATCAGTTTGTCGTTACCCATCTGCACAAGTCATGGCATTTGAACATTGCAACTTGGCAGGGAAACTCTTGAATGAATAGACAGTGTATTGCATTGGCCGGGAATCGAACCCGGGTCAACTGCTTGGAAGGCAGCTATGCTAACCACTATACCACCAACGCATGAGATACAAGTCATGTGCACCTATTTGCAGAGGGACAAGGTCATACAGGAAAGCACATAATGTTTATGTCTAGAATTAAATCAGTTTGTCCTTACCCATCTGCACAAGTCATAGCATTTGAACATTGCAACTTGGCAGGGAAACTCTTGCATGAATAGACAGTGTATTGCATTGGCCGGGAATCGAACCCGGGTCAACTGCTTGGAAGGCAGCTATGCTAACCACTATACCACCAACACATGAGATACAAGTCAGGTGCACCTATTTGCAGAGGGACAAGGTCATACAGGAAAGCACAAAATGTTTATGTCTAGAATTAAATCAGTTTGTCCTTACCCATCTGCACAAGTCATGGCATTTGAACATTGCAACTTGGCAGGAAAACTCTTGCATGAATAGACAGTGTATTGCATTGGCCGGGAATCGAACCCGGGTCAACTGCTTGGAAGGCAGCTATGCTAACCACTATACCACCAACTCATGAGATACAGGTCATGTGCACCTATTTGCAGAGGGACAAGGTCATACAGGAAAGCACAACATGTTTATGTCTAGAATTAAATCAGTTTGTCGTTACCCATCTGCACAAGTCATGGCATTTGAACATTGCAACTTGGCAGGGAAACTCTTGCATGAATAGACAGTTCATTGCATTGGCCGGGAATCGAACCCGGGTCAACTGCTTGGAAGGCAGCTATGGTAACCACTATACCACCAACGCATGAGATACAAGTCATGTGCACCTATTTGCAGAGGGACAAGGTCATACAGGAAAGCACAAAATATTTATGTCTAGAATTATATCAGTTTGTCCTTCCCAATTAGCACAAGTCATGGCATTTGACCATTGGAACTTGGCAGGGAAACTCTTGCATGAATAGACAGTGTATTGCATTGGCCGGGAATGGAACCCGGGTCAACTGCTTGGAAGGCAGCTATGCTAACCACTATACCACCAACGCATGAGATACAAGTCATGTGCACCTATTTGCAGAGGGACAAGGTCATACAGGAAAGCACATAATGTTTATGTCTAGAATTAAATCAGTTTGTCCTTACCCATCTGCACAAGTCATGGCATTTGAACATTGCAACTTGGCAGGGAAACTCTTGCATGAATAGACAGTGTATTGCATTGGCCGGGAATCGAAACCGGGTCAAGTGCTTGGAAGGCAGCTATGCTAACCACTATACCACCAACGCATGAGATACAAGTCATGTGCACCTATTTGCAGAGGGACAAGGTCATACAGGAAAGCACAAAATGTTTATGTCTAGAATTAAATCAGTTTGTCCTTACCCATCTGCACAAGTCATAGCATTTGAACATTGCAACTTGGCAGGGAAACTCTTGCATGAATAGACAGTGTATTGCATTGGCCGGGAATCGAACCCGGGTCAACTGCTTGGAAGGCAGCTATGCTAACCACTATACCACCAACGCATGAGATACAAGTCATGTGCACCTATTTGCAGAGGGACAAGGTCATACAGGAAAGCACAAAATGTTTATGTCTAGAATTAAATCAGTTTGTCCTTACCCATCTGCACAAGTCATAGCATTTGAACATTGCAACTTGGCAGGGAAACTCTTGCATGAATAGACAGTGTATTGCATTGGCCGGGAATCGAACCCGGGTCAACTGCTTGGAAGGCAGCTATGCTAACCACTATACCACCAACGCATGAGATACAAGTCATGTGCACCTATTTGCAGAGGGACAAGGTCATACAGGAAAGCACAAAATGTTTATGTCTAGAATTAAATCAGTTTGTCGTTACCCATCTGCACAAGTCATGGCATTTGAACATTGCAGGGAAACTCTTGCATGAATAGACAGTGTATTGCATTGGCCGGGAATCGAACCCCGGTCAACTGCTTGGAAGGCAGCTATGCTAACCACTATACCACCAACGCATGAGATACAAGTCATGTGCACCTATTTGCAGAGGGACAAGGTCATACAGGAAAGCACAAAATGTTTATGTCTAGAATTAAATCAGTTTGTCCTTACCCATCTGCACAAGTCATAGCATTTGAACATTGCAACTTGGCAGGGAAACTCTTGCATGAATAGACAGTGTATTGCATTGGCCGGGAATCGAACCCGGGTCAACTGCTTGGAAGGCAGCTATGCTAACCACTATACCAACAACGCATGAGATACAAGTCATGTGCACCTATTTGCAGAGGGACAAGGTCATACAGGAAAGCACAAAATGTTTATGTCTAGAATTAAATCAGTTTGTCGTTACCCATCTGCACAAGTCATGGCATTTGAACATTGCAACTTGGCAGGAAAACTCTTGCATGAATAGACAGTGTATTGCATTGGCCGGGAATCGAACCCGGGTCAACTGCTTGGAAGGCAGCTATGCTAACCACTATACCACCAACGCATGAGATACAGGTCATGTGCACCTATTTGCAGAGGGACAAGGTCATACAGGAAAGCACAACATGTTTATGTCTAGAATTAAATCAGTTTGTCGTTACCCATCTGCACAAGTCATGGCATTTGAACATTGCAACTTGGCAGGGAAACTCTTGCATGAATAGACAGTTCATTGCATTGGCCGGGAATCGAACCCGGGTCAACTGCTTGGAAGGCAGCTATGGTAACCACTATACCACCAACGCATGAGATACAAGTCATGTGCACCTATTTGCAGAGGGACAAGGTCATACAGGAAAGCACAAAATATTTATGTCTAGAATTATATCAGTTTGTCCTTCCCAATTAGCACAAGTCATGGCATTTGACCATTGGAACTTGGCAGGGAAACTCTTGCATGAATAGACAGTGTATTGCATTGGCCGGGAATGGAACCCGGGTCAACTGCTTGGAAGGCAGCTATGCTAACCACTATACCACCAACGCATGAGATACAAGTCATGTGCACCTATTTGCAGAGGGACAAGGTCATACAGGAAAGCACAAAATGTTTATGTCTAGAATTAAATCAGTTTGTCCTTAACCATCTGCACAAGTAATGGCATTTGAACATTGCAACTTGGCAGGGAAACTCTTGCATGAATAGACAGTGTATTGCATTGGCCGGGAATCGAACCCGGGTCAACTGCTTGGAAGGCAGCTATGCTAACCACTATACCACCAAGGAATGAGATACAAGTCATGTGCACCTATTTGCAGAGGGACAAGGTCATACAGGAAAGCACAAAATGTTTATGTCTAGAATTAAATCAGTTTGTCCTTACCCAACTGCACAAGTCATAGCATTTGAACATTGCAACTTGGCAGGGAAACTCTTGCATGAATAGACAGTGTATTGCATTGGCCGGGAATCGAACCCGGGTCAACTGCTTGGAAGGCAGCTATGCTAACCACTATACCACCAACGCATGAGATACAAGTCAGGTGCACCTATTTGCAGAGGGACAAGGTCATACAGGAAAGCACAAAATGTTTATGTCTAGAATTAAATCAGTTTGTCCTTACCCATCTACACAAGTCATGGCATTTGAACATTGCAACTTGGCAGGGAAACTTTGCATGAATAGACAGTGTATTGCATTGGCCGGGAATCGAACCCGGGTCAACTGCTTGGAAGGCAGCTATGCTAACCACTATACCACCAACGCATGAGATACAAGTCATGTGCACCTATTTGCAGAGGGACAAGGTCATACAGGAAAGCACAAAATGTTTATGTCTAGAATTAAATCAGTTTGTCCTTACCCATCTGCACAAGTCATAGCATTTGAACATTGCAACTTGGCAGGGAAACTCTTGCATGAATAGACAGTGTATTGCATTGGCCGGGAATCGAACCCGGGTCAACTGCTTGGAAGGCAGCTATGCTAACCACTATACCAACAACGCATGAGATACAAGTCATGTGCACCTATTTGCAGAGGGACAAGGTCATACAGGAAAGCACAAAATGTTTATGTCTAGAATTAAATCAGTTTGTCGTTACCAATTTGCACAAGTCATGGCATTTGAACATTGCAACTTGGCAGGGAAACTCTTGCATGAATAGACAGTGTATTGCATTGGCCGGGAAACGAACCCGGGTCAACTGCTTGGAAGGCAGCTATGCTAACCACTATACCACCAACGCATGAGATACAAGTCATGTGCACCTATTTGCAGAGGGACAAGGTCATACAGGAAAGCACAAAATGTTTATGTCTAGAATTAAATCAGTTTGTCCTTACCCATCTACACAAGTCATGGCATTTGAACATTGCAACTTGGCAGGGAAACTTTGCATGAATAGACAGTGTATTGCATTGGCCGGGAATCGAACCCGGGTCAACTGCTTGGAAGGCAGCTATGCTAACCACTATACCACCAACGCATGAGATACAAGTCATGTGCACCTATTTGCAGAGGGACAAGGTCATACAGGAAAGCACAAAATGTTTATGTCTAGAATTAAATCAGTTTGTCGTTACCCATCTGCACAAGTCATGGCATTTGAACATTGCAGGGAAACTCTTGCATGAATAGACAGTGTATTGCATTGGCCGGGAATCGAACCCGGGTCAACTGCTTGGAAGGCAGCTATGCTAACCACTATACCACCAACGCATGAGATACAGGTCATGTGCACCTATTTGCAGAGGGACAAGGTCATACAGGAAAGCACATAATGTTTATGTCTTGAATTAAATCAGTTGGTCCTTACCCATCTGCACAAGTCATAGCATTTGAACATTGCAACTTGGCAGGGAAACTCTTGCATGAATAGACAGTGTATTGCATTGGCCGGGAATCGAACCCGGGTCAACTGCTTGGAAGGCAGCTATGCTAACCACTATACCACCAACGCATGAGATACAAGTCAGGTGCACCTATTTGCAGAGGGACAAGGTCATACAGGAAAGCACAAAATGTTTATGTCTAGAATTAAATCAGTTTGTCCTTACCCATCTGCACAAGTCATGGCATTTGAACATTGCAACTTGGCAGGAAAACTCTTGCATGAATAGACAGTGTATTGCATTGGCCGGGAATGGAACCCTGGTCAACTGCTTGGAAGGCAGCTATGCTAACCACTATAGCACCAACGCATGAGATACAAGTCATGTGCACCTATTTGCAGAGGGACAAGGTCATACATGAAAGCACAAAATGTTTATGTCTAGAATTAAATCAGTTTGTCGTTACCCATCTGCACAAGTCATGGCATTTGAACATTGCAACTTGGCAGGGAAACTCTTGAATGAATAGACAGTGTATTGCATTGGCCGGGAATCGAACCCGGGTCAACTGCTTGGAAGGCAGCTATGCTAACCACTATACCACCAACGCATGAGATACAAGTCATGTGCACCTATTTGCAGAGGGACAAGGTCATACAGGAAAGCACATAATGTTTATGTCTAGAATTAAATCAGTTTGTCCTTACCCATCTGCACAAGTCATAGCATTTGAACATTGCAACTTGGCAGGGAAACTCTTGCATGAATAGACAGTGTATTGCATTGGCCGGGAATCGAACCCGGGTCAACTGCTTGGAAGGCAGCTATGCTAACCACTATACCACCAACACATGAGATACAAGTCAGGTGCACCTATTTGCAGAGGGACAAGGTCATACAGGAAAGCACAAAATGTTTATGTCTAGAATTAAATCAGTTTGTCCTTACCCATCTGCACAAGTCATGGCATTTGAACATTGCAACTTGGCAGGAAAACTCTTGCATGAATAGACAGTGTATTGCATTGGCCGGGAATCGAACCCGGGTCAACTGCTTGGAAGGCAGCTATGCTAACCACTATACCACCAACTCATGAGATACAGGTCATGTGCACCTATTTGCAGAGGGACAAGGTCATACAGGAAAGCACAACATGTTTATGTCTAGAATTAAATCAGTTTGTCGTTACCCATCTGCACAAGTCATGGCATTTGAACATTGCAACTTGGCAGGGAAACTCTTGCATGAATAGACAGTTCATTGCATTGGCCGGGAATCGAACCCGGGTCAACTGCTTGGAAGGCAGCTATGGTAACCACTATACCACCAACGCATGAGATACAAGTCATGTGCACCTATTTGCAGAGGGACAAGGTCATACAGGAAAGCACAAAATATTTATGTCTAGAATTATATCAGTTTGTCCTTCCCAATTAGCACAAGTCATGGCATTTGACCATTGGAACTTGGCAGGGAAACTCTTGCATGAATAGACAGTGTATTGCATTGGCCGGGAATGGAACCCGGGTCAACTGCTTGGAAGGCAGCTATGCTAACCACTATACCACCAACGCATGAGATACAAGTCATGTGCACCTATTTGCAGAGGGACAAGGTCATACAGGAAAGCACATAATGTTTATGTCTAGAATTAAATCAGTTTGTCCTTACCCATCTGCACAAGTCATGGCATTTGAACATTGCAACTTGGCAGGGAAACTCTTGCATGAATAGACAGTGTATTGCATTGGCCGGGAATCGAAACCGGGTCAACTGCTTGGAAGGCAGCTATGCTAACCACTATACCACCAACGCATGAGATACAAGTCATGTGCACCTATTTGCAGAGGGACAAGGTCATACAGGAAAGCACAAAATGTTTATGTCTAGAATTAAATCAGTTTGTCCTTACCCATCTGCACAAGTCATAGCATTTGAACATTGCAACTTGGCAGGGAAACTCTTGCATGAATAGACAGTGTATTGCATTGGCCGGGAATCGAACCCGGGTCAACTGCTTGGAAGGCAGCTATGCTAACCACTATACCACCAACGCATGAGATACAAGTCATGTGCACCTATTTGCAGAGGGACAAGGTCATACAGGAAAGCACAAAATGTTTATGTCTAGAATTAAATCAGTTTGTCCTTACCCATCTGCACAAGTCATAGCATTTGAACATTGCAACTTGGCAGGGAAACTCTTGCATGAATAGACAGTGTATTGCATTGGCCGGGAATCGAACCCGGGTCAACTGCTTGGAAGGCAGCTATGCTAACCACTATACCACCAACGCATGAGATACAAGTCATGTGCACCTATTTGCAGAGGGACAAGGTCATACAGGAAAGCACAAAATGTTTATGTCTAGAATTAAATCAGTTTGTCGTTACCCATCTGCACAAGTCATGGCATTTGAACATTGCAGGGAAACTCTTGCATGAATAGACAGTGTATTGCATTGGCCGGGAATCGAACCCCGGTCAACTGCTTGGAAGGCAGCTATGCTAACCACTATACCACCAACGCATGAGATACAAGTCATGTGCACCTATTTGCAGAGGGACAAGGTCATACAGGAAAGCACAAAATGTTTATGTCTAGAATTAAATCAGTTTGTCCTTACCCATCTGCACAAGTCATAGCATTTGAACATTGCAACTTGGCAGGGAAACTCTTGCATGAATAGACAGTGTATTGCATTGGCCGGGAATCGAACCCGGGTCAACTGCTTGGAAGGCAGCTATGCTAACCACTATACCAACAACGCATGAGATACAAGTCATGTGCACCTATTTGCAGAGGGACAAGGTCATACAGGAAAGCACAAAATGTTTATGTCTAGAATTAAATCAGTTTGTCGTTACCCATCTGCACAAGTCATGGCATTTGAACATTGCAACTTGGCAGGGAAACTCTTGCATGAATAGACAGTGTATTGCATTGGCCGGGAATCGAACCCGGGTCAACTGCTTGGAAGGCAGCTATGCTAACCACTATACCACCAACGCATGAGATACAAGTCATGTGCACCTATTTGCAGAGGGACAAGGTCATACAGGAAAGCACATAATGTTTATGTCTAGAATTAAATCAGTTTGTCCTTACCCATCTGCACAAGTCATAGCATTTGAACATTGCAACTTGGCAGGGAAACTCCAGCATGAATAGACAGTGTATTGCATTGGCCGGGAATCGAACCCGGGTCAACTGCTTGGAAGGCAGCTATGCTAACCACTATACCACCAACGCATGAGATACAAGTCAGGTGCACCTATTTGCAGAGGGACAAGGTCATACAGGAAAGCACAAAATGTTTATGTCTAGAATTAAATCAGTTTGTCCTTACCCATCTGCACAAGTCATGGCATTTGAACATTGCAACTTGGCAGGAAAACTCTTGCATGAATAGACAGTGTATTGCATTGGCCGGGAATCGAACCCGGGTCAACTGCTTGGAAGGCAGCTATGCTAACCACTATACCACCAACGCATGAGATACAGGTCATGTGCACCTATTTGCAGAGGGACAAGGTCATACAGGAAAGCACAACATGTTTATGTCTAGAATTAAATCAGTTTGTCGTTACCCATCTGCACAAGTCATGGCATTTGAACATTGCAACTTGGCAGGGAAACTCTTGCATGAATAGACAGTTCATTGCATTGGCCGGGAATCGAACCCGGGTCAACTGCTTGGAAGGCAGCTATGGTAACCACTATACCACCAACGCATGAGATACAAGTCATGTGCACCTATTTGCAGAGGGACAAGGTCATACAGGAAAGCACAAAATATTTATGTCTAGAATTATATCAGTTTGTCCTTCCCAATTAGCACAAGTCATGGCATTTGACCATTGGAACTTGGCAGGGAAACTCTTGCATGAATAGACAGTGTATTGCATTGGCCGGGAATGGAACCCGGGTCAACTGCTTGGAAGGCAGCTATGCTAACCACTATACCACCAACGCATGAGATACAAGTCATGTGCACCTATTTGCAGAGGGACAAGGTCATACAGGAAAGCACAAAATGTTTATGTCTAGAATTAAATCAGTTTGTCCTTAACCATCTGCACAAGTAATGGCATTTGAACATTGCAACTTGGCAGGGAAACTCTTGCATGAATAGACAGTGTATTGCATTGGCCGGGAATCGAACCCGGGTCAACTGCTTGGAAGGCAGCTATGCTAACCACTATACCACCAAGGAATGAGATACAAGTCATGTGCACCTATTTGCAGAGGGACAAGGTCATACAGGAAAGCACAAAATGTTTATGTCTAGAATTAAATCAGTTTGTCCTTACCCAACTGCACAAGTCATAGCATTTGAACATTGCAACTTGGCAGGGAAACTCTTGCATGAATAGACAGTGTATTGCATTGGCCGGGAATCGAACCCGGGTCAACTGCTTGGAAGGCAGCTATGCTAACCACTATACCACCAACGCATGAGATACAAGTCAGGTGCACCTATTTGCAGAGGGACAAGGTCATACAGGAAAGCACAAAATGTTTATGTCTAGAATTAAATCAGTTTGTCCTTACCCATCTACACAAGTCATGGCATTTGAACATTGCAACTTGGCAGGGAAACTTTGCATGAATAGACAGTGTATTGCATTGGCCGGGAATCGAACCCGGGTCAACTGCTTGGAAGGCAGCTATGCTAACCACTATACCACCAACGCATGAGATACAAGTCATGTGCACCTATTTGCAGAGGGACAAGGTCATACAGGAAAGCACAAAATGTTTATGTCTAGAATTAAATCAGTTTGTCGTTACCAATTTGCACAAGTCATGGCATTTGAACATTGCAACTTGGCAGGGAAACTCTTGCATGAATAGACAGTGTATTGCATTGGCCGGGAAACGAACCCGGGTCAACTGCTTGGAAGGCAGCTATGCTAACCACTATACCACCAACGCATGAGATACAAGTCATGTGCACCTATTTGCAGAGGGACAAGGTCATACAGGAAAGCACAAAATGTTTATGTCTAGAATTAAATCAGTTTGTCCTTACCCATCTACACAAGTCATGGCATTTGAACATTGCAACTTGGCAGGGAAACTTTGCATGAATAGACAGTGTATTGCATTGGCCGGGAATCGAACCCGGGTCAACTGCTTGGAAGGCAGCTATGCTAACCACTATACCACCAACGCATGAGATACAAGTCATGTGCACCTATTTGCAGAGGGACAAGGTCATACAGGAAAGCACAAAATGTTTATGTCTAGAATTAAATCAGTTTGTCGTTACCCATCTGCACAAGTCATGGCATTTGAACATTGCAGGGAAACTCTTGCATGAATAGACAGTGTATTGCATTGGCCGGGAATCGAACCCGGGTCAACTGCTTGGAAGGCAGCTATGCTAACCACTATACCACCAACGCATGAGATACAGGTCATGTGCACCTATTTGCAGAGGGACAAGGTCATACAGGAAAGCACATAATGTTTATGTCTTGAATTAAATCAGTTTGTCCTTACCCATCTGCACAAGTCATAGCATTTGAACATTGCAACTTGGCAGGGAAACTCTTGCATGAATAGACAGTGTATTGCATTGGCCGGGAATCGAACCCGGGTCAACTGCTTGGAAGGCAGCTATGCTAACCACTATACCACCAACGCATGAGATACAAGTCAGGTGCACCTATTTGCAGAGGGACAAGGTCATACAGGAAAGCACAAAATGTTTATGTCTAGAATTAAATCAGTTTGTCCTTACCCATCTGCACAAGTCATGGCATTTGAACATTGCAACTTGGCAGGAAAACTCTTGCATGAATAGACAGTGTATTGCATTGGCCGGGAATGGAACCCTGGTCAACTGCTTGGAAGGCAGCTATGCTAACCACTATAGCACCAACGCATGAGATACAAGTCATGTGCACCTATTTGCAGAGGGACAAGGTCATACATGAAAGCACAAAATGTTTATGTCTAGAATTAAATCAGTTTGTCGTTACCCATCTGCACAAGTCATGGCATTTGAACATTGCAACTTGGCAGGGAAACTCTTGCATGAATAGACAGTTCATTGCATTGGCCGGGAATCGAACCCGGGTCAACTGCTTGGAAGGCAGCTATGCTAACCACTATACCACCAACGCATGAGATACAAGTCATGTGCACCTATTTGCAGAGGGACAAGGTCATACAGGAAAGCACAAAATATTTATGTCTAGAATTATATCAGTTTGTCCTTCCCAATTAGCACAAGTCATGGCATTTGACCATTGGAACTTGGCAGGGAAACTCTTGCATGAATAGACAGTGTATTGCATTGGCCGGGAATGGAACCCGGGTCAACTGCTTGGAAGGCAGCTATGCTAACCACTATACCACCAACGCATGAGATACAAGTCATGTGCACCTATTTGCAGAGGGACAAGGTCATACAGGAAAGCACAAAATGTTTATGTCTAGAATTAAATCAGTTTGTCGTTACCCATCTGCACAAGTCATGGCATTTGAACATTGCAACTTGGCAGGGAAACTCTTGAATGAATAGACAGTGTATTGCATTGGCCGGGAATCGAACCCGGGTCAACTGCTTGGAAGGCAGCTATGCTAACCACTATACCACCAACGCATGAGATACAAGTCATGTGCACCTATTTGCAGAGGGACAAGGTCATACAGGAAAGCACATAATGTTTATGTCTAGAATTAAATCAGTTTGTCCTTACCCATCTGCACAAGTCATAGCATTTGAACATTGCAACTTGGCAGGGAAACTCTTGCATGAATAGACAGTGTATTGCATTGGCCGGGAATCGAACCCGGGTCAACTGCTTGGAAGGCAGCTATGCTAACCACTATACCACCAACACATGAGATACAAGTCAGGTGCACCTATTTGCAGAGGGACAAGGTCATACAGGAAAGCACAAAATGTTTATGTCTAGAATTAAATCAGTTTGTCCTTACCCATCTGCACAAGTCATGGCATTTGAACATTGCAACTTGGCAGGAAAACTCTTGCATGAATAGACAGTGTATTGCATTGGCCGGGAATCGAACCCGGGTCAACTGCTTGGAAGGCAGCTATGCTAACCACTATACCACCAACTCATGAGATACAGGTCATGTGCACCTATTTGCAGAGGGACAAGGTCATACAGGAAAGCACAACATGTTTATGTCTAGAATTAAATCAGTTTGTCGTTACCCATCTGCACAAGTCATGGCATTTGAACATTGCAACTTGGCAGGGAAACTCTTGCATGAATAGACAGTTCATTGCATTGGCCGGGAATCGAACCCGGGTCAACTGCTTGGAAGGCAGCTATGGTAACCACTATACCACCAACGCATGAGATACAAGTCATGTGCACCTATTTGCAGAGGGACAAGGTCATACAGGAAAGCACAAAATATTTATGTCTAGAATTATATCAGTTTGTCCTTCCCAATTAGCACAAGTCATGGCATTTGACCATTGGAACTTGGCAGGGAAACTCTTGCATGAATAGACAGTGTATTGCATTGGCCGGGAATGGAACCCGGGTCAACTGCTTGGAAGGCAGCTATGCTAACCACTATACCACCAACGCATGAGATACAAGTCATGTGCACCTATTTGCAGAGGGACAAGGTCATACAGGAAAGCACATAATGTTTATGTCTAGAATTAAATCAGTTTGTCCTTACCCATCTGCACAAGTCATGGCATTTGAACATTGCAACTTGGCAGGGAAACTCTTGCATGAATAGACAGTGTATTGCATTGGCCGGGAATCGAAACCGGGTCAACTGCTTGGAAGGCAGCTATGCTAACCACTATACCACCAACGCATGAGATACAAGTCATGTGCACCTATTTGCAGAGGGACAAGGTCATACAGGAAAGCACAAAATGTTTATGTCTAGAATTAAATCAGTTTGTCCTTACCCATCTGCACAAGTCATAGCATTTGAACATTGCAACTTGGCAGGGAAACTCTTGCATGAATAGACAGTGTATTGCATTGGCCGGGAATCGAACCCGGGTCAACTGCTTGGAAGGCAGCTATGCTAACCACTATACCACCAACGCATGAGATACAAGTCATGTGCACCTATTTGCAGAGGGACAAGGTCATACAGGAAAGCACAAAATGTTTATGTCTAGAATTAAATCAGTTTGTCCTTACCCATCTGCACAAGTCATAGCATTTGAACATTGCAACTTGGCAGGGAAACTCTTGCATGAATAGACAGTGTATTGCATTGGCCGGGAATCGAACCCGGGTCAACTGCTTGGAAGGCAGCTATGCTAACCACTATACCACCAACGCATGAGATACAAGTCATGTGCACCTATTTGCAGAGGGACAAGGTCATACAGGAAAGCACAAAATGTTTATGTCTAGAATTAAATCAGTTTGTCCTTACCCATCTGCACAAGTCATAGCATTTGAACATTGCAACTTGGCAGGGAAACTCTTGCATGAATAGACAGTGTATTGCATTGGCCGGGAATCGAACCCGGGTCAACTGCTTGGAAGGCAGCTATGCTAACCACTATACCACCAACGCATGAGATACAAGTCATGTGCACCTATTTGCAGAGGGACAAGGTCATACAGGAAAGCACAAAATGTTTATGTCTAGAATTAAATCAGTTTGTCGTTACCCATCTGCACAAGTCATGGCATTTGAACATTGCAGGGAAACTCTTGCATGAATAGACAGTGTATTGCATTGGCCGGGAATCGAACCCCGGTCAACTGCTTGGAAGGCAGCTATGCTAACCACTATACCACCAACGCATGAGATACAAGTCATGTGCACCTATTTGCAGAGGGACAAGGTCATACAGGAAAGCACAAAATGTTTATGTCTAGAATTAAATCAGTTTGTCCTTACCCATCTGCACAAGTCATAGCATTTGAACATTGCAACTTGGCAGGGAAACTCTTGCATGAATAGACAGTGTATTGCATTGGCCGGGAATCGAACCCGGGTCAACTGCTTGGAAGGCAGCTATGCTAACCACTATACCAACAACGCATGAGATACAAGTCATGTGCACCTATTTGCAGAGGGACAAGGTCATACAGGAAAGCACAAAATGTTTATGTCTAGAATTAAATCAGTTTGTCGTTACCCATCTGCACAAGTCATGGCATTTGAACATTGCAACTTGGCAGGGAAACTCTTGCATGAATAGACAGTGTATTGCATTGGCCGGGAATCGAACCCGGGTCAACTGCTTGGAAGGCAGCTATGCTAACCACTATACCACCAACGCATGAGATACAAGTCATGTGCACCTATTTGCAGAGGGACAAGGTCATACAGGAAAGCACATAATGTTTATGTCTAGAATTAAATCAGTTTGTCCTTACCCATCTGCACAAGTCATAGCATTTGAACATTGCAACTTGGCAGGGAAACTCCAGCATGAATAGACAGTGTATTGCATTGGCCGGGAATCGAACCCGGGTCAACTGCTTGGAAGGCAGCTATGCTAACCACTATACCACCAACGCATGAGATACAAGTCAGGTGCACCTATTTGCAGAGGGACAAGGTCATACAGGAAAGCACAAAATGTTTATGTCTAGAATTAAATCAGTTTGTCCTTACCCATCTGCACAAGTCATGGCATTTGAACATTGCAACTTGGCAGGAAAACTCTTGCATGAATAGACAGTGTATTGCATTGGCCGGGAATCGAACCCGGGTCAACTGCTTGGAAGGCAGCTATGCTAACCACTATACCACCAACGCATGAGATACAGGTCATGTGCACCTATTTGCAGAGGGACAAGGTCATACAGGAAAGCACAACATGTTTATGTCTAGAATTAAATCAGTTTGTCGTTACCCATCTGCACAAGTCATGGCATTTGAACATTGCAACTTGGCAGGGAAACTCTTGCATGAATAGACAGTTCATTGCATTGGCCGGGAATCGAACCCGGGTCAACTGCTTGGAAGGCAGCTATGGTAACCACTATACCACCAACGCATGAGATACAAGTCATGTGCACCTATTTGCAGAGGGACAAGGTCATACAGGAAAGCACAAAATATTTATGTCTAGAATTATATCAGTTTGTCCTTCCCAATTAGCACAAGTCATGGCATTTGACCATTGGAACTTGGCAGGGAAACTCTTGCATGAATAGACAGTGTATTGCATTGGCCGGGAATGGAACCCGGGTCAACTGCTTGGAAGGCAGCTATGCTAACCACTATACCACCAACGCATGAGATACAAGTCATGTGCACCTATTTGCAGAGGGACAAGGTCATACAGGAAAGCACAAAATGTTTATGTCTAGAATTAAATCAGTTTGTCCTTAACCATCTGCACAAGTAATGGCATTTGAACATTGCAACTTGGCAGGGAAACTCTTGCATGAATAGACAGTGTATTGCATTGGCCGGGAATCGAACCCGGGTCAACTGCTTGGAAGGCAGCTATGCTAACCACTATACCACCAAGGAATGAGATACAAGTCATGTGCACCTATTTGCAGAGGGACAAGGTCATACAGGAAAGCACAAAATGTTTATGTCTAGAATTAAATCAGTTTGTCCTTACCCAACTGCACAAGTCATAGCATTTGAACATTGCAACTTGGCAGGGAAACTCTTGCATGAATAGACAGTGTATTGCATTGGCCGGGAATCGAACCCGGGTCAACTGCTTGGAAGGCAGCTATGCTAACCACTATACCACCAACGCATGAGATACAAGTCAGGTGCACCTATTTGCAGAGGGACAAGGTCATACAGGAAAGCACAAAATGTTTATGTCTAGAATTAAATCAGTTTGTCCTTACCCATCTACACAAGTCATGGCATTTGAACATTGCAACTTGGCAGGGAAACTTTGCATGAATAGACAGTGTATTGCATTGGCCGGGAATCGAACCCGGGTCAACTGCTTGGAAGGCAGCTATGCTAACCACTATACCACCAACGCATGAGATACAAGTCATGTGCACCTATTTGCAGAGGGACAAGGTCATACAGGAAAGCACAAAATGTTTATGTCTAGAATTAAATCAGTTTGTCGTTACCAATTTGCACAAGTCATGGCATTTGAACATTGCAACTTGGCAGGGAAACTCTTGCATGAATAGACAGTGTATTGCATTGGCCGGGAAACGAACCCGGGTCAACTGCTTGGAAGGCAGCTATGCTAACCACTATACCACCAACGCATGAGATACAAGTCATGTGCACCTATTTGCAGAGGGACAAGGTCATACAGGAAAGCACAAAATGTTTATGTCTAGAATTAAATCAGTTTGTCCTTACCCATCTACACAAGTCATGGCATTTGAACATTGCAACTTGGCAGGGAAACTTTGCATGAATAGACAGTGTATTGCATTGGCCGGGAATCGAACCCGGGTCAACTGCTTGGAAGGCAGCTATGCTAACCACTATACCACCAACGCATGAGATACAAGTCATGTGCACCTATTTGCAGAGGGACAAGGTCATACAGGAAAGCACAAAATGTTTATGTCTAGAATTAAATCAGTTTGTCGTTACCCATCTGCACAAGTCATGGCATTTGAACATTGCAGGGAAACTCTTGCATGAATAGACAGTGTATTGCATTGGCCGGGAATCGAACCCGGGTCAACTGCTTGGAAGGCAGCTATGCTAACCACTATACCACCAACGCATGAGATACAGGTCATGTGCACCTATTTGCAGAGGGACAAGGTCATACAGGAAAGCACATAATGTTTATGTCTTGAATTAAATCAGTTTGTCCTTACCCATCTGCACAAGTCATAGCATTTGAACATTGCAACTTGGCAGGGAAACTCTTGCATGAATAGACAGTGTATTGCATTGGCCGGGAATCGAACCCGGGTCAACTGCTTGGAAGGCAGCTATGCTAACCACTATACCACCAACGCATGAGATACAAGTCAGGTGCACCTATTTGCAGAGGGACAAGGTCATACAGGAAAGCACAAAATGTTTATGTCTAGAATTAAATCAGTTTGTCCTTACCCATCTGCACAAGTCATGGCATTTGAACATTGCAACTTGGCAGGAAAACTCTTGCATGAATAGACAGTGTATTGCATTGGCCGGGAATGGAACCCTGGTCAACTGCTTGGAAGGCAGCTATGCTAACCACTATAGCACCAACGCATGAGATACAAGTCATGTGCACCTATTTGCAGAGGGACAAGGTCATACAGGAAAGCACAAAATGTTTATGTCTAGAATTAAATCAGTTTGTCGTTACCCATCTGCACAAGTCATGGCATTTGAACATTGCAACTTGGCAGGGAAACTCTTGCATGAATAGACAGTTCATTGCATTGGCCGGGAATCGAACCCGGGTCAACTGCTTGGAAGGCAGCTATGCTAACCACTATACCACCAACGCATGAGATACAAGTCATGTGCACCTATTTGCAGAGGGACAAGGTCATACAGGAAAGCACAAAATATTTATGTCTAGAATTATATCAGTTTGTCCTTCCCAATTAGCAGAAGTCATGGCATTTGACCATTGGAACTTGGCAGGGAAACTCTTGCATGAATAGACAGTGTATTGCATTGGCCGGGAATGGAACCCGGGTCAACTGCTTGGAAGGCAGCTATGCTAACCACTATACCACCAACGCATGAGATACAAGTCATGTGCACCTATTTGCAGAGGGACAAGGTCATACAGGAAAGCACAAAATGTTTATGTCTAGAATTAAATCAGTTTGTCGTTACCCATCTGCACAAGTCATGGCATTTGAACATTGCAACTTGGCAGGGAAACTCTTGAATGAATAGACAGTGTATTGCATTGGCCGGGAATCGAACCCGGGTCAACTGCTTGGAAGGCAGCTATGCTAACCACTATACCACCAACGCATGAGATACAAGTCATGTGCACCTATTTGCAGAGGGACAAGGTCATACAGGAAAGCACATAATGTTTATGTCTAGAATTAAATCAGTTTGTCCTTACCCATCTGCACAAGTCATAGCATTTGAACATTGCAACTTGGCAGGGAAACTCTTGCATGAATAGACAGTGTATTGCATTGGCCGGGAATCGAACCCGGGTCAACTGCTTGGAAGGCAGCTATGCTAACCACTATACCACCAACACATGAGATACAAGTCAGGTGCACCTATTTGCAGAGGGACAAGGTCATACAGGAAAGCACAAAATGTTTATGTCTAGAATTAAATCAGTTTGTCCTTACCCATCTGCACAAGTCATGGCATTTGAACATTGCAACTTGGCAGGAAAACTCTTGCATGAATAGACAGTGTATTGCATTGGCCGGGAATCGAACCCGGGTCAACTGCTTGGAAGGCAGCTATGCTAACCACTATACCACCAACTCATGAGATACAGGTCATGTGCACCTATTTGCAGAGGGACAAGGTCATACAGGAAAGCACAACATGTTTATGTCTAGAATTAAATCAGTTTGTCGTTACCCATCTGCACAAGTCATGGCATTTGAACATTGCAACTTGGCAGGGAAACTCTTGCATGAATAGACAGTTCATTGCATTGGCCGGGAATCGAACCCGGGTCAACTGCTTGGAAGGCAGCTATGGTAACCACTATACCACCAACGCATGAGATACAAGTCATGTGCACCTATTTGCAGAGGGACAAGGTCATACAGGAAAGCACAAAATATTTATGTCTAGAATTATATCAGTTTGTCCTTCCCAATTAGCACAAGTCATGGCATTTGACCATTGGAACTTGGCAGGGAAACTCTTGCATGAATAGACAGTGTATTGCATTGGCCGGGAATGGAACCCGGGTCAACTGCTTGGAAGGCAGCTATGCTAACCACTATACCACCAACGCATGAGATACAAGTCATGTGCACCTATTTGCAGAGGGACAAGGTCATACAGGAAAGCACATAATGTTTATGTCTAGAATTAAATCAGTTTGTCCTTACCCATCTGCACAAGTCATGGCATTTGAACATTGCAACTTGGCAGGGAAACTCTTGCATGAATAGACAGTGTATTGCATTGGCCGGGAATCGAAACCGGGTCAACTGCTTGGAAGGCAGCTATGCTAACCACTATACCACCAACGCATGAGATACAAGTCATGTGCACCTATTTGCAGAGGGACAAGGTCATACAGGAAAGCACAAAATGTTTATGTCTAGAATTAAATCAGTTTGTCCTAGACAGTGTATTGCATTGGCCGGGAATCGAACCCGGGTCAACTGCTTGGAAGGCAGCTATGCTAACCACTATACCACCAACGCATGAGATACAAGTCATGTGCACCTATTTGCAGAGGGACAAGGTCATACAGGAAAGCACAAAATGTTTATGTCTAGAATTAAATCAGTTTGTCCTTACCCATCTGCACAAGTCATAGCATTTGAACATTGCAACTTGGCAGGGAAACTCTTGCATGAATAGACAGTGTATTGCATTGGCCGGGAATCGAACCCGGGTCAACTGCTTGGAAGGCAGCTATGCTAACCACTATACCACCAACGCATGAGATACAAGTCATGTGCACCTATTTGCAGAGGGACAAGGTCATACAGGAAAGCACAAAATGTTTATGTCTAGAATTAAATCAGTTTGTCGTTACCCATCTGCACAAGTCATGGCATTTGAACATTGCAGGGAAACTCTTGCATGAATAGACAGTGTATTGCATTGGCCGGGAATCGAACCCCGGTCAACTGCTTGGAAGGCAGCTATGCTAACCACTATACCACCAACGCATGAGATACAAGTCATGTGCACCTATTTGCAGAGGGACAAGGTCATACAGGAAAGCACAAAATGTTTATGTCTAGAATTAAATCAGTTTGTCCTTACCCATCTGCACAAGTCATAGCATTTGAACATTGCAACTTGGCAGGGAAACTCTTGCATGAATAGACAGTGTATTGCATTGGCCGGGAATCGAACCCGGGTCAACTGCTTGGAAGGCAGCTATGCTAACCACTATACCAACAACGCATGAGATACAAGTCATGTGCACCTATTTGCAGAGGGACAAGGTCATACAGGAAAGCACAAAATGTTTATGTCTAGAATTAAATCAGTTTGTCGTTACCCATCTGCACAAGTCATGGCATTTGAACATTGCAACTTGGCAGGGAAACTCTTGCATGAATAGACAGTGTATTGCATTGGCCGGGAATCGAACCCGGGTCAACTGCTTGGAAGGCAGCTATGCTAACCACTATACCACCAACGCATGAGATACAAGTCATGTGCACCTATTTGCAGAGGGACAAGGTCATACAGGAAAGCACATAATGTTTATGTCTAGAATTAAATCAGTTTGTCCTTACCCATCTGCACAAGTCATAGCATTTGAACATTGCAACTTGGCAGGGAAACTCCAGCATGAATAGACAGTGTATTGCATTGGCCGGGAATCGAACCCGGGTCAACTGCTTGGAAGGCAGCTATGCTAACCACTATACCACCAACGCATGAGATACAAGTCAGGTGCACCTATTTGCAGAGGGACAAGGTCATACAGGAAAGCACAAAATGTTTATGTCTAGAATTAAATCAGTTTGTCCTTACCCATCTGCACAAGTCATGGCATTTGAACATTGCAACTTGGCAGGAAAACTCTTGCATGAATAGACAGTGTATTGCATTGGCCGGGAATCGAACCCGGGTCAACTGCTTGGAAGGCAGCTATGCTAACCACTATACCACCAACGCATGAGATACAGGTCATGTGCACCTATTTGCAGAGGGACAAGGTCATACAGGAAAGCACAACATGTTTATGTCTAGAATTAAATCAGTTTGTCGTTACCCATCTGCACAAGTCATGGCATTTGAACATTGCAACTTGGCAGGGAAACTCTTGCATGAATAGACAGTTCATTGCATTGGCCGGGAATCGAACCCGGGTCAACTGCTTGGAAGGCAGCTATGGTAACCACTATACCACCAACGCATGAGATACAAGTCATGTGCACCTATTTGCAGAGGGACAAGGTCATACAGGAAAGCACAAAATATTTATGTCTAGAATTATATCAGTTTGTCCTTCCCAATTAGCACAAGTCATGGCATTTGACCATTGGAACTTGGCAGGGAAACTCTTGCATGAATAGACAGTGTATTGCATTGGCCGGGAATGGAACCCGGGTCAACTGCTTGGAAGGCAGCTATGCTAACCACTATACCACCAACGCATGAGATACAAGTCATGTGCACCTATTTGCAGAGGGACAAGGTCATACAGGAAAGCACAAAATGTTTATGTCTAGAATTAAATCAGTTTGTCCTTAACCATCTGCACAAGTAATGGCATTTGAACATTGCAACTTGGCAGGGAAACTCTTGCATGAATAGACAGTGTATTGCATTGGCCGGGAATCGAACCCGGGTCAACTGCTTGGAAGGCAGCTATGCTAACCACTATACCACCAAGGAATGAGATACAAGTCATGTGCACCTATTTGCAGAGGGACAAGGTCATACAGGAAAGCACAAAATGTTTATGTCTAGAATTAAATCAGTTTGTCCTTACCCAACTGCACAAGTCATAGCATTTGAACATTGCAACTTGGCAGGGAAACTCTTGCATGAATAGACAGTGTATTGCATTGGCCGGGAATCGAACCCGGGTCAACTGCTTGGAAGGCAGCTATGCTAACCACTATACCACCAACGCATGAGATACAAGTCAGGTGCACCTATTTGCAGAGGGACAAGGTCATACAGGAAAGCACAAAATGTTTATGTCTAGAATTAAATCAGTTTGTCCTTACCCATCTACACAAGTCATGGCATTTGAACATTGCAACTTGGCAGGGAAACTTTGCATGAATAGACAGTGTATTGCATTGGCCGGGAATCGAACCCGGGTCAACTGCTTGGAAGGCAGCTATGCTAACCACTATACCACCAACGCATGAGATACAAGTCATGTGCACCTATTTGCAGAGGGACAAGGTCATACAGGAAAGCACAAAATGTTTATGTCTAGAATTAAATCAGTTTGTCGTTACCCATCTGCACAAGTCATGGCATTTGAACATTGCAGGGAAACTCTTGCATGAATAGACAGTGTATTGCATTGGCCGGGAATCGAACCCGGGTCAACTGCTTGGAAGGCAGCTATGCTAACCACTATACCACCAACGCATGAGATACAGGTCATGTGCACCTATTTGCAGAGGGACAAGGTCATACAGGAAAGCACATAATGTTTATGTCTTGAATTAAATCAGTTTGTCCTTACCCATCTGCACAAGTCATAGCATTTGAACATTGCAACTTGGCAGGGAAACTCTTGCATGAATAGACAGTGTATTGCATTGGCCGGGAATCGAACCCGGGTCAACTGCTTGGAAGGCAGCTATGCTAACCACTATACCACCAACGCATGAGATACAAGTCAGGTGCACCTATTTGCAGAGGGACAAGGTCATACAGGAAAGCACAAAATGTTTATGTCTAGAATTAAATCAGTTTGTCCTTACCCATCTGCACAAGTCATGGCATTTGAACATTGCAACTTGGCAGGAAAACTCTTGCATGAATAGACAGTGTATTGCATTGGCCGGGAATGGAACCCTGGTCAACTGCTTGGAAGGCAGCTATGCTAACCACTATAGCACCAACGCATGAGATACAAGTCATGTGCACCTATTTGCAGAGGGACAAGGTCATACAGGAAAGCACAAAATGTTTATGTCTAGAATTAAATCAGTTTGTCGTTACCCATCTGCACAAGTCATGGCATTTGAACATTGCAACTTGGCAGGGAAACTCTTGCATGAATAGACAGTTCATTGCATTGGCCGGGAATCGAACCCGGGTCAACTGCTTGGAAGGCAGCTATGCTAACCACTATACCACCAACGCATGAGATACAAGTCATGTGCACCTATTTGCAGAGGGACAAGGTCATACAGGAAAGCACAAAATATTTATGTCTAGAATTATATCAGTTTGTCCTTCCCAATTAGCACAAGTCATGGCATTTGACCATTGGAACTTGGCAGGGAAACTCTTGCATGAATAGACAGTGTATTGCATTGGCCGGGAATGGAACCCGGGTCAACTGCTTGGAAGGCAGCTATGCTAACCACTATACCACCAACGCATGAGATACAAGTCATGTGCACCTATTTGCAGAGGGACAAGGTCATACAGGAAAGCACAAAATGTTTATGTCTAGAATTAAATCAGTTTGTCCTTACCCATCTGCACAAGTCATAGCATTTGAACATTGCAACTTGGCAGGGAAACTCTTGCATGAATAGACAGTGTATTGCATTGGCCGGGAATCGAACCCGGGTCAACTGCTTGGAAGGCAGCTATGCTAACCACTATACCACCAACGCATGAGATACAAGTCATGTGCACCTATTTGCAGAGGGACAAGGTCATACAGGAAAGCACAAAATGTTTATGTCTAGAATTAAATCAGTTTGTCGTTACCCATCTGCACAAGTCATGGCATTTGAACATTGCAGGGAAACTCTTGCATGAATAGACAGTGTATTGCATTGGCCGGGAATCGAACCCCGGTCAACTGCTTGGAAGGCAGCTATGCTAACCACTATACCACCAACGCATGAGATACAAGTCATGTGCACCTATTTGCAGAGGGACAAGGTCATACAGGAAAGCACAAAATGTTTATGTCTAGAATTAAATCAGTTTGTCCTTACCCATCTGCACAAGTCATAGCATTTGAACATTGCAACTTGGCAGGGAAACTCTTGCATGAATAGACAGTGTATTGCATTGGCCGGGAATCGAACCCGGGTCAACTGCTTGGAAGGCAGCTATGCTAACCACTATACCAACAACGCATGAGATACAAGTCATGTGCACCTATTTGCAGAGGGACAAGGTCATACAGGAAAGCACAAAATGTTTATGTCTAGAATTAAATCAGTTTGTCGTTACCCATCTGCACAAGTCATGGCATTTGAACATTGCAACTTGGCAGGGAAACTCTTGCATGAATAGACAGTGTATTGCATTGGCCGGGAATCGAACCCGGGTCAACTGCTTGGAAGGCAGCTATGCTAACCACTATACCACCAACGCATGAGATACAAGTCATGTGCACCTATTTGCAGAGGGACAAGGTCATACAGGAAAGCACATAATGTTTATGTCTAGAATTAAATCAGTTTGTCCTTACCCATCTGCACAAGTCATAGCATTTGAACATTGCAACTTGGCAGGGAAACTCCAGCATGAATAGACAGTGTATTGCATTGGCCGGGAATCGAACCCGGGTCAACTGCTTGGAAGGCAGCTATGCTAACCACTATACCACCAACGCATGAGATACAAGTCAGGTGCACCTATTTGCAGAGGGACAAGGTCATACAGGAAAGCACAAAATGTTTATGTCTAGAATTAAATCAGTTTGTCCTTACCCATCTGCACAAGTCATGGCATTTGAACATTGCAACTTGGCAGGAAAACTCTTGCATGAATAGACAGTGTATTGCATTGGCCGGGAATCGAACCCGGGTCAACTGCTTGGAAGGCAGCTATGCTAACCACTATACCACCAACGCATGAGATACAGGTCATGTGCACCTATTTGCAGAGGGACAAGGTCATACAGGAAAGCACAACATGTTTATGTCTAGAATTAAATCAGTTTGTCGTTACCCATCTGCACAAGTCATGGCATTTGAACATTGCAACTTGGCAGGGAAACTCTTGCATGAATAGACAGTTCATTGCATTGGCCGGGAATCGAACCCGGGTCAACTGCTTGGAAGGCAGCTATGGTAACCACTATACCACCAACGCATGAGATACAAGTCATGTGCACCTATTTGCAGAGGGACAAGGTCATACAGGAAAGCACAAAATATTTATGTCTAGAATTATATCAGTTTGTCCTTCCCAATTAGCACAAGTCATGGCATTTGACCATTGGAACTTGGCAGGGAAACTCTTGCATGAATAGACAGTGTATTGCATTGGCCGGGAATGGAACCCGGGTCAACTGCTTGGAAGGCAGCTATGCTAACCACTATACCACCAACGCATGAGATACAAGTCATGTGCACCTATTTGCAGAGGGACAAGGTCATACAGGAAAGCACAAAATGTTTATGTCTAGAATTAAATCAGTTTGTCCTTAACCATCTGCACAAGTAATGGCATTTGAACATTGCAACTTGGCAGGGAA
The DNA here is from genome assembly GCF_963924005.1 of Protomyctophum bolini. NCBI lineage: Eukaryota > Metazoa > Chordata > Actinopteri > Myctophiformes > Myctophidae > Protomyctophum > Protomyctophum bolini. The sequence continues at coordinate 702,800 of NC_137867.1, forward strand.
ACTCTTGCATGAATAGACAGTGTATTGCATTGGCCGGGAATCGAACCCGGGTCAACTGCTTGGAAGGCAGCTATGCTAACCACTATACCACCAAGGAATGAGATACAAGTCATGTGCACCTATTTGCAGAGGGACAAGGTCATACAGGAAAGCACAAAATGTTTATGTCTAGAATTAAATCAGTTTGTCCTTACCCATCTGCACAAGTCATAGCATTTGAACATTGCAACTTGGCAGGGAAACTCTTGCATGAATAGACAGTGTATTGCATTGGCCGGGAATCGAACCCGGGTCAACTGCTTGGAAGGCAGCTATGCTAACCACTATACCACCAACGCATGAGATACAAGTCAGGTGCACCTATTTGCAGAGGGACAAGGTCATACAGGAAAGCACAAAATGTTTATGTCTAGAATTAAATCAGTTTGTCCTTACCCATCTACACAAGTCATGGCATTTGAACATTGCAACTTGGCAGGGAAACTTTGCATGAATAGACAGTGTATTGCATTGGCCGGGAATCGAACCCGGGTCAACTGCTTGGAAGGCAGCTATGCTAACCACTATACCACCAACGCATGAGATACAAGTCATGTGCACCTATTTGCAGAGGGACAAGGTCATACAGGAAAGCACAAAATGTTTATGTCTAGAATTAAATCAGTTTGTCGTTACCCATCTGCACAAGTCATGGCATTTGAACATTGCAGGGAAACTCTTGCATGAATAGACAGTGTATTGCATTGGCCGGGAATCGAACCCGGGTCAACTGCTTGGAAGGCAGCTATGCTAACCACTATACCACCAACGCATGAGATACAGGTCATGTGCACCTATTTGCAGAGGGACAAGGTCATACAGGAAAGCACATAATGTTTATGTCTTGAATTAAATCAGTTTGTCCTTACCCATCTGCACAAGTCATAGCATTTGAACATTGCAACTTGGCAGAGAAACTCTTGCATGAATAGACAGTGTATTGCATTGGCCGGGAATCGAACCCGGGTCAACTGCTTGGAAGGCAGCTATGCTAACCACTATACCACCAACGCATGAGATACAAGTCAGGTGCACCTATTTGCAGAGGGACAAGGTCATACAGGAAAGCACAAAATGTTTATGTCTAGAATTAAATCAGTTTGTCCTTACCCATCTGCACAAGTCATGGCATTTGAACATTGCAACTTGGCAGGAAAACTCTTGCATGAATAGACAGTGTATTGCATTGGCCGGGAATGGAACCCTGGTCAACTGCTTGGAAGGCAGCTATGCTAACCACTATAGCACCAACGCATGAGATACAAGTCATGTGCACCTATTTGCAGAGGGACAAGGTCATACAGGAAAGCACAAAATGTTTATGTCTAGAATTAAATCAGTTTGTCGTTACCCATCTGCACAAGTCATGGCATTTGAACATTGCAACTTGGCAGGGAAACTCTTGCATGAATAGACAGTTCATTGCATTGGCCGGGAATCGAACCCGGGTCAACTGCTTGGAAGGCAGCTATGCTAACCACTATACCACCAACGCATGAGATACAAGTCATGTGCACCTATTTGCAGAGGGACAAGGTCATACAGGAAAGCACAAAATATTTATGTCTAGAATTATATCAGTTTGTCCTTCCCAATTAGCACAAGTCATGGCATTTGACCATTGGAACTTGGCAGGGAAACTCTTGCATGAATAGACAGTGTATTGCATTGGCCGGGAATGGAACCCGGGTCAACTGCTTGGAAGGCAGCTATGCTAACCACTATACCACCAACGCATGAGATACAAGTCATGTGCACCTATTTGCAGAGGGACAAGGTCATACAGGAAAGCACAAAATGTTTATGTCTAGAATTAAATCAGTTTGTCGTTACCCATCTGCACAAGTCATGGCATTTGAACATTGCAACTTGGCAGGGAAACTCTTGAATGAATAGACAGTGTATTGCATTGGCCGGGAATCGAACCCGGGTCAACTGCTTGGAAGGCAGCTATGCTAACCACTATACCACCAACGCATGAGATACAAGTCATGTGCACCTATTTGCAGAGGGACAAGGTCATACAGGAAAGCACATAATGTTTATGTCTAGAATTAAATCAGTTTGTCCTTACCCATCTGCACAAGTCATAGCATTTGAACATTGCAACTTGGCAGGGAAACTCTTGCATGAATAGACAGTGTATTGCATTGGCCGGGAATCGAACCCGGGTCAACTGCTTGGAAGGCAGCTATGCTAACCACTATACCACCAACGCATGAGATACAAGTCATGTGCACCTATTTGCAGAGGGACAAGGTCATACAGGAAAGCACAAAATGTTTATGTCTAGAATTAAATCAGTTTGTCCTTAACCATCTGCACAAGTAATGGCATTTGAACATTGAAACTTGGCAGGGAAACTCTTGCATGAATAGACCGTGTATTGCATTGGCCGGGAATCGAACCCGGGTCAACTGCTTGGAAGGCAGCTATGCTAACCACTATACCACCAACGCATGAGATACAAGTCATGTGCACCTATTTGCAGAGGGACAAGGTCATACAGGAAAGCACAAAATGTTTATGTCTAGAATTAAATCAGTTTGTCCTTACCCATCTGCACAAGTCATAGCATTTGAACATTGCAACTTGGCAGGGAAACTCTTGCATGAATAGACAGTGTATTGCATTGGCCGGGAATCGAACCCGGGTCAACTGCTTGGAAGGCAGCTATGCTAACCACTATACCACCAACGCATGAGATACAAGTCATGTGCACCTATTTGCAGAGGGACAAGGTCATACAGGAAAGCACAAAATGTTTATGTCTAGAATTAAATCAGTTTGTCCTTACCCATCTGCACAAGTCATAGCATTTGAACATTGCAACTTGGCAGGGAAACTCTTGCATGAATAGACAGTGTATTGCATTGGCCGGGAATCGAACCCCGGTCAACTGCTTGGAAGGCAGCTATGCTAACCACTATACCACCAACGCATGAGATACAAGTCATGTGCACCTATTTGCAGAGGGACAAGGTCATACAGGAAAGCACAAAATGTTTATGTCTAGAATTAAATCAGTTTGTCGTTACCCATCTGCACAAGTCATGGCATTTGAACATTGCAACTTGGCAGGGAAACTCTTGAATGAATAGACAGTGTATTGCATTGGCCGGGAATCGAACCCGGGTCAACTGCTTGGAAGGCAGCTATGCTAACCACTATACCACCAACGCATGAGATACAAGTCATGTGCACCTATTTGCAGAGGGACAAGGTCATACAGGAAAGCACATAATGTTTATGTCTAGAATTAAATCAGTTTGTCCTTACCCATCTGCACAAGTCATAGCATTTGAACATTGCAACTTGGCAGGGAAACTCTTGCATGAATAGACAGTGTATTGCATTGGCCGGGAATCGAACCCGGGTCAACTGCTTGGAAGGCAGCTATGCTAACCACTATACCACCAACGCATGAGATACAAGTCATGTGCACCTATTTGCAGAGGGACAAGGTCATACAGGAAAGCACAAAATGTTTATGTCTAGAATTAAATCAGTTTGTCCTTAACCATCTGCACAAGTAATGGCATTTGAACATTGAAACTTGGCAGGGAATCTCTTGCATGAATAGACCGTGTATTGCATTGGCCGGGAATCGAACCCGGGTCAACTGCTTGGAAGGCAGCTATGCTAACCACTATACCACCAACGCATGAGATACAAGTCATGTGCACCTATTTGCAGAGGGACAAGGTCATACAGGAAAGCACAAAATGTTTATGTCTAGAATTAAATCAGTTTGTCCTTACCCATCTGCACAAGTCATAGCATTTGAACATTGCAACTTGGCAGGGAAACTCTTGCATGAATAGACAGTGTATTGCATTGGCCGGGAATCGAACCCGGGTCAACTGCTTGGAAGGCAGCTATGCTAACCACTATACCACCAACGCATGAGATACAAGTCATGTGCACCTATTTGCAGAGGGACAAGGTCATACAGGAAAGCACAAAATGTTTATGTCTAGAATTAAATCAGTTTGTCCTTACCCATCTGCACAAGTCATAGCATTTGAACATTGCAACTTGGCAGGGAAACTCTTGCATGAATAGACAGTGTATTGCATTGGCCGGGAATCGAACCCCGGTCAACTGCTTGGAAGGCAGCTATGCTAACCACTATACCACCAACTCATGAGATACAAGTCAGGTGCACCTATTTGCAGAGGGACAAGGTCATACAGGAAAGCACAAAATGTTTATGTCTAGAATTAAATCAGTTTGTCCTTACCCATCTGCACAAGTCATGGCATTTGAACATTGCAACTTGGCAGGAAAACTCTTGCATGAAAAGACAGTGTAATGCATTGGCCGGGAATCGAACCCAGGTCAACTGCTTGGAAGGCAGCTATGCTAACCACTATACCACCAACGCATGAGATACAAGTCAGGTGCACCTATTTGCAGAGGGACAAGGTCATACAGGAAAGCACAAAATGTTTATGTCTAGAATTAAATCAGTTTGTCCTTACCCATCTGCACAAGTCATGGCATTTGAACATTGCAACTTGGCAGGAAAACTCTTGCATGAATAGACAGTGTATTGCATTGGCCGGGAATCGAACCCGGGTCAACTGCTTGGAAGGCAGCTATGCTAACCACTATAGCACCAACGCATGAGATACAGGTCATGTGCACCTATTTGCAGAGGGACAAGGTCATACAGGAAAGCACAACATGTTTATGTCTAGAATTAAATCAGTTTGTCGTTACCCATCTGCACAAGTCATGGCATTTGAACATTGCAACTTGGCAGGGAAACTCTTGCATGAATAGACAGTTCATTGCATTGGCCGGGAATCGAACCCGGGTCAACTGCTTGGAAGGCAGCTATGCTAACCACTATACCACCAACGCATGAGATACAAGTCATGTGCACCTATTTGCAGAGGGACAAGGTCATACAGGAAAGCACAAAATATTTATGTCTAGAATTATATCAGTTTGTCCTTCCTAATTAGCACAAGTCATGGCATTTGACCATTGGAACTTGGCAGGGAAACTCTTGCATGAATAGACAGTGTATTGCATTGGCCGGGAATGGAACCCGGGTCAACTGCTTGGAAGGCAGCTATGCTAACCACTATACCACCAACGCATGAGATACAAGTCATGTGCACCTATTTGCAGAGGGACAAGGTCATACAGGAAAGCACAACATGTTTATGTCTAGAATTAAATCAGTTTGTCGTTACCCATCTGCACAAGTCATGGCATTTGAACATTGCAACTTGGCAGGGAAACTCTTGCATGAATAGACAGTTCATTGCATTGGCCGGGAATCGAACCCGGGTCCACTGCTTGGAAGGCAGCTATGCTAACCACTATACCACCAACGCATGAGATACAAGTCATGTGCACCTATTTGCAGAGGGACAAGGTCATACAGGAAAGCACAAAATATTTATGTCTAGAATTATATCAGTTTGTCCTTCCCAATTAGCACAAGTCATGGCATTTGACCATTGGAACTTGGCAGGGAAACTCTTGCATGAATAGACAGTGTATTGCATTGGCCGGGAATGGAACCCGGGTCAACTGCTTGGAAGGCAGCTATGCTAACCACTATACCACCAACGCATGAGATACAAGTCATGTGCACCTATTTGCAGAGGGACAAGGTCATACAGGAAAGCACAAAATGTTTATGTCTAGAATTAAATCAGTTTGTCCTTAACCATCTGCACAAGTAATGGCATTTGAACATTGCAACTTGGCAGGGAAACTCTTGCATGAATAGACAGTGTATTGCATTGGCCGGGAATCGAACCCGGGTCAACTGCTTGGAAGGCAGCTATGCTAACCACTATACCACCAACTCATGAGATACAAGTCAGGTGCACCTATTTGCAGAGGGACAAGGTCATACAGGAAAGCACAAAATGTTTATGTCTAGAATTAAATCAGTTTGTCCTTACCCATCTGCACAAGTCATGGCATTTGAACATTGCAACTTGGCAGGAAAACTCTTGCATGAATAGACAGTGTATTGCATTGGCCGGGAATCGAACCCGGGTCAACTGCTTGGAAGGCAGCTATGCTAACCACTATACGACCAACGCATGAGATACAGGTCATGTGCACCTATTTGCAGAGGGACAAGGTCATACAGGAAAGCACAACATGTTTATGTCTAGAATTAAATCAGTTTGTCGTTACCCATCTGAACAAGTCATGGCATTTGAACATTGCAACTTGGCAGGGAAACTCTTGCATGAATAGACAGTGTATTGCATTGGCCGGGAATGGAACCCGGGTCAACTGCTTGGAAGGCAGCTATGCTAACCACTATACCACCAACGCATGAGATACAAGTCATGTGCACCTATTTGCAGAGGGACAAGGTCATACAGGAAAGCACAAAATGTTTATGTCTAGAATTAAATCAGTTTGTCCTTAACCATCTGCACAAGTAATGGCATTTGAACATTGAAACTTGGCAGGGAAACTCTTGCATGAATAGACCGTGTATTGCATTGGCCGGGAATCGAACCCGGGTCAACTGCTTGGAAGGCAGCTATGCTAACCACTATACCACCAACGCATGAGATACAAGTCATGTGCACCTATTTGCAGAGGGACAAGGTCATACAGGAAAGCACAAAATGTTTATGTCTAGAATTAAATCAGTTTGTCCTTACCCATCTGCACAAGTCATAGCATTTGAACATTGCAACTTGGCAGGGAAACTCTTGCATGAATAGACAGTGTATTGCATTGGCCGGGAATCGAACCCGGGTCAACTGCTTGGAAGGCAGCTATGCTAACCACTATACCACCAACGCATGAGATACAAGTCATGTGCACCTATTTGCAGAGGGACAAGGTCATACAGGAAAGCACAAAATGTTTATGTCTAGAATTAAATCAGTTTGTCCTTACCCATCTGCACAAGTCATAGCATTTGAACATTGCAACTTGGCAGGGAAACTCTTGCATGAATAGACAGTGTATTGCATTGGCCGGGAATCGAACCCCGGTCAACTGCTTGGAAGGCAGCTATGCTAACCACTATACCACCAACTCATGAGATACAAGTCAGGTGCACCTATTTGCAGAGGGACAAGGTCATACAGGAAAGCACAAAATGTTTATGTCTAGAATTAAATCAGTTTGTCCTTACCCATCTGCACAAGTCATGGCATTTGAACATTGCAACTTGGCAGGAAAACTCTTGCATGAAAAGACAGTGTAATGCATTGGCCGGGAATCGAACCCAGGTCAACTGCTTGGAAGGCAGCTATGCTAACCACTATACCACCAACGCATGAGATACAAGTCAGGTGCACCTATTTGCAGAGGGACAAGGTCATACAGGAAAGCACAAAATGTTTATGTCTAGAATTAAATCAGTTTGTCCTTACCCATCTGCACAAGTCATGGCATTTGAACATTGCAACTTGGCAGGAAAACTCTTGCATGAATAGACAGTGTATTGCATTGGCCGGGAATCGAACCCGGGTCAACTGCTTGGAAGGCAGCTATGCTAACCACTATAGCACCAACGCATGAGATACAGGTCATGTGCACCTATTTGCAGAGGGACAAGGTCATACAGGAAAGCACAACATGTTTATGTCTAGAATTAAATCAGTTTGTCGTTACCCATCTGCACAAGTCATGGCATTTGAACATTGCAACTTGGCAGGGAAACTCTTGCATGAATAGACAGTTCATTGCATTGGCCGGGAATCGAACCCGGGTCAACTGCTTGGAAGGCAGCTATGCTAACCACTATACCACCAACGCATGAGATACAAGTCATGTGCACCTATTTGCAGAGGGACAAGGTCATACAGGAAAGCACAAAATATTTATGTCTAGAATTATATCAGTTTGTCCTTCCTAATTAGCACAAGTCATGGCATTTGACCATTGGAACTTGGCAGGGAAACTCTTGCATGAATAGACAGTGTATTGCATTGGCCGGGAATGGAACCCGGGTCAACTGCTTGGAAGGCAGCTATGCTAACCACTATACCACCAACGCATGAGATACAAGTCATGTGCACCTATTTGCAGAGGGACAAGGTCATACAGGAAAGCACAACATGTTTATGTCTAGAATTAAATCAGTTTGTCGTTACCCATCTGCACAAGTCATGGCATTTGAACATTGCAACTTGGCAGGGAAACTCTTGCATGAATAGACAGTTCATTGCATTGGCCGGGAATCGAACCCGGGTCCACTGCTTGGAAGGCAGCTATGCTAACCACTATACCACCAACGCATGAGATACAAGTCATGTGCACCTATTTGCAGAGGGACAAGGTCATACAGGAAAGCACAAAATATTTATGTCTAGAATTATAGCAGTTTGTCCTTCCCAATTAGCACAAGTCATGGCATTTGACCATTGGAACTTGGCAGGGAAACTCTTGCATGAATAGACAGTGTATTGCATTGGCCGGGAATGGAACCCGGGTCAACTGCTTGGAAGGCAGCTATGCTAACCACTATACCACCAACGCATGAGATACAAGTCATGTGCACCTATTTGCAGAGGGACAAGGTCATACAGGAAAGCACAAAATGTTTATGTCTAGAATTAAATCAGTTTGTCCTTAACCATCTGCACAAGTAATGGCATTTGAACATTGCAACTTGGCAGGGAAACTCTTGCATGAATAGACAGTGTATTGCATTGGCCGGGAATCGAACCCGGGTCAACTGCTTGGAAGGCAGCTATGCTAACCACTATACCACCAACTCATGAGATACAAGTCAGGTGCACCTATTTGCAGAGGGACAAGGTCATACAGGAAAGCACAAAATGTTTATGTCTAGAATTAAATCAGTTTGTCCTTACCCATCTGCACAAGTCATGGCATTTGAACATTGCAACTTGGCAGGAAAACTCTTGCATGAATAGACAGTGTATTGCATTGGCCGGGAATCGAACCCGGGTCAACTGCTTGGAAGGCAGCTATGCTAACCACTATACGACCAACGCATGAGATACAGGTCATGTGCACCTATTTGCAGAGGGACAAGGTCATACAGGAAAGCACAACATGTTTATGTCTAGAATTAAATCAGTTTGTCGTTACCCATCTGAACAAGTCATGGCATTTGAACATTGCAACTTGGCAGGGAAACTCTTGCATGAATAGACAGTTCATTGCATTGGCCGGGAATCGAACCCGGGTCAACTGCTTGGAAGGCAGCTATGCTAACCACTATACCACCAACGCATGAGATACAAGTCATGTGCACCTATTTGCAGAGGGACAAGGTCATACAGGAAAGCACAAAATATTTATGTCTAGAATTATATCAGTTTGTCCTTCCCAATTAGCACAAGTCATGGCATTTGACCATTGGAACTTGGCAGGGAAACTCTTGCATGAATAGACAGTGTATTGCATTGGCCGGGAATGGAACCCGGGTCAACTGCTTGGAAGGCAGCTATGCTAACCACTATACCACCAACGCATGAGATACAAGTCATGTGCACCTATTTGCAGAGGGACAAGGTCATACAGGAAAGCACAAAATGTTTATGTCTAGAATTAAATCAGTTTGTCCTTAACCATCTGCACAAGTAATGGCATTTGAACATTGAAACTTGGCAGGGAAACTCTTGCATGAATAGACCGTGTATTGCATTGGCCGGGAATCGAACCCGGGTCAACTGCTTGGAAGGCAGCTATGCTAACCACTATACCACCAACGCATGAGATACAAGTCATGTGCACCTATTTGCAGAGGGACAAGGTCATACAGGAAAGCACAAAATGTTTATGTCTAGAATTAAATCAGTTTGTCCTTACCCATCTGCACAAGTCATAGCATTTGAACATTGCAACTTGGCAGGGAAACTCTTGCATGAATAGACAGTGTATTGCATTGGCCGGGAATCGAACCCGGGTCAACTGCTTGGAAGGCAGCTATGCTAACCACTATACCACCAACGCATGAGATACAAGTCATGTGCACCTATTTGCAGAGGGACAAGGTCATACAGGAAAGCACAAAATGTTTATGTCTAGAATTAAATCAGTTTGTCCTTACCCATCTGCACAAGTCATAGCATTTGAACATTGCAACTTGGCAGGGAAACTCTTGCATGAATAGACAGTGTATTGCATTGGCCGGGAATCGAACCCCGGTCAACTGCTTGGAAGGCAGCTATGCTAACCACTATACCACCAACTCATGAGATACAAGTCAGGTGCACCTATTTGCAGAGGGACAAGGTCATACAGGAAAGCACAAAATGTTTATGTCTAGAATTAAATCAGTTTGTCCTTACCCATCTGCACAAGTCATGGCATTTGAACATTGCAACTTGGCAGGAAAACTCTTGCATGAAAAGACAGTGTAATGCATTGGCCGGGAATCGAACCCAGGTCAACTGCTTGGAAGGCAGCTATGCTAACCACTATACCACCAACGCATGAGATACAAGTCAGGTGCACCTATTTGCAGAGGGACAAGGTCATACAGGAAAGCACAAAATGTTTATGTCTAGAATTAAATCAGTTTGTCCTTACCCATCTGCACAAGTCATGGCATTTGAACATTGCAACTTGGCAGGAAAACTCTTGCATGAATAGACAGTGTATTGCATTGGCCGGGAATCGAACCGGGGTCAACTGCTTGGAAGGCAGCTATGCTAACCACTATAGCACCAACGCATGAGATACAGGTCATGTGCACCTATTTGCAGAGGGACAAGGTCATACAGGAAAGCACAACATGTTTATGTCTAGAATTAAATCAGTTTGTCGTTACCCATCTGCACAAGTCATGGCATTTGAACATTGCAACTTGGCAGGGAAACTCTTGCATGAATAGACAGTTCATTGCATTGGCCGGGAATCGAACCCGGGTCAACTGCTTGGAAGGCAGCTATGCTAACCACTATACCACCAACGCATGAGATACAAGTCATGTGCACCTATTTGCAGAGGGACAAGGTCATACAGGAAAGCACAAAATATTTATGTCTAGAATTATATCAGTTTGTCCTTCCTAATTAGCACAAGTCATGGCATTTGACCATTGGAACTTGGCAGGGAAACTCTTGCATGAATAGACAGTGTATTGCATTGGCCGGGAATGGAACCCGGGTCAACTGCTTGGAAGGCAGCTATGCTAACCACTATACCACCAACGCATGAGATACAAGTCATGTGCACCTATTTGCAGAGGGACAAGGTCATACAGGAAAGCACAACATGTTTATGTCTAGAATTAAATCAGTTTGTCGTTACCCATCTGCACAAGTCATGGCATTTGAACATTGCAACTTGGCAGGGAAACTCTTGCATGAATAGACAGTTCATTGCATTGGCCGGGAATCGAACCCGGGTCCACTGCTTGGAAGGCAGCTATGCTAACCACTATACCACCAACGCATGAGATACAAGTCATGTGCACCTATTTGCAGAGGGACAAGGTCATACAGGAAAGCACAAAATATTTATGTCTAGAATTATATCAGTTTGTCCTTCCCAATTAGCACAAGTCATGGCATTTGACCATTGGAACTTGGCAGGGAAACTCTTGCATGAATAGACAGTGTATTGCATTGGCCGGGAATGGAACCCGGGTCAACTGCTTGGAAGGCAGCTATGCTAACCACTATACCACCAACGCATGAGATACAAGTCATGTGCACCTATTTGCAGAGGGACAAGGTCATACAGGAAAGCACAAAATGTTTATGTCTAGAATTAAATCAGTTTGTCCTTAACCATCTGCACAAGTAATGGCATTTGAACATTGCAACTTGGCAGGGAAACTCTTGCATGAATAGACAGTGTATTGCATTGGCCGGGAATCGAACCCGGGTCAACTGCTTGGAAGGCAGCTATGCTAACCACTATACCACCAACTCATGAGATACAAGTCAGGTGCACCTATTTGCAGAGGGACAAGGTCATACAGGAAAGCACAAAATGTTTATGTCTAGAATTAAATCAGTTTGTCCTTACCCATCTGCACAAGTCATGGCATTTGAACATTGCAACTTGGCAGGAAAACTCTTGCATGAAAAGACAGTGTAATGCATTGGCCGGGAATCGAACCCAGGTCAACTGCTTGGAAGGCAGCTATGCTAACCACTATACCACCAACGCATGAGATACAAGTCAGGTGCACCTATTTGCAGAGGGACAAGGTCATACAGGAAAGCACAAAATGTTTATGTCTAGAATTAAATCAGTTTGTCCTTACCCATCTGCACAAGTCATGGCATTTGAACATTGCAACTTGGCAGGAAAACTCTTGCATGAATAGACAGTGTATTGCATTGGCCGGGAATCGAACCCGGGTCAACTGCTTGGAAGGCAGCTATGCTAACCACTATAGCACCAACGCATGAGATACAGGTCATGTGCACCTATTTGCAGAGGGACAAGGTCATACAGGAAAGCACAAAATGTTTATGTCTAGAATTATATCAGTTTGTCCTTACCCATCTGCACAAGTCATGGCATTTGAACATTGCAACTTGGCAGGGAAACTCTTGCATGAATAGACAGTGTATTGCATTGGCCGGGAATCGAACATCGAACACGGGTCAACTGCTTGGAAGGCAGCTATGCTAACCACTATACCACCAACGCATGAGATACAAGTCATGTGCACCTATTTGCAGAGGGACAAGGTCATACAGGAAAGCACAAAATATTTATGTCTAGAATTATATCAGTTTGTCCTTCCCAATTAGCACAAGTCATGGCATTTGACCATTGGAACTTGGCAGGGAAACTCTTGCATGAATAGACAGTGTATTGCATTGGCCGGGAATGGAACCCGGGTCAACTGCTTGGAAGGCAGCTATGCTAACCACTATACCACCAACGCATGAGATACAAGTCATGTGCACCTATTTGCAGAGGGACAAGGTCATACAGGAAAGCACAAAATGTTTATGTCTAGAATTAAATCAGTTTGTCCTTAACCATCTGCACAAGTAATGGCATTTGAACATTGCAACTTGGCAGGGAAACTCTTGCATGAATAGACAGTGTATTGCATTGGCCGGGAATCGAACCCGGGTCAACTGCTTGGAAGGCAGCTATGCTAACCACTATACCACCAACTCATGAGATACAAGTCAGGTGCACCTATTTGCAGAGGGACAAGGTCATACAGGAAAGCACAAAATGTTTATGTCTAGAATTAAATCAGTTTGTCCTTACCCATCTGCACAAGTCATGGCATTTGAACATTGCAACTTGGCAGGAAAACTCTTGCATGAAAAGACAGTGTAATGCATTGGCCGGGAATCGAACCCAGGTCAACTGCTTGGAAGGCAGCTATGCTAACCACTATACCACCAACGCATGAGATACAAGTCAGGTGCACCTATTTGCAGAGGGACAAGGTCATACAGGAAAGCACAAAATGTTTATGTCTAGAATTAAATCAGTTTGTCCTTACCCATCTGCACAAGTCATGGCATTTGAACATTGCAACTTGGCAGGAAAACTCTTGCATGAATAGACAGTGTATTGCATTGGCCGGGAATCGAACCCGGGTCAACTGCTTGGAAGGCAGCTATGCTAACCACTATAGCACCAACGCATGAGATACAGGTCATGTGCACCTATTTGCAGAGGGACAAGGTCATACAGGAAAGCACAAAATGTTTATGTCTAGAATTATATCAGTTTGTCCTTACCCATCTGCACAAGTCATGGCATTTGAACATTGCAACTTGGCAGGGAAACTCTTGCATGAATAGACAGTGTATTGCATTGGCCGGGAATCGAACATCGAACACGGGTCAACTGCTTGGAAGGCAGCTATGCTAACCACTATACCACCAACGCATGAGATACAAGTCATGTGCACCTATTTGCAGAGGGACAAAGTCATACAGGAAAGCACAAAATGTTTATGTCTAGAATTATATCAGTTTGTCCTTACCCATCTGCACAAGTCATGGCATTTGAACATTGCAACTTGGCAGGGAAACTCTTGCATAAATAGACAGTGTATTGCATTGGCCGGGAATCAAACCCTGGTCAACTGCTTGGAAGGGCACTATACCACCAACGCATGAGATACAAGTCATGTGCACCTATTTGCAGAGGGACAAGGTCATACAGGAAAGCACAAAATGTTTAAGTCTAGAATTATATCAGTTTGTCCTTCCCAATTTGCACAAGTCATGGCATTTGACCATTGCAAATTGGCAGGGAAACTCTTGCATGAATAGACAGTGTATTGCATTGGCCGGGAATCGAACCCGGTTCAACTGCTTGGAAGGCAGCTATGCTAACCACTATACCACCAACGCATGAGATACAGGTCATGTGCACCTATTTGCAGAGGGACAAGGTCATACAGGAAAGCACAAAATGTTTATGTCTAGAATTAAATAAGTTTGTCGTTACCCATCTGCACAAGTCATGGCATTTGAACATTGCAACTTGGCAGGGAAACTCTTGCATGAATAGACAGTGTATTGCATTGGCCGGGAATCGAACCCGGGTCAACTGCTTGGAAGGCAGCTATGCTAACCACTATACCACCAACGCATGAGATACAAGTCAGGTGCACCTATTTGCAGAGGGACAAGGTCATACAGGAAAGCACAAAATGTTTATGTCTAGAATTAAATCAGTTTGTCCTTACCCATCTGCACAAGTCATGGCATTTGAACATTGCAACTTGGCAGGAAAACTCTTGCATGAATAGACAGTGTAATGCATTGGCCGGGAATCGAAACCGGGTCAACTGCTTGGAAGGCAGCTATGCTAACCACTATACCACCAACGCATGAGATACAGGTCATGTGCACCTATTTGCAGAGGGACAAGGTCATACAGGAAAGCACAACATGGTAATGTCTAGAATTAAATCAGTTTGTCGTTACCCATCTGCACAAGTCATGGCATTTGAACATTGCAACTTGGCAGGGAAACTCTTGCATGAATAGACAGTTCATTGCATTGGCCGGGAATCGAACCCGGGTCAACTGCTTGGAAGGCAGCTATGCTAACCACTATACCACCAACGCATGAGATACAAGTCATGTGCACCTATTTGCAGAGGGACAAGGTCATACAGGAAAGCACAAAATATTTATGTCTAGAATTATATCAGTTTGTCCTTCCCAATTAGCACAAGTCATGGCATTTGACCATTGGAACTTGGCAGGGAAACTCTTGCATGAATAGACAGTGTATTGCATTGGACGGGAATGGAACCCGGGTCAACTGCTTGGAAGGCAGCTATGCTAACCACTATACCACCAACGCATGAGATACAAGTCATGTGCACCTATTTGCAGAGGGACAAGGTCATACAGGAAAGCACAAAATGTTTATGTTTATAATTATATGAGTTTGTCCTTAACAATTTGCACAAGTCATAGCATTTGAACATTGCAACTTGGCAGGGAAACTCTTGCATGAATATACAGTGTATTGCATTGGCCGGGAATCGAACCCGGGTCAACTGCTTGGAAGGCAGCTATGCTAACCACTATACCACCAACGCATGAGATAAAAGTCATGTGCACCTATTTG
Organism: Protomyctophum bolini; assembly: GCF_963924005.1. NCBI lineage: Eukaryota > Metazoa > Chordata > Actinopteri > Myctophiformes > Myctophidae > Protomyctophum > Protomyctophum bolini. The sequence goes on from NC_137867.1 coordinate 718,343, forward strand.
CAGAGGGACAAGGTCATACAGGAAAGCACAAAATGTTTATGTCTAGAATTAAATCAGTTTGTCATTAACCATCTGCACAAGTCATGGCATTTGAACATTGCAACTTGGCAGGGAAACTCTTGCATGAATAGACAGTGTATTGCATTGGCCGGGAATCGAACCCGGGTCAACTGCTTGGAAGGCAGCTATGCTAACCACTATACCACCAACGCATGAGATACAAGTCATGTGCACCTATTTGCAGAGGGACAAGGTCATACAGGAAAGCACAAAATGTTTATGTCTAGAATAAAATCAGTTTGTCCTTACCCATCTGCACAAGTCATAGCATTTGAACATTGCAACTTGGCAGGGAAACTCTTGCATGAATAGACAGTGTATTGCATTGGCCGGGAATCGAACGCGGGTCAACTGCTTGGAAGGCAGCTATGCTAACCACTATACCACCAACGCATGAGATACAAGTCATGTGCACCTATTTGCAGAGGGACAAGGTCATACAGGAAAGCACAAAATGTTTATGTTTATAACTATATGAGTTTGTCCTTAACAATTTGCACAAGTCATAGCATTTGAACATTGCAACTTGGCAGGGAAACTCTTGCATGAATAGACAGTGTATTGCATTGGCTGGGAATCAAACCCGGGTCAACTGCTTGGAAGGCAGCTATGCTAACCACTATACTATAAGTCATGTGCACCTATTTGCAGAGGGACAAGGTCATACAGGAAAGCACAAAATGTTTATGTCTAGAATTAAATCAGTTTGTCCTTACCCATCTGCACAAGTCATGGCATTTGAACATTGCAACTTGGCAGGGAAACTCTTGCATGAATAGACAGTGTATTGCATTGGCCGGGAATCGAAACCGGGTCAACTGCTTGGAAGGCAGCTATGCTAACCACTATACCACCAACGCATGAGATACAAGTCATGTGCACCTATTTGCAGAGGGACAAGGTCATACAGGAAAGCACAAAATGTTTATGTCTAGAATTAAATCAGTTTGTCCTTACCCATCTGCACAAGTCATAGCATTTGAACATTGCAACTTGGCAGGGAAACTCTTGCATGAATAGACAGTGTATTGCATTGGCCGGGAATCGAAACCGGGTCAACTGCTTGGAAGGCAGCTATGCTAACCACTATACCACCAACGCATGAGATACAAGTCATGTGCACCTATTTGCAGAGGGACAAGGTCATACAGGAAAGCACAAAATGTTTATGTCTAGAATTAAATCAGTTTGTCATTAACCATCTGCACAAGTCATGGCATTTGAACATTGCAACTTGGCAGGGAAACTCTTGCATGAATAGACAGTGTATTGCATTGGCCGGGAATCGAACCCGGGTCAACTGCTTGGAAGGCAGCTATGCTAACCACTATACCACCAACGCATGAGATACAAGTCAGGTGCACCTATTTGCAGAGGGACAAGGTCATACAGGAAAGCACAAAATGTTTATGTCTAGAATTAAATCAGTTTGTCCTTACCCATCTGCACAAGTCATGGCATTTGAACATTGCAACTTGGCAGGGAAACTCTTGCATGAATAGACAGTGTATTGCATTGGCCGGGAATCGAAACCGGGTCAACTGCTTGGAAGGCAGCTATGCTAACCACTATACCACCAACGCATGAGATACAAGTCATGTGCACCTATTTGCAGAGGGACAAGGTCATACAGGAAAGCACAAAATGTTTATGTCTAGAATTAAATCAGTTTGTCCTTACCCATCTGCACAAGTCATAGCATTTGAACATTGCAACTTGGCAGGGAAACTCTTGCATGAATAGACAGTGTATTGCATTGGCCGGGAATCGAAACCGGGTCAACTGCTTGGAAGGCAGCTATGCTAACCACTATACCACCAACGCATGAGATACAAGTCATGTGCACCTATTTGCAGAGGGACAAGGTCATACAGGAAAGCACAAAATGTTTATGTCTAGAATAAAATCAGTTTGTCCTTACCCATCTGCACAAGTCATAGCATTTGAACATTGCAACTTGGCAGGGAAACTCTTGCATGAATAGACAGTGTATTGCATTGGCCGGGAATCGAACGCGGGTCAACTGCTTGGAAGGCAGCTATGCTAACCACTATACCACCAACGCATGAGATACAAGTCATGTGCACCTATTTGCAGAGGGACAAGGTCATACAGGAAAGCACAAAATGTTTATGTTTATAACTATATGAGTTTGTCCTTAACAATTTGCACAAGTCATAGCATTTGAACATTGCAACTTGGCAGGGAAACTCTTGCATGAATAGACAGTGTATTGCATTGGCTGGGAATCAAACCCGGGTCAACTGCTTGGAAGGCAGCTATGCTAACCACTATACTATAAGTCATGTGCACCTATTTGCAGAGGGACAAGGTCATACAGGAAAGCACAAAATGTTTATGTCTAGAATTAAATCAGTTTGTCGTTACCCATCTGCACAAGTCATGGCATTTGAACATTGCAACTTGGCAGGGAAACTCTTGCATGAATAGACAGTGTATTGCATTGGCCGGGAATCGAACCCGGGTCAACTGCTTGGAAGGCAGCTATGCTAACCACTATACCACCAACGCCTGAGATACAAGACAGGTGCACCTATTTGCAGAGGGACAAGGTCATACAGGAAAGCACAAAATGTTTATGTCTAGAATTAAATCAGTTTGTCCTTACCCATCTGCACAAGTCATGGCATTTGAACATTGCAACTTGGCAGGGAAACTCTTGCATGAATAGACAGTGTATTGCATTGGCCGGGAATCGAAACCGGGTCAACTGCTTGGAAGGCAGCTATGCTAACCACTATACCACCAACGCATGAGATACAAGTCATGTGCACCTATTTGCAGAGGGACAAGGTCATACAGGAAAGCACAAAATGTTTATGTCTAGAATTAAATCAGTTTGTCCTTACCCATCTGCACAAGTCATAGCATTTGAACATTGCAACTTGGCAGGGAAACTCTTGCATGAATAGACAGTGTATTGCATTGGCCGGGAATCGAAACCGGGTCAACTGCTTGGAAGGCAGCTATGCTAACCACTATACCACCAACGCATGAGATACAAGTCATGTGCACCTATTTGCAGAGGGACAAGGTCATACAGGAAAGCACAAAATGTTTATGTCTAGAATTAAATCAGTTTGTCGTTACCCATCTGCACAAGTCATGGCATTTGAACATTGCAACTTGGCAGGGAAACTCTTGCATGAATAGACAGTTCATTGCATTGGCCGGGAATCGAACCCGGGTCAACTGCTTGGAAGGCAGCTATGGTAACCACTATACCACCAACGCATGAGATACAAGTCATGTGCACCTATTTGCAGAGGGACAAGGTCATACAGGAAAGCACAAAATATTTATGTCTAGAATTATATCAGTTTGTCCTTCCCAATTAGCACAAGTCATGGCATTTGACCATTGGAACTTGGCAGGGAAACTCTTGCATGAATAGACAGTGTATTGCATTGGCCGGGAATGGAACCCGGGTCAACTGCTTGGAAGGCAGCTATGCTAACCACTATACCACCAACGCATGAGATACAAGTCATGTGCACCTATTTGCAGAGGGACAAGGTCATACAGGAAAGCACAAAATGTTTATGTCTAGAATTAAATCAGTTTGTCCTTAACCATCTGCACAAGTAATGGCATTTGAACATTGCAACTTGGCAGGGAAACTCTTGCATGAATAGACAGTGTATTGCATTGGCCGGGAATCGAACCCGGGTCAACTGCTTGGAAGGCAGCTATGCTAACCACTATACCACCAACGAATGAGATACAAGTCATGTGCACCTATTTGCAGAGGGACAAGGTCATACAGGAAAGCACAAAATGTTTATGTCTAGAATTAAATCAGTTTGTCCTTACCCATCTGCACAAGTCATAGCATTTGAACATTGCAACTTGGCAGGGAAACTCTTGCATGAATAGACAGTGTATTGCATTGGCCGGGAATCGAACCCGGGTCAACTGCTTGGAAGGCAGCTATGCTAACCACTATACCACCAACGCATGAGATACAAGTCATGTGCACCTATTTGCAGAGGGACAAGGTCATACAGGAAAGCACAAAATGTTTATGTCTAGAATTAAATCAGTTTGTCCTTACCCATCTGCACAAGTCATAGCATTTGAACATTGCAACTTGGCAGGGAAACTCTTGCATGAATAGACAGTGTATTGCATTGGCCGGGAATCGAACCCGGGTCAACTGCTTGGAAGGCAGCTATGCTAACCACTATACCACCAACGCATGAGATACAAGTCATGTGCACCTATTTGCAGAGGGACAAGGTCATACAGGAAAGCACAAAATGTTTATGTCTAGAATTAAATCAGTTTGTCGTTACCCATCTGCACAAGTCATGGCATTTGAACATTGCAACTTGGCAGGGAAACTCTTGCATGAATAGACAGTGTATTGCATTGGCCGGGAATCGAACCCGGGTCAACTGCTTGGAAGGCAGCTATGCTAACCACTATACCACCAACGCATGAGATACAAGTCATGTGCACCTATTTGCAGAGGGACAAGGTCATACAGGAAAGCACATAATGTTTATGTCTAGAATTAAATCAGTTTGTCCTTACCCATCTGCACAAGTCATAGCATTTGAACATTGCAACTTGGCAGGGAAACTCTTGCATGAATAGACAGTGTATTGCATTGGCCGGGAATCGAACCCGGGTCAACTGCTTGGAAGGCAGCTATGCTAACCACTATACCACCAACGCATGAGATACAAGTCAGGTGCACCTATTTGCAGAGGGACAAGGTCATACAGGAAAGCACAAAATGTTTATGTCTAGAATTAAATCAGTTTGTCCTTACCCATCTGCACAAGTCATGGCATTTGAACATTGCAACTTGGCAGGAAAACTCTTGCATGAATAGACAGTGTATTGCATTGGCCGGGAATCGAACCCGGGTCAACTGCTTGGAAGGCAGCTATGCTAACCACTATACGACCAACGCATGAGATACAGGTCATGTGCACCTATTTGCAGAGGGACAAGGTCATACAGGAAAGCACAACATGTTTATGTCTAGAATTAAATCAGTTTGTCGTTACACATCTGAACAAGTCATGGCATTTGAACATTGCAACTTGGCAGGGAAACTCTTGCATGAATAGACAGTTCATTGCATTGGCCGGGAATCGAACCCGGGTCAACTGCTTGGAAGGCAGCTATGCTAACCACTATACCACCAACGCATGAGATACAAGTCATGTGCACCTATTTGCAGAGGGACAAGGTCATACAGGAAAGCACAAAATATTTATGTCTAGAATTATATCAGTTTGTCCTTCCCAATTAGCACAAGTCATGGCATTTGACCATTGGAACTTGGCAGGGAAACTCTTGCATGAATAGACAGTGTATTGCATTGGCCGGGAATGGAACCCGGGTCAACTGCTTGGAAGGCAGCTATGCTAACCACTATACCACCAACGCATGAGATACAAGTCATGTGCACCTATTTGCAGAGGGACAAGGTCATACAGGAAAGCACAAAATGTTTATGTCTAGAATTAAATCAGTTTGTCCTTAACCATCTGCACAAGTAATGGCATTTGAACATTGAAACTTGGCAGGGAAACTCTTGCATGAATAGACCGTGTATTGCATTGGCCGGGAATCGAACCCGGGTCAACTGCTTGGAAGGCAGCTATGCTAACCACTATACCACCAACGCATGAGATACAAGTCATGTGCACCTATTTGCAGAGGGACAAGGTCATACAGGAAAGCACAAAATGTTTATGTCTAGAATTAAATCAGTTTGTCCTTACCCATCTGCACAAGTCATAGCATTTGAACATTGCAACTTGGCAGGGAAACTCTTGCATGAATAGACAGTGTATTGCATTGGCCGGGAATCGAACCCGGGTCAACTGCTTGGAAGGCAGCTATGCTAACCACTATACCACCAACGCATGAGATACAAGTCATGTGCACCTATTTGCAGAGGGACAAGGTCATACAGGAAAGCACAAAATGTTTATGTCTAGAATTAAATCAGTTTGTCCTTACCCATCTGCACAAGTCATAGCATTTGAACATTGCAACTTGGCAGGGAAACTCTTGCATGAATAGACAGTGTATTGCATTGGCCGGGAATGGAACCCGGGTCAACTGCTTGGAAGGCAGCTATGCTAACCACTATACCACCAACGCATGAGATACAAGTCATGTGCACCTATTTGCAGAGGGACAAGGTCATACAGGAAAGCACAAAATGTTTATGTCTAGAATTAAATCAGTTTGTCCTTAACCATCTGCACAAGTAATGGCATTTGAACATTGCAACTTGGCAGGGAAACTCTTGCATGAATAGACAGTGTATTGCATTGGCCGGGAATCGAACCCGGGTCAACTGCTTGGAAGGCAGCTATGCTAACCACTATACCACCAACTCATGAGATACAAGTCAGGTGCTCCTATTTGCAGAGGGACAAGGTCATACAGGAAAGCACAAAATGTTTATGTCTAGAATTAAATCAGTTTGTCCTTACCCATCTGCACAAGTCATGGCATTTGAACATTGCAACTTGGCAGGAAAACTCTTGCATGAAAAGACAGTGTAATGCATTGGCCGGGAATCGAACCCAGGTCAACTGCTTGGAAGGCAGCTATGCTAACCACTATACCACCAACGCATGAGATACAAGTCAGGTGCACCTATTTGCAGAGGGACAAGGTCATACAGGAAAGCACAAAATGTTTATGTCTAGAATTAAATCAGTTTGTCCTTACCCATCTGCACAAGTCATGGCATTTGAACATTGCAACTTGGCAGGAAAACTCTTGCATGAATAGACAGTGTATTGCATTGGCCGGGAATCGAACCCGGGTCAACTGCTTGGAAGGCAGCTATGCTAACCACTATAGCACCAACGCATGAGATACAGGTCATGTGCACCTATTTGCAGAGGGACAAGGTCATACAGGAAAGCACAAAATGTTTATGTCTAGAATTATATCAGTTTGTCCTTACCCATCTGCACAAGTCATGGCATTTGAACATTGCAACTTGGCAGGGAAACTCTTGCATGAATAGACAGTGTATTGCATTGGCCGGGAATCGAACATCGAACACGGGTCAACTGCTTGGAAGGCAGCTATGCTAACCACTATACCACCAACGCATGAGATACAAGTCATGTGCACCTATTTGCAGAGGGACAAAGTCATACAGGAAAGCACAAAATGTTTATGTCTAGAATTATATCAGTTTGTCCTTACCCATCTGCACAAGTCATGGCATTTGAACATTGCAACTTGGCAGGGAAACTCTTGCATAAATAGACAGTGTATTGCATTGGCCGGGAATCAAACCCTGGTCAACTGCTTGGAAGGGCACTATACCACCAACGCATGAGATACAAGTCATGTGCACCTATTTGCAGAGGGACAAGGTCATACAGGAAAGCACAAAATGTTTAAGTCTAGAATTATATCAGTTTGTCCTTCCCAATTTGCACAAGTCATGGCATTTGACCATTGCAAATTGGCAGGGAAACTCTTGCATGAATAGACAGTGTATTGCATTGGCCGGGAATCGAACCCGGTTCAACTGCTTGGAAGGCAGCTATGCTAACCACTATACCACCAACGCATGAGATACAGGTCATGTGCACCTATTTGCAGAGGGACAAGGTCATACAGGAAAGCACAAAATGTTTATGTCTAGAATTAAATAAGTTTGTCGTTACCCATCTGCACAAGTCATGGCATTTGAACATTGCAACTTGGCAGGGAAACTCTTGCATGAATAGACAGTGTATTGCATTGGCCGGGAATCGAACCCCGGTCAACTGCTTGGAAGGCAGCTATGCTAACCACTATACCACCAACGCATGAGATACAAGTCAGGTGCACCTATTTGCAGAGGGACAAGGTCATACAGGAAAGCACAAAATGTTTATGTCTAGAATTAAATCAGTTTGTCCTTACCCATCTGCACAAGTCATGGCATTTGAACATTGCAACTTGGCAGGAAAACTCTTGCATGAATAGACAGTGTAATGCATTGGCCGGGAATCGAAACCGGGTCAACTGCTTGGAAGGCAGCTATGCTAACCACTATACCACCAACGCATGAGATACAGGTCATGTGCACCTATTTGCAGAGGGACAAGGTCATACAGGAAAGCACAACATGGTAATGTCTAGAATTAAATCAGTTTGTCGTTACCCATCTGCACAAGTCATGGCATTTGAACATTGCAACTTGGCAGGGAAACTCTTGCATGAATAGACAGTTCATTGCATTGGCCGGGAATCGAACCCGGGTCAACTGCTTGGAAGGCAGCTATGCTAACCACTATACCACCAACGCATGAGATACAACTCATGTGCACCTATTTGCAGAGGGACAAGGTCATACAGGAAAGCACAAAATATTTATGTCTAGAATTATATCAGTTTGTCCTTCCCAATTAGCACAAGTCATGGCATTTGACCATTGGAACTTGGCAGGGAAACTCTTGCATGAATAGACAGTGTATTGCATTGGCCGGGAATGGAACCCGGGTCAACTGCTTGGAAGGCAGCTATGCTAACCACTATACCACCAACGCATGAGATACAAGTCATGTGCACCTATTTGCAGAGGGACAAGGTCATACAGGAAAGCACAAAATGTTTATGTCTAGAATTAAATCAGTTTGTCCTTAACCATCTGCACAAGTAATGGCATTTGAACATTGCAACTTGGCAGGGAAACTCTTGCATGAATAGACAGTGTATTGCATTGGCCGGGAATCGAACCCGGGTCAACTGCTTGGAAGGCAGCTATGCTAACCACTATACCACCAACTCATGAGATACAAGTCAGGTGCACCTATTTGCAGAGGGACAAGGTCATACAGGAAAGCACAAAATGTTTATGTCTAGAATTAAATCAGTTTGTCCTTACCCATCTGCACAAGTCATGGCATTTGAACATTGCAACTTGGCAGGAAAACTCTTGCATGAAAAGACAGTGTAATGCATTGGCCGGGAATCGAACCCAGGTCAACTGCTTGGAAGGCAGCTATGCTAACCACTATACCACCAACGCATGAGATACAAGTCAGGTGCACCTATTTGCAGAGGGACAAGGTCATACAGGAAAGCACAAAATGTTTATGTCTAGAATTAAATCAGTTTGTCCTTACCCATCTGCACAAGTCATGGCATTTGAACATTGCAACTTGGCAGGAAAACTCTTGCATGAATAGACAGTGTATTGCATTGGCCGGGAATCGAACCCGGGTCAACTGCTTGGAAGGCAGCTATGCTAACCACTATAGCACCAACGCATGAGATACAGGTCATGTGCACCTATTTGCAGAGGGACAAGGTCATACAGGAAAGCACAAAATGTTTATGTCTAGAATTATATCAGTTTGTCCTTACCCATCTGCACAAGTCATGGCATTTGAACATTGCAACTTGGCAGGGAAACTCTTGCATGAATAGACAGTGTATTGCATTGGCCGGGAATCGAACATCGAACACGGGTCAACTGCTTGGAAGGCAGCTATGCTAACCACTATACCACCAACGCATGAGATACAAGTCATGTGCACCTATTTGCAGAGGGACAAAGTCATACAGGAAAGCACAAAATGTTTATGTCTAGAATTATATCAGTTTGTCCTTACCCATCTGCACAAGTCATGGCATTTGAACATTGCAACTTGGCAGGGAAACTCTTGCATAAATAGACAGTGTATTGCATTGGCCGGGAATCAAACCCTGGTCAACTGCTTGGAAGGGCACTATACCACCAACGCATGAGATACAAGTCATGTGCACCTATTTGCAGAGGGACAAGGTCATACAGGAAAGCACAAAATGTTTAAGTCTAGAATTATATCAGTTTGTCCTTCCCAATTTGCACAAGTCATGGCATTTGACCATTGCAAATTGGCAGGGAAACTCTTGCATGAATAGACAGTGTATTGCATTGGCCGGGAATCGAACCCGGTTCAACTGCTTGGAAGGCAGCTATGCTAACCACTATACCACCAACGCATGAGATACAGGTCATGTGCACCTATTTGCAGAGGGACAAGGTCATACAGGAAAGCACAAAATGTTTATGTCTAGAATTAAATAAGTTTGTCGTTACCCATCTGCACAAGTCATGGCATTTGAACATTGCAACTTGGCAGGGAAACTCTTGCATGAATAGACAGTGTATTGCATTGGCCGGGAATCGAACCCCGGTCAACTGCTTGGAAGGCAGCTATGCTAACCACTATACCACCAACGCATGAGATACAAGTCAGGTGCACCTATTTGCAGAGGGACAAGGTCATACAGGAAAGCACAAAATGTTTATGTCTAGAATTAAATCAGTTTGTCCTTACCCATCTGCACAAGTCATGGCATTTGAACATTGCAACTTGGCAGGAAAACTCTTGCATGAATAGACAGTGTAATGCATTGGCCGGGAATCGAAACCGGGTCAACTGCTTGGAAGGCAGCTATGCTAACCACTATACCACCAACGCATGAGATACAGGTCATGTGCACCTATTTGCAGAGGGACAAGGTCATACAGGAAAGCACAACATGGTAATGTCTAGAATTAAATCAGTTTGTCGTTACCCATCTGCACAAGTCATGGCATTTGAACATTGCAACTTGGCAGGGAAACTCTTGCATGAATAGACAGTTCATTGCATTGGCCGGGAATCGAACCCGGGTCAACTGCTTGGAAGGCAGCTATGCTAACCACTATACCACCAACGCATGAGATACAACTCATGTGCACCTATTTGCAGAGGGACAAGGTCATACAGGAAAGCACAAAATATTTATGTCTAGAATTATATCAGTTTGTCCTTCCCAATTAGCACAAGTCATGGCATTTGACCATTGGAACTTGGCAGGGAAACTCTTGCATGAATAGACAGTGTATTGCATTGGCCGGGAATGGAACCCGGGTCAACTGCTTGGAAGGCAGCTATGCTAACCACTATACCACCAACGCATGAGATACAAGTCATGTGCACCTATTTGCAGAGGGACAAGGTCATACAGGAAAGCACAAAATGTTTATGTTTATAATTATATGAGTTTGTCCTTAACAATTTGCACAAGTCATAGCATTTGAACATTGCAACTTGGCAGGGAAACTCTTGCATGAATATACAGTGTATTGCATTGGCCGGGAATCGAACCCGGGTCAACTGCTTGGAAGGCAGCTATGCTAACCACTATACCACCAACGCATGAGATAAAAGTCATGTGCACCTATTTGCAGAGGGACAAGGTCATACAGGAAAGCACAAAATGTTTATGTCTAGAATTAAATCAGTTTGTCATTAACCATCTGCACAAGTCATGGCATTTGAACATTGCAACTTGGCAGGGAAACTCTTGCATGAATAGACAGTGTATTGCATTGGCCGGGAATCGAACCCGGGTCAACTGCTTGGAAGGCAGCTATGCTAACCACTATACCACCAACGCATGAGATACAAGTCATGTGCACCTATTTGCAGAGGGACAAGGTCATACAGGAAAGCACAAAATGTTTATGTCTAGAATAAAATCAGTTTGTCCTTACCCATCTGCACAAGTCATAGCATTTGAACATTGCAACTTGGCAGGGAAACTCTTGCATGAATAGACAGTGTATTGCATTGGCCGGGAATCGAACGCGGGTCAACTGCTTGGAAGGCAGCTATGCTAACCACTATACCACCAACGCATGAGATACAAGTCATGTGCACCTATTTGCAGAGGGACAAGGTCATACAGGAAAGCACAAAATGTTTATGTTTATAACTATATGAGTTTGTCCTTAACAATTTGCACAAGTCATAGCATTTGAACATTGCAACTTGGCAGGGAAACTCTTGCATGAATAGACAGTGTATTGCATTGGCTGGGAATCAAACCCGGGTCAACTGCTTGGAAGGCAGCTATGCTAACCACTATACCACCAACGCATGAGATACAAGTCATGTGCACCTATTTGCAGAGGGACAAGGTCATACAGGAAAGCACAAAATGTTTATGTTTATAACTATATGAGTTTGTCCTTAACAATTTGCACAAGTCATAGCATTTGAACATTGCAACTTGGCAGGGAAACTCTTGCATGAATAGACAGTGTATTGCATTGGCTGGGAATCAAACCCGGGTCAACTGCTTGGAAGGCAGCTATGCTAACCACTATACTATAAGTCATGTGCACCTATTTGCAGAGGGACAAGGTCATACAGGAAAGCACAAAATGTTTATGTCTAGAATTAAATCAGTTTGTCCTTACCCATCTGCACAAGTCATGGCATTTGAACATTGCAACTTGGCAGGAAAACTCTTGCATGAAAAGACAGTGTAATGCATTGGCCGGGAATCGAACCCAGGTCAACTGCTTGGAAGGCAGCTATGCTAACCACTATACCACCAACGCATGAGATACAAGTCAGGTGCACCTATTTGCAGAGGGACAAGGTCATACAGGAAAGCACAAAATGTTTATGTCTAGAATTAAATCAGTTTGTCCTTACCCATCTGCACAAGTCATGGCATTTGAACATTGCAACTTGGCAGGAAAACTCTTGCATGAATAGACAGTGTATTGCATTGGCCGGGAATCGAACCCGGGTCAACTGCTTGGAAGGCAGCTATGCTAACCACTATAGCACCAACGCATGAGATACAGGTCATGTGCACCTATTTGCAGAGGGACAAGGTCATACAGGAAAGCACAAAATGTTTATGTCTAGAATTATATCAGTTTGTCCTTACCCATCTGCACAAGTCATGGCATTTGAACATTGCAACTTGGCAGGGAAACTCTTGCATGAATAGACAGTGTATTGCATTGGCCGGGAATCGAACATCGAACACGGGTCAACTGCTTGGAAGGCAGCTATGCTAACCACTATACCACCAACGCATGAGATACAAGTCATGTGCACCTATTTGCAGAGGGACAAAGTCATACAGGAAAGCACAAAATGTTTATGTCTAGAATTATATCAGTTTGTCCTTACCCATCTGCACAAGTCATGGCATTTGAACATTGCAACTTGGCAGGGAAACTCTTGCATAAATAGACAGTGTATTGCATTGGCCGGGAATCAAACCCTGGTCAACTGCTTGGAAGGGCACTATACCACCAACGCATGAGATACAAGTCATGTGCACCTATTTGCAGAGGGACAAGGTCATACAGGAAAGCACAAAATGTTTAAGTCTAGAATTATATCAGTTTGTCCTTCCCAATTTGCACAAGTCATGGCATTTGACCATTGCAAATTGGCAGGGAAACTCTTGCATGAATAGACAGTGTATTGCATTGGCCGGGAATCGAACCCGGTTCAACTGCTTGGAAGGCAGCTATGCTAACCACTATACCACCAACGCATGAGATACAGGTCATGTGCACCTATTTGCAGAGGGACAAGGTCATACAGGAAAGCACAAAATGTTTATGTCTAGAATTAAATAAGTTTGTCGTTACCCATCTGCACAAGTCATGGCATTTGAACATTGCAACTTGGCAGGGAAACTCTTGCATGAATAGACAGTGTATTGCATTGGCCGGGAATCGAACCCCGGTCAACTGCTTGGAAGGCAGCTATGCTAACCACTATACCACCAACGCATGAGATACAAGTCAGGTGCACCTATTTGCAGAGGGACAAGGTCATACAGGAAAGCACAAAATGTTTATGTCTAGAATTAAATCAGTTTGTCCTTACCCATCTGCACAAGTCATGGCATTTGAACATTGCAACTTGGCAGGAAAACTCTTGCATGAATAGACAGTGTAATGCATTGGCCGGGAATCGAAACCGGGTCAACTGCTTGGAAGGCAGCTATGCTAACCACTATACCACCAACGCATGAGATACAGGTCATGTGCACCTATTTGCAGAGGGACAAGGTCATACAGGAAAGCACAACATGGTAATGTCTAGAATTAAATCAGTTTGTCGTTACCCATCTGCACAAGTCATGGCATTTGAACATTGCAACTTGGCAGGGAAACTCTTGCATGAATAGACAGTTCATTGCATTGGCCGGGAATCGAACCCGGGTCAACTGCTTGGAAGGCAGCTATGCTAACCACTATACCACCAACGCATGAGATACAACTCATGTGCACCTATTTGCAGAGGGACAAGGTCATACAGGAAAGCACAAAATATTTATGTCTAGAATTATATCAGTTTGTCCTTCCCAATTAGCACAAGTCATGGCATTTGACCATTGGAACTTGGCAGGGAAACTCTTGCATGAATAGACAGTGTATTGCATTGGCCGGGAATGGAACCCGGGTCAACTGCTTGGAAGGCAGCTATGCTAACCACTATACCACCAACGCATGAGATACAAGTCATGTGCACCTATTTGCAGAGGGACAAGGTCATACAGGAAAGCACAAAATGTTTATGTTTATAATTATATGAGTTTGTCCTTAACAATTTGCACAAGTCATAGCATTTGAACATTGCAACTTGGCAGGGAAACTCTTGCATGAATATACAGTGTATTGCATTGGCCGGGAATCGAACCCGGGTCAACTGCTTGGAAGGCAGCTATGCTAACCACTATACCACCAACGCATGAGATAAAAGTCATGTGCACCTATTTGCAGAGGGACAAGGTCATACAGGAAAGCACAAAATGTTTATGTCTAGAATTAAATCAGTTTGTCATTAACCATCTGCACAAGTCATGGCATTTGAACATTGCAACTTGGCAGGGAAACTCTTGCATGAATAGACAGTGTATTGCATTGGCCGGGAATCGAACCCGGGTCAACTGCTTGGAAGGCAGCTATGCTAACCACTATACCACCAACGCATGAGATACAAGTCATGTGCACCTATTTGCAGAGGGACAAGGTCATACAGGAAAGCACAAAATGTTTATGTCTAGAATAAAATCAGTTTGTCCTTACCCATCTGCACAAGTCATAGCATTTGAACATTGCAACTTGGCAGGGAAACTCTTGCATGAATAGACAGTGTATTGCATTGGCCGGGAATCGAACGCGGGTCAACTGCTTGGAAGGCAGCTATGCTAACCACTATACCACCAACGCATGAGATACAAGTCATGTGCACCTATTTGCAGAGGGACAAGGTCATACAGGAAAGCACAAAATGTTTATGTTTATAACTATATGAGTTTGTCCTTAACAATTTGCACAAGTCATAGCATTTGAACATTGCAACTTGGCAGGGAAACTCTTGCATGAATAGACAGTGTATTGCATTGGCTGGGAATCAAACCCGGGTCAACTGCTTGGAAGGCAGCTATGCTAACCACTATACCACCAACGCATGAGATACAAGTCATGTGCACCTATTTGCAGAGGGACAAGGTCATACAGGAAAGCACAAAATGTTTATGTTTATAACTATATGAGTTTGTCCTTAACAATTTGCACAAGTCATAGCATTTGAACATTGCAACTTGGCAGGGAAACTCTTGCATGAATAGACAGTGTATTGCATTGGCTGGGAATCAAACCCGGGTCAACTGCTTGGAAGGCAGCTATGCTAACCACTATACTATAAGTCATGTGCACCTATTTGCAGAGGGACAAGGTCATACAGGAAAGCACAAAATGTTTATGTCTAGAATTAAATCAGTTTGTCCTTACCCATCTGCACAAGTCATGGCATTTGAACATTGCAACTTGGCAGGAAAACTCTTGCATGAAAAGACAGTGTAATGCATTGGCCGGGAATCGAACCCAGGTCAACTGCTTGGAAGGCAGCTATGCTAACCACTATACCACCAACGCATGAGATACAAGTCAGGTGCACCTATTTGCAGAGGGACAAGGTCATACAGGAAAGCACAAAATGTTTATGTCTAGAATTAAATCAGTTTGTCCTTACCCATCTGCACAAGTCATGGCATTTGAACATTGCAACTTGGCAGGAAAACTCTTGCATGAATAGACAGTGTATTGCATTGGCCGGGAATCGAACCCGGGTCAACTGCTTGGAAGGCAGCTATGCTAACCACTATAGCACCAACGCATGAGATACAGGTCATGTGCACCTATTTGCAGAGGGACAAGGTCATACAGGAAAGCACAAAATGTTTATGTCTAGAATTATATCAGTTTGTCCTTACCCATCTGCACAAGTCATGGCATTTGAACATTGCAACTTGGCAGGGAAACTCTTGCATGAATAGACAGTGTATTGCATTGGCCGGGAATCGAACATCGAACACGGGTCAACTGCTTGGAAGGCAGCTATGCTAACCACTATACCACCAACGCATGAGATACAAGTCATGTGCACCTATTTGCAGAGGGACAAAGTCATACAGGAAAGCACAAAATGTTTATGTCTAGAATTATATCAGTTTGTCCTTACCCATCTGCACAAGTCATGGCATTTGAACATTGCAACTTGGCAGGGAAACTCTTGCATAAATAGACAGTGTATTGCATTGGCCGGGAATCAAACCCTGGTCAACTGCTTGGAAGGGCACTATACCACCAACGCATGAGATACAAGTCATGTGCACCTATTTGCAGAGGGACAAGGTCATACAGGAAAGCACAAAATGTTTAAGTCTAGAATTATATCAGTTTGTCCTTCCCAATTTGCACAAGTCATGGCATTTGACCATTGCAAATTGGCAGGGAAACTCTTGCATGAATAGACAGTGTATTGCATTGGCCGGGAATCGAACCCGGTTCAACTGCTTGGAAGGCAGCTATGCTAACCACTATACCACCAACGCATGAGATACAGGTCATGTGCACCTATTTGCAGAGGGACAAGGTCATACAGGAAAGCACAAAATGTTTATGTCTAGAATTAAATAAGTTTGTCGTTACCCATCTGCACAAGTCATGGCATTTGAACATTGCAACTTGGCAGGGAAACTCTTGCATGAATAGACAGTGTATTGCATTGGCCGGGAATCGAACCCCGGTCAACTGCTTGGAAGGCAGCTATGCTAACCACTATACCACCAACGCATGAGATACAAGTCAGGTGCACCTATTTGCAGAGGGACAAGGTCATACAGGAAAGCACAAAATGTTTATGTCTAGAATTAAATCAGTTTGTCCTTACCCATCTGCACAAGTCATGGCATTTGAACATTGCAACTTGGCAGGAAAACTCTTGCATGAATAGACAGTGTAATGCATTGGCCGGGAATCGAAACCGGGTCAACTGCTTGGAAGGCAGCTATGCTAACCACTATACCACCAACGCATGAGATACAGGTCATGTGCACCTATTTGCAGAGGGACAAGGTCATACAGGAAAGCACAACATGGTAATGTCTAGAATTAAATCAGTTTGTCGTTACCCATCTGCACAAGTCATGGCATTTGAACATTGCAACTTGGCAGGGAAACTCTTGCATGAATAGACAGTTCATTGCATTGGCCGGGAATCGAACCCGGGTCAACTGCTTGGAAGGCAGCTATGCTAACCACTATACCACCAACGCATGAGATACAACTCATGTGCACCTATTTGCAGAGGGACAAGGTCATACAGGAAAGCACAAAATATTTATGTCTAGAATTATATCAGTTTGTCCTTCCCAATTAGCACAAGTCATGGCATTTGACCATTGGAACTTGGCAGGGAAACTCTTGCATGAATAGACAGTGTATTGCATTGGCCGGGAATGGAACCCGGGTCAACTGCTTGGAAGGCAGCTATGCTAACCACTATACCACCAACGCATGAGATACAAGTCATGTGCACCTATTTGCAGAGGGACAAGGTCATACAGGAAAGCACAAAATGTTTATGTCTAGAATTAAATCAGTTTGTCCTTAACCATCTGCACAAGTAATGGCATTTGAACATTGCAACTTGGCAGGGAAACTCTTGCATGAATAGACAGTGTATTGCATTGGCCGGGAATCGAACCCGGGTCAACTGCTTGGAAGGCAGCTATGCTAACCACTATACCACCAACTCATGAGATACAAGTCAGGTGCACCTATTTGCAGAGGGACAAGGTCATACAGGAAAGCACAAAATGTTTATGTCTAGAATTAAATCAGTTTGTCCTTACCCATCTGCACAAGTCATGGCATTTGAACATTGCAACTTGGCAGGAAAACTCTTGCATGAAAAGACAGTGTAATGCATTGGCCGGGAATCGAACCCAGGTCAACTGCTTGGAAGGCAGCTATGCTAACCACTATACCACCAACGCATGAGATACAAGTCAGGTGCACCTATTTGCAGAGGGACAAGGTCATACAGGAAAGCACAAAATGTTTATGTCTAGAATTAAATCAGTTTGTCCTTACCCATCTGCACAAGTCATGGCATTTGAACATTGCAACTTGGCAGGAAAACTCTTGCATGAATAGACAGTGTATTGCATTGGCCGGGAATCGAACCCGGGTCAACTGCTTGGAAGGCAGCTATGCTAACCACTATAGCACCAACGCATGAGATACAGGTCATGTGCACCTATTTGCAGAGGGACAAGGTCATACAGGAAAGCACAAAATGTTTATGTCTAGAATTATATCAGTTTGTCCTTACCCATCTGCACAAGTCATGGCATTTGAACATTGCAACTTGGCAGGGAAACTCTTGCATGAATAGACAGTGTATTGCATTGGCCGGGAATCGAACATCGAACACGGGTCAACTGCTTGGAAGGCAGCTATGCTAACCACTATACCACCAACGCATGAGATACAAGTCATGTGCACCTATTTGCAGAGGGACAAAGTCATACAGGAAAGCACAAAATGTTTATGTCTAGAATTATATCAGTTTGTCCTTACCCATCTGCACAAGTCATGGCATTTGAACATTGCAACTTGGCAGGGAAACTCTTGCATAAATAGACAGTGTATTGCATTGGCCGGGAATCAAACCCTGGTCAACTGCTTGGAAGGGCACTATACCACCAACGCATGAGATACAAGTCATGTGCACCTATTTGCAGAGGGACAAGGTCATACAGGAAAGCACAAAATGTTTAAGTCTAGAATTATATCAGTTTGTCCTTCCCAATTTGCACAAGTCATGGCATTTGACCATTGCAAATTGGCAGGGAAACTCTTGCATGAATAGACAGTGTATTGCATTGGCCGGGAATCGAACCCGGTTCAACTGCTTGGAAGGCAGCTATGCTAACCACTATACCACCAACGCATGAGATACAGGTCATGTGCACCTATTTGCAGAGGGACAAGGTCATACAGGAAAGCACAAAATGTTTATGTCTAGAATTAAATAAGTTTGTCGTTACCCATCTGCACAAGTCATGGCATTTGAACATTGCAACTTGGCAGGGAAACTCTTGCATGAATAGACAGTGTATTGCATTGGCCGGGAATCGAACCCCGGTCAACTGCTTGGAAGGCAGCTATGCTAACCACTATACCACCAACGCATGAGATACAAGTCAGGTGCACCTATTTGCAGAGGGACAAGGTCATACAGGAAAGCACAAAATGTTTATGTCTAGAATTAAATCAGTTTGTCCTTACCCATCTGCACAAGTCATGGCATTTGAACATTGCAACTTGGCAGGAAAACTCTTGCATGAATAGACAGTGTAATGCATTGGCCGGGAATCGAAACCGGGTCAACTGCTTGGAAGGCAGCTATGCTAACCACTATACCACCAACGCATGAGATACAGGTCATGTGCACCTATTTGCAGAGGGACAAGGTCATACAGGAAAGCACAACATGGTAATGTCTAGAATTAAATCAGTTTGTCGTTACCCATCTGCACAAGTCATGGCATTTGAACATTGCAACTTGGCAGGGAAACTCTTGCATGAATAGACAGTTCATTGCATTGGCCGGGAATCGAACCCGGGTCAACTGCTTGGAAGGCAGCTATGCTAACCACTATACCACCAACGCATGAGATACAACTCATGTGCACCTATTTGCAGAGGGACAAGGTCATACAGGAAAGCACAAAATATTTATGTCTAGAATTATATCAGTTTGTCCTTCCCAATTAGCACAAGTCATGGCATTTGACCATTGGAACTTGGCAGGGAAACTCTTGCATGAATAGACAGTGTATTGCATTGGCCGGGAATGGAACCCGGGTCAACTGCTTGGAAGGCAGCTATGCTAACCACTATACCACCAACGCATGAGATACAAGTCATGTGCACCTATTTGCAGAGGGACAAGGTCATACAGGAAAGCACAAAATGTTTATGTTTATAATTATATGAGTTTGTCCTTAACAATTTGCACAAGTCATAGCATTTGAACATTGCAACTTGGCAGGGAAACTCTTGCATGAATATACAGTGTATTGCATTGGCCGGGAATCGAACCCGGGTCAACTGCTTGGAAGGCAGCTATGCTAACCACTATACCACCAACGCATGAGATAAAAGTCATGTGCACCTATTTGCAGAGGGACAAGGTCATACAGGAAAGCACAAAATGTTTATGTCTAGAATTAAATCAGTTTGTCATTAACCATCTGCACAAGTCATGGCATTTGAACATTGCAACTTGGCAGGGAAACTCTTGCATGAATAGACAGTGTATTGCATTGGCCGGGAATCGAACCCGGGTCAACTGCTTGGAAGGCAGCTATGCTAACCACTATACCACCAACGCATGAGATACAAGTCATGTGCACCTATTTGCAGAGGGACAAGGTCATACAGGAAAGCACAAAATGTTTATGTCTAGAATAAAATCAGTTTGTCCTTACCCATCTGCACAAGTCATAGCATTTGAACATTGCAACTTGGCAGGGAAACTCTTGCATGAATAGACAGTGTATTGCATTGGCCGGGAATCGAACGCGGGTCAACTGCTTGGAAGGCAGCTATGCTAACCACTATACCACCAACGCATGAGATACAAGTCATGTGCACCTATTTGCAGAGGGACAAGGTCATACAGGAAAGCACAAAATGTTTATGTTTATAACTATATGAGTTTGTCCTTAACAATTTGCACAAGTCATAGCATTTGAACATTGCAACTTGGCAGGGAAACTCTTGCATGAATAGACAGTGTATTGCATTGGCTGGGAATCAAACCCGGGTCAACTGCTTGGAAGGCAGCTATGCTAACCACTATACCACCAACGCATGAGATACAAGTCATGTGCACCTATTTGCAGAGGGACAAGGTCATACAGGAAAGCACAAAATGTTTATGTTTATAACTATATGAGTTTGTCCTTAACAATTTGCACAAGTCATAGCATTTGAACATTGCAACTTGGCAGGGAAACTCTTGCATGAATAGACAGTGTATTGCATTGGCTGGGAATCAAACCCGGGTCAACTGCTTGGAAGGCAGCTATGCTAACCACTATACTATAAGTCATGTGCACCTATTTGCAGAGGGACAAGGTCATACAGGAAAGCACAAAATGTTTATGTCTAGAATTAAATCAGTTTGTCCTTACCCATCTGCACAAGTCATGGCATTTGAACATTGCAACTTGGCAGGAAAACTCTTGCATGAAAAGACAGTGTAATGCATTGGCCGGGAATCGAACCCAGGTCAACTGCTTGGAAGGCAGCTATGCTAACCACTATACCACCAACGCATGAGATACAAGTCAGGTGCACCTATTTGCAGAGGGACAAGGTCATACAGGAAAGCACAAAATGTTTATGTCTAGAATTAAATCAGTTTGTCCTTACCCATCTGCACAAGTCATGGCATTTGAACATTGCAACTTGGCAGGAAAACTCTTGCATGAATAGACAGTGTATTGCATTGGCCGGGAATCGAACCCGGGTCAACTGCTTGGAAGGCAGCTATGCTAACCACTATAGCACCAACGCATGAGATACAGGTCATGTGCACCTATTTGCAGAGGGACAAGGTCATACAGGAAAGCACAAAATGTTTATGTCTAGAATTATATCAGTTTGTCCTTACCCATCTGCACAAGTCATGGCATTTGAACATTGCAACTTGGCAGGGAAACTCTTGCATGAATAGACAGTGTATTGCATTGGCCGGGAATCGAACATCGAACACGGGTCAACTGCTTGGAAGGCAGCTATGCTAACCACTATACCACCAACGCATGAGATACAAGTCATGTGCACCTATTTGCAGAGGGACAAAGTCATACAGGAAAGCACAAAATGTTTATGTCTAGAATTATATCAGTTTGTCCTTACCCATCTGCACAAGTCATGGCATTTGAACATTGCAACTTGGCAGGGAAACTCTTGCATAAATAGACAGTGTATTGCATTGGCCGGGAATCAAACCCTGGTCAACTGCTTGGAAGGGCACTATACCACCAACGCATGAGATACAAGTCATGTGCACCTATTTGCAGAGGGACAAGGTCATACAGGAAAGCACAAAATGTTTAAGTCTAGAATTATATCAGTTTGTCCTTCCCAATTTGCACAAGTCATGGCATTTGACCATTGCAAATTGGCAGGGAAACTCTTGCATGAATAGACAGTGTATTGCATTGGCCGGGAATCGAACCCGGTTCAACTGCTTGGAAGGCAGCTATGCTAACCACTATACCACCAACGCATGAGATACAGGTCATGTGCACCTATTTGCAGAGGGACAAGGTCATACAGGAAAGCACAAAATGTTTATGTCTAGAATTAAATAAGTTTGTCGTTACCCATCTGCACAAGTCATGGCATTTGAACATTGCAACTTGGCAGGGAAACTCTTGCATGAATAGACAGTGTATTGCATTGGCCGGGAATCGAACCCCGGTCAACTGCTTGGAAGGCAGCTATGCTAACCACTATACCACCAACGCATGAGATACAAGTCAGGTGCACCTATTTGCAGAGGGACAAGGTCATACAGGAAAGCACAAAATGTTTATGTCTAGAATTAAATCAGTTTGTCCTTACCCATCTGCACAAGTCATGGCATTTGAACATTGCAACTTGGCAGGAAAACTCTTGCATGAATAGACAGTGTAATGCATTGGCCGGGAATCGAAACCGGGTCAACTGCTTGGAAGGCAGCTATGCTAACCACTATACCACCAACGCATGAGATACAGGTCATGTGCACCTATTTGCAGAGGGACAAGGTCATACAGGAAAGCACAACATGGTAATGTCTAGAATTAAATCAGTTTGTCATTACCCATCTGCACAAGTCATGGCATTTGAACATTGCAACTTGGCAGGGAAACTCTTGCATGAATAGACAGTTCATTGCATTGGCCGGGAATCGAACCCGGGTCAACTGCTTGGAAGGCAGCTATGCTAACCACTATACCACCAACGCATGAGATACAACTCATGTGCACCTATTTGCAGAGGGACAAGGTCATACAGGAAAGCACAAAATATTTATGTCTAGAATTATATCAGTTTGTCCTTCCCAATTAGCACAAGTCATGGCATTTGACCATTGGAACTTGGCAGGGAAACTCTTGCATGAATAGACAGTGTATTGCATTGGCCGGGAATGGAACCCGGGTCAACTGCTTGGAAGGCAGCTATGCTAACCACTATACCACCAACGCATGAGATACAAGTCATGTGCACCTATTTGCAGAGGGACAAGGTCATACAGGAAAGCACAAAATGTTTATGTTTATAATTATATGAGTTTGTCCTTAACAATTTGCACAAGTCATAGCATTTGAACATTGCAACTTGGCAGGGAAACTCTTGCATGAATATACAGTGTATTGCATTGGCCGGGAATCGAACCCGGGTCAACTGCTTGGAAGGCAGCTATGCTAACCACTATACCACCAACGCATGAGATAAAAGTCATGTGCACCTATTTGCAGAGGGACAAGGTCATACAGGAAAGCACAAAATGTTTATGTCTAGAATTAAATCAGTTTGTCATTAACCATCTGCACAAGTCATGGCATTTGAACATTGCAACTTGGCAGGGAAACTCTTGCATGAATAGACAGTGTATTGCATTGGCCGGGAATCGAACCCGGGTCAACTGCTTGGAAGGCAGCTATGCTAACCACTATACCACCAACGCATGAGATACAAGTCATGTGCACCTATTTGCAGAGGGACAAGGTCATACAGGAAAGCACAAAATGTTTATGTCTAGAATAAAATCAGTTTGTCCTTACCCATCTGCACAAGTCATAGCATTTGAACATTGCAACTTGGCAGGGAAACTCTTGCATGAATAGACAGTGTATTGCATTGGCCGGGAATCGAACGCGGGTCAACTGCTTGGAAGGCAGCTATGCTAACCACTATACCACCAACGCATGAGATACAAGTCATGTGCACCTATTTGCAGAGGGACAAGGTCATACAGGAAAGCACAAAATGTTTATGTTTATAACTATATGAGTTTGTCCTTAACAATTTGCACAAGTCATAGCATTTGAACATTGCAACTTGGCAGGGAAACTCTTGCATGAATAGACAGTGTATTGCATTGGCTGGGAATCAAACCCGGGTCAACTGCTTGGAAGGCAGCTATGCTAACCACTATACTATAAGTCATGTGCACCTATTTGCAGAGGGACAAGGTCATACAGGAAAGCACAAAATGTTTATGTCTAGAATTAAATCAGTTTGTCGTTACCCATCTGCACAAGTCATGGCATTTGAACATTGCAACTTGGCAGGGAAACTCTTGCATGAATAGACAGTGTATTGCATTGGCCGGGAATCGAACCCGGGTCAACTGCTTGGAAGGCAGCTATGCTAACCACTATACCACCAACGCATGAGATACAAGTCATGTGCACCTATTTGCAGAGGGACAAGGTCATACAGGAAAGCACAAAATGTTTATGTCTAGAATTAAATCAGTTTGTCCTTACCCATCTGCACAAGTCATGGCATTTGAACATTGCAACTTGGCAGGGAAACTCTTGCATGAATAGACAGTGTATTGCATTGGCCGGGAATCGAACCCGGGTCAACTGCTTGGAAGGCAGCTATGCTAACCACTATACCACCAACGCATGAGATACAAGTCATGTGCACCTATTTGCAGAGGGACAAGGTCATACAGGAAAGCACAAAATATTTATGTCTAGAATTATATCAGTTTGTCCTTCCCAATTAGCACAAGTCATGGCATTTGACCATTGGAACTTGGCAGGGAAACTCTTGCATGAATAGACAGTGTATTGCATTGGCCGGGAATGGAACCCGGGTCAACTGCTTGGAAGGCAGCTATGCTAACCACTATACCACCAACGCATGAGATACAAGTCATGTGCACCTATTTGCAGAGGGACAAGGTCATACAGGAAAGCACAAAATGTTTATGTTTATAATTATATGAGTTGTCCTTAACAATTTGCACAAGTCATAGCATTTGAACATTGCAACTTGGCAGGGAAACGCTTGCATGAATAGACAGTGTATTGCATTGGCTGGGAATCAAACCCGGGTCAACTGCTTGTAAGGCAGCTATGCTAACCACTATACTATAAGTCATGTGCACCTATTTGCAGAGGGACAAGGTCATACAGGAAAGCACAAAATGTTTATGTCTAGAATTAAATCAGTTTGTCGTTACCCATCTGCACAAGTCATGGCATTTGAACATTGCAACTTGGCAGGGAAACTCTTGCATGAATAGACAGTGTATTAGGCATGCAAACAGGCCCAAGGTGAAAAAGGTGACAGTGTGCGGGGCCAACGCTGTGCCGCGGGCAAAACCGCGGCGCAAATCTTTTAAGCGTTTATCGGTACTAAACCCACTTTGGGGGGGGGGGGGTGTCATGGGGGACAGTATATACTACACTGTACTAGCCCTCCTCCCGGCCTGTGTGTCTGTGTGTTAGGCTGTGCAACAGTGACACTTGGTGGTGAACAAATGCTATAACGCTATGTTTCGTGCTCGGACACAGCCAGGGACCCAGGGACACAGCCAGGGACAGACCCAGTGACACAGGGGCAGCCAGGGACAGACCCAGTGACACAGGGACAGCCAGGGACAGACCCAGTGACACAGGGACACAGCCAGGGACACATCCAGGGACAGACCCAGTGACACAGGGACAGCCAGGGACAGACCCAGTGACACAGGGACAGCCAGGGACAGACCCAGTGACACAGCCAGGGACACATCCAGGGACAGACCCAGTGACACAGGGACAGCCAGGGACAGACCCAGTGACACAGGGACAGCCAGGGACAGACCCAGTGACACAGGGACACAGCCAGGGACACAGCCAGGGACAGCCAGGGACAGACCCAGTGACACAGGGACACAGCCAGGGACAGACCCAGTGACACAGGGACAGCCAGGGACAGACCCAGTGACACAGGGACACAGCCAGGGACACAGCCAGGGACAGCCAGGGACAGACCCAGTGACACAGGGACACAGCCAGGGACAGACCCAGTGACACAGGGACAGCGAGGGACAGACCCAGTGACACAGGGACAGCCAGGGACAGACCCAGTGACACAGGGACACAGCCAGGGACACAGCCAGGGACAGACCCAGTGACACAGGGACACAGCCAGGGACACAGCCAGGGACAGCCAGGGACAGACCCAGTGACACAGGGACAGCCAGGGACAGACCTAGTGACACAGGGACAGCCAGGGACAGACCTAGTGACACAGGGACAGCCAGGGACAGACCCAATGACACAGTGACACAGCCAGGGACAGACCCAGTGACACAGGCACACAGCCAGGAACAGACCCAGTGACACAGGGACACCGCCAGGGACACAGGGACCCAGCCAGGGACAGACACAGGGACACATACTGTAGCTGTCTATAGTGTGGTTGAGTGGCTGCACCACTCAAAAATGACAGATGATTATTTACTAAATCAGTACAAATCTAGTCAGTATTGAGCAAGATGTTAACATTCATGTCCTGATAGTCATAGAACAATTAATTTACTCCAACAGGAGCACTAGCCCCTCGAGGAGCACTAGCCCCTCCTATATTCAGTAGATTTGTGTCCTAAATGCCATTGACAATGAATGAATTGTCATATATCGGCTATTTTTGTCCTACACAATCCTACACATTCATTGTCACAAAAATGACAATGAATGGATGATGTATGATGATAAGGGTCACTTCACACAGGTGTGATTTAAAGAAAGAAACTGGTCCAGCACTCACACTCCCATCTCAAAATCCCTTACAGTTACACTCTTCACATCATGTAAAATAGAAAATTATATTCACTGGCAAAATAATGAATTATAATACAAATAAAATGTTTTGGGATGGTTTAGTCAACAGGGTCAGTTTACTTCATTATTTTAGCCTTAGTCAATTTAAGACATGTAGAGTAACATCCTC
This sequence comes from Protomyctophum bolini, assembly GCF_963924005.1. NCBI lineage: Eukaryota > Metazoa > Chordata > Actinopteri > Myctophiformes > Myctophidae > Protomyctophum > Protomyctophum bolini. The sequence goes on from NC_137867.1 coordinate 745,578, forward strand.
TCCTTATTCAACAGTTGAGCTGCATGTTTTCGTTTTTAATATATCCATTTAGTATAAGCCCTGGCACGCACGCACGCACGCACACACACACACACACACACACACACACACACACACGCGCGCGCGCGCGTGCTTTATTTATTTACTCATACGCATGCATGCACACACACGAGCACACAGACCGACACACACACACACACACACAGCGAGAGAAACTGACGCCGGCGCGTCCACACCACAGACAGTATAACGCAAAGTGCTAACGTTGCTAATGCTAACTGTAGCAGCTAAACTAATGGATCGACTGGCGAGTCACAGACAGTGTGTCAAAATTCATGCCGAGTCCACACAAACAGGTTTTTTTTCCGGGGAGCGACCAGCGGCTGCGCACATCATGCCGCCCAGATGCAAGCAGAAATATCGCTCAGAATCATTAGTGACTCACGAGAGTAGTCTGTCAGATAATTCTCCGGGCAGCGAGCTCGGGCTTCACAGACCCCCTCACCCCCCCCAAACATTTTTTTAACGGATTTGCATGAATCACACAGGTCCTATATTTGGGATAAAAACGGCGATTTTCGCCGAAAAGCTACACTTTTGCATGTCTGATTGGCCGGGAATCGAACCCGGGTCAACTGCTTGGAAGGCAGCTATGCTAACCACTATACCACCAACGCATGAGATACAAGTCAGGTGCACCTATTTGCAGAGGGACAAGGTCATACAGGAAAGCACAAAATGTTTATGTCTAGAATTAAATCAGTTTGTCCTTACCCATCTGCACAAGTCATGGCATTTGAACATTGCAACTTGGCAGGGAAACTCTTGCATGAATAGACAGTGTATTGCATTGGCCGGGAATCAAAACCGGGTCAACTGCTTGGAAGGCAGCTATGCTAACCACTATACCACCAACGCATGAGATACAAGTCATGTGCACCTATTTGCAGAGGGACAAGGTCATACAGGAAAGCACAAAATGTTTATGTCTAGAATTAAATCAGTTTGTCGTTACCAATTTGCACAAGTAATGGCATTTGAACATTGCAACTTGGCAGGGAAACTCTTGCATGAATAGACAGTGTATTGCATTGGCCTGGAATCGAACCCAGGTCAACTGCTTGGAAGGCAGCTATGCTAACCACTATACCACCAACGCATGAGATACAAGTCATGTGCACCTATTTGCAGAGGGACAAGGTCATACAGGAAAGCACAAAATGTTTATGTCTAGAATTATATCAGTTTGTCCTTACCCATCTGCACAAGTCATGGCATTTGAACATTGCAACTTGGCAGGGAAACTCTTGCATGAATAGACAGTGTATTGCATTGGCCGGGAATCGAACCCGGGTCAACTGCTTGGAAGGCAGCTATGCTAACCACTATACCACCAACGCATGAGATACAAGTCATGTGCACCTATTTGCAGAGGGTCAAGGTCATACAGGAAAGCAAAAAATGTTTATGTATAGAATTATATCAGTTTGTCCTTCCCGATTTGCACAAGTCATGGCATTTGACCATTGCAACTTGGCAGGAAAACTCTTGCATGAATAGACAGTGTATTGCATTGGCTGGGAATCAAACCTGGGTCAACTGCTTGTAAGGCAGCTCTGCTAACCACTATACTATAAGTCATGTGCACCTATTTGCAGAGGGACAAGGTCATACAGGAAAGCACAAAATGTTTATGTCTAGAATTAAATCAGTTTGTCGTTACCCATCTGCACAAGTCATGGCATTTGAACATTGCAACTTGGCAGGGAAACTCTTGCATGAATAGACAGTGTATTGCATTGGCCGGGAATCGAACCCGGGTCAACTGCTTGGAAGGCAGCTATGCTAACCACTATACCACCAACTCAAGAGATACAAGTCAGGTGCACCTATTTGCAGAGGGACAAGGTCATACAGGAAAGCACAAAATGTTATGTCTAGAATTAAATCAGTTTGTCCTTACCCATCTGCACAAGTCATGGCATTTGAACATTGCAACTTGGCAGGGAAACTCTTGCATGAATAGACAGTGTATTGCATTGGCCGGGAATCGAAACCGGGTCAACTGCTTGGAAGGCAGCTATGCTAACCACTATACCACCAACGCATGAGATACAAGTCATGTGCACCTATTTGCAGAGGGACAAGGTCATACAGGAAAGCACAAAATGTTTATGTCTAGAATTAAATCAGTTTGTCGTTACCAATTTGCACAAGTAATGGCATTTGAACATTGCAACTTGGCAGGGAAACTCTTGCATGAATAGACAGTGTATTGCATTGGCCGGGAATCGAACCCAGGTCAACTGCTTGGAAGGCAGCTATGCTAACCACTATACCACCAACGCATGAGATACAAGTCATGTGCACCTATTTGCAGAGGGACAAGGTCATACAGGAAAGCACAAAATGTTTATGTCTAGAATTATATCAGTTTGTCCTTACCCATCTGCACAAGTCATGGCATTTGAACATTGCAACTTGGCAGGGAAACTCTTGCATGAATAGACAGTGTATTGCATTGGCCGGGAATCGAACCCGGGTCAACTGCTTGGAAGGCAGCTATGCTAACCACTATACCACCAACGCATGAGATACAAGTCATGTGCACCTATTTGCAGAGGGACAAGGTCATACAGGAAAGCAAAAAATGTTTATGTCTAGAATTAAACAGTTTGTCGTTAGCAATTTGCACAAGTCATGGCATTTGAACATTGCAACTTGGCAGGGAAACTCTTGCATGAATAGACAGTGTATTGCATTGGCCGGGAAACGAACCCGGGTCAACTGCTTGGAAGGCAGCTATGCTAACCACTATACCACCAACGCATGAGATACAAGTCATGTGCACCTATTTGCAGAGGGACAAGGTCATACAGGAAAGCACAAAATGTTTATGTCTAGAATTAAATCAGTTTGTCGTTACCAATTTGCACAAGTCATGGCATTTGAACATTGCAACTTGGCAGCGAAACTCTTGCATGAATAGACAGTGTATTGCATTGGCCGGGAAACGAACCCGGGTCAACTGCTTGGAAGGCAGCTATGCTAACCACTATACCACCAACGCATGAGATACAAGTCATGTGCACCTATTTGCAGAGGGACAAGGTCATACAGGAAAGCACAAAATGTTTATGTCTAGAATTAAATCAGTTTGTCGTTACCAATTTGCACAAGTAATGGCATTTGAACATTGCAACTTGGCAGGGAAACTCTTGCATGAATAGACAGTGTATTGCATTGGCCTGGAATCGAAACCAGGTCAACTGCTTGGAAGGCAGCTATGCTAACCACTATACCACCAACGCATGAGATACAAGTCATGTGCACCTATTTGCAGAGGGACAAGGTCATACAGGAAAGCACAAAATGTTTATGTCTAGAATTATATCAGTTTGTCCTTACCCATCTGCACAAGTCATGGCATTTGAACATTGCAACTTGGCAGGGAAACTCTTGCATGAATAGACAGTGTATTGCATTGGCCGGGAATCGAACCCGGGTCAACTGCTTGGAAGGCAGCTATGCTAACCACTATACCACCAACGCATGAGATACAAGTCATGTGCACCTATTTGCAGAGGGTCAAGGTCATACAGGAAAGCAAAAAATGTTTATGTATAGAATTATATCAGTTTGTCCTTCCCGATTTGCACAAGTCATGGCATTTGACCATTGCAACTTGGCAGGAAAACTCTTGCATGAATAGACAGTGTATTGCATTGGCTGGGAATCAAACCTGGGTCAACTGCTTGTAAGGCAGCTCTGCTAACCACTATACTATAAGTCATGTGCACCTATTTGCAGAGGGACAAGGTCATACAGGAAAGCACAAAATGTTTATGTCTAGAATTAAATCAGTTTGTCGTTACCCATCTGCACAAGTCATGGCATTTGAACATTGCAACTTGGCAGGGAAACTCTTGCATGAATAGACAGTGTATTGCATTGGCCGGGAATCGAACCCCGGGTCAACTGCTTGGAAGGCAGCTATGCTAACCACTATAGCACCAACTCATGAGATACAAGTCAGGTGCACCTATTTGCAGAGGGACAAGGTCATACAGGAAAGCACAAAATGTTATGTCTAGAATTAAATCAGTTTGTCCTTACCCATCTGCACAAGTCATGGCATTTGAACATTGCAACTTGGCAGGGAAACTCTTGCATGAATAGACAGTGTATTGCATTGGCCGGGAATCGAAACCGGGTCAACTGCTTGGAAGGCAGCTATGCTAACCACTATACCACCAACGCATGAGATACAAGTCATGTGCACCTATTTGCAGAGGGACAAGGTCATACAGGAAAGCACAAAATGTTTATGTCTAGAATTAAATCAGTTTGTCGTTACCAATTTGCACAAGTAATGGCATTTGAACATTGCAACTTGGCAGGGAAACTCTTGCATGAATAGACAGTGTATTGCATTGGCCGGGAATCGAACCCAGGTCAACTGCTTGGAAGGCAGCTATGCTAACCACTATACCACCAACGCATGAGATACAAGTCATGTGCACCTATTTGCAGAGGGACAAGGTCATACAGGAAAGCACAAAATGTTTATGTCTAGAATTATATCAGTTTGTCCTTACCCATCTGCACAAGTCATGGCATTTGAACATTGCAACTTGGCAGGGAAACTCTTGCATGAATAGACAGTGTATTGCATTGGCCGGGAATCGAACCCGGGTCAACTGCTTGGAAGGCAGCTATGCTAACCACTATACCACCAACGCATGAGATACAAGTCATGTGCACCTATTTGCAGAGGGACAAGGTCATACAGGAAAGCAAAAAATGTTTATGTCTAGAATTAAATCAGGTTGTCGTTAGCAATTTGCACAAGTCATGGCATTTGAACATTGCAACTTGGCAGGGAAACTCTTGCATGAATAGACAGTGTATTGCATTGGCCGGGAAACTAACCCGGGTCAACTGCTTGGAAGGCAGCTATGCTAACCACTATACCACCAACGCATGAGATACAAGTCATGTGCACCTATTTGCAGAGGGACAAGGTCATACAGGAAAGCACAAAATGTTTATGTCTAGAATTAAATCAGTTTGTCGTTACCAATTTGCACAAGTCATGGCATTTGAACATTGCAACTTGGCAGCGAAACTCTTGCATGAATAGACAGTGTATTGCATTGGCCGGGAAACGAACCCGGGTCAACTGCTTGGAAGGCAGCTATGCTAACCACTATACCACCAACGCATGAGATACAAGTCATGTGCACCTATTTGCAGAGGGACAAGGTCATACAGGAAAGCACAAAATGTTTATGTCTAGAATTAAATCAGTATGTCGTTACCCATCTGCACAAGTCATGGCATTTGAACATTGCAACTTGGCAGGGAAACTCTTGCATGAATAGACAGTGTATTGCATTGGCCGGGAATCGAAACCGGGTCAACTGCTTGGAAGGCAGCTATGCTAACCACTATACCACCAACGCATGAGATACAAGTCATGTGCACCTATTTGCAGAGGGACAAGGTCATACAGGAAAGCACAAAATGTTTATGTCTAGAATTAAATCAGTTTGTCGTTACCAATTTGCACAAGTAATGGCATTTGAACATTGCAACTTGGCAGGGAAACTCTTGCATGAATAGACAGTGTATTGCATTGGCCGGGAATCGAACCCAGGTCAACTGCTTGGAAGGCAGCTATGCTAACCACTATACCACCAACGCATGAGATACAAGTCATGTGCACCTATTTGCAGAGGGACAAGGTCATACAGGAAAGCACAAAATGTTTATGTCTAGAATTATATCAGTTTGTCCTTACCCATCTGCACAAGTCATGGCATTTGAACATTGCAACTTGGCAGGGAAACTCTTGCATGAATAGACAGTGTATTGCATTGGCCGGGAATCGAACCCGGGTCAACTGCTTGGAAGGCAGCTATGCTAACCACTATACCACCAACGCATGAGATACAAGTCATGTGCACCTATTTGCAGAGGGACAAGGTCATACAGGAAAGCAAAAAATGTTTATGTCTAGAATTAAATCAGTTTGTCGTTAGCAATTTGCACAAGTCATGGCATTTGAACATTGCAACTTGGCAGGGAAACTCTTGCATGAATAGACAGTGTATTGCATTGGCCGGGAAACGAACCCGGGTCAACTGCTTGGAAGGCAGCTATGCTAACCACTATACCACCAACGCATGAGATACAAGTCATGTGCACCTATTTGCAGAGGGACAAGGTCATACAGGAAAGCACAAAATGTTTATGTCTAGAATTAAATCAGTTTGTCGTTACCAATTTGCACAAGTCATGGCATTTGAACATTGCAACTTGGCAGCGAAACTCTTGCATGAATAGACAGTGTATTGCATTGGCCGGGAAACGAACCCGGGTCAACTGCTTGGAAGGCAGCTATGCTAACCACTATACCACCAACGCATGAGATACAAGTCATGTGCACCTATTTGCAGAGGGACAAGGTCATACAGGAAAGCACAAAATGTTTATGTCTAGAATTAAATCAGTATGTCGTTACCCATCTGCACAAGTCATGGCATTTGAACATTGCAACTTGGCAGGGAAACTCTTGCATGAATAGACAGTGTATTGCATTGGCCGGGAATCGAAACCGGGTCAACTGCTTGGAAGGCAGCTATGCTAACCACTATACCACCAACGCATGAGATACAAGTCATGTGCACCTATTTGCAGAGGGACAAGGTCATACAGGAAAGCACAAAATATTTATGTCTAGAATTATATCAGTTTGTCCTTCCCAATTAGCACAAGTCATGGCATTTGACCATTGGAACTTGGCAGGGAAACTCTTGCATGAATAGACAGTGTATTGCATTGGCCGGGAATGGAACCCGGGTCAACTGATTGGAAGGCAGCTATGCTAACCACTATACCACCAACGCATGAGATACAAGTCATGTGCACCTATTTGCAGAGGGACAAGGTCATACAGGAAAGCACAAAATGTTTATGTCTAGAATTAAATCAGTATGTCGTTACCCATCTGCACAAGTCATGGCATTTGAACATTGCAACTTGGCAGGGAAACTCTTGCATGAATAGACAGTGTATTGCATTGGCCGGGAATGGAACCCGGGTCAACTGCTTGGAAGGCAGCTATGCTAACCACTATACCACCAACGCATGAGATACAAGTCATGTGCACCTATTTGCAGAGGGACAAGGTCATACAGGAAAGCACAAAATGTTTATGTCTAGAATTAAATCAGTATGTCGTTACCCATCTGCACAAGTCATGGCATTTGAACATTGCAACTTGGCAGGGAAACTCTTGCATGAATAGACAGTGTATTGCATTGGCCGGGAATCGAAACCGGGTCAACTGCTTGGAAGGCAGCTATGCTAACCACTATACCACCAACGCATGAGATACAAGTCATGTGCACCTATTTGCAGAGGGACAAGGTCATACAGGAAAGCACAAAATATTTATGTCTAGAATTATATCAGTTTGTCCTTCCCAATTAGCACAAGTCATGGCATTTGACCATTGGAACTTGGCAGGGAAACTCTTGCATGAATAGACAGTGTATTGCATTGGCCGGGAATGGAACCCGGGTCAACTGCTTGGAAGGCAGCTATGCTAACCACTATACCACCAACGCATGAGATACAAGTCATGTGCACCTATTTGCAGAGGGACAAGGTCATACAGGAAAGCACAAAATGTTTATGTTTATAATTATATGAGTTTGTCCTTAACAATTTGCACAAGTCATAGCATTTGAACATTGCAACTTGGCAGGGAAACTCTTGCATGAATATACAGTGTATTGCATTGGCCGGGAATCGAACCCGGGTCAACTGCTTGGAAGGCAGCTATGCTAACCACTATACCACCAACGCATGAGATACAAGTCATGTGCACCTATTTGCAGAGGGACAAGGTCATACAGGAAAGCACAAAATGTTTATGTCTAGAATTATATCAGTTTGTCCTTCCCAATTTGCACAAGTCATGGCATTTGAACATTGCAACTTGGCAGGGAAACTCTTGCACGAATAGACAGTGTATTGCATTGGCCGGGAATGGAACCCGGGTCAACTGCTTGGAAGGCAGCTACGCTAACCACTATACCACCAACGCATGAGATACAAGGTCATACAGGAAAGCACAAAATGTTTATGTCTAGAATTAAATCAGTTTGTCCTTAACCATCTGCACAAGTCATGGCATTTGAACATTGCAACTTGCCAGGGAAACTCTTGCATGAATAGACAGTGTATTGCATTGGCCGGGAATTGAACCCGGGTCAACTGCTTGGAAGGCAGCTATGCTAACCACTATACCACCAACGCATGAGATACAAGTCATGTGCACCTATTTGCAGAGGGACAAGGTCATACAGGAAAGCACAAAATGTTTATGTTTATAATTATATGAGTTTGTCCTTAACAATTTGCACAAGTCATAGCATTTGAACATTGCAACTTGGCAGGGAAACTCTTGCATGAATATACAGTGTATTGCATTGGCCGGGAATCGAACCCGGGTCAACTGCTTGGAAGGCAGCTATGCTAACCACTATACCACCAACGCATGAGATACAAGTCATGTGCACCTATTTGCAGAGGGACAAGGTCATACAGGAAAGCACAAAATGTTTATGTCTAGAATTATATCAGTTTGTCCTTCCCAATTTGCACAAGTCATGGCATTTGAACATTGCAACTTGGCAGGGAAACTCTTGCACGAATAGACAGTGTATTGCATTGGCCGGGAATGGAACCCGGGTCAACTGCTTGGAAGGCAGCTACGCTAACCACTATACCACCAACGCATGAGATACAAGGTCATACAGGAAAGCACAAAATGTTTATGTCTAGAATTAAATCAGTTTGTCCTTAACCATCTGCACAAGTCATGGCATTTGAACATTGCAACTTGCCAGGGAAACTCTTGCATGAATAGACAGTGTATTGCATTGGCCGGGAATTGAACCCGGGTCAACTGCTTGGAAGGCAGCTATGCTAACCACTATACCACCAACGCATGAGATACAAGTCAGGTGCACCTATTTGCAGAGGGACAAGGTCATACAGGAAAGCACAAAATGTTTATGTCTAGAATTAAATCAGTTTGTCCTTACCCATCTGCACAAGTCATGGCATTTGAACATTGCAACTTGGCAGGAAAACTCTTGCATGAATAGACAGTGTAATGCATTGGCCGGGAATCGAACCCGGGTCAACTGCTTGGAAGGCAGCTATGCTAACCACTATACCACCAACGCATGAGATACAAGTCATGTGCACCTATTTGCAGAGGGACAAGGTCATACAGGAAAGCACAAAATGTTTATGTCTAGAATTAAATCAGTTTGTCGTTACCAATTTGCACAAGTCATGGCATTTGAACATTGCAACTTGGCAGGGAAACTCTTGCATGAATAGACAGTGTATTGCATTGGCCGGGAAACGAACCCGGGTCAACTGCTTGGAAGGCAGCTATGCTAACCACTATACCACCAACGCATGAGATACAAGTCATGTGCACCTATTTGCAGAGGGACAAGGTCATACAGGAAAGCACAAAATATTTATGTCTAGAATTATATCAGTTTGTCCTTCCCAATTAGCACAAGTCATGGCATTTGACCATTGGAACTTGGCAGGGAAACTCTTGCATGAATAGACAGTGTATTGCATTCGCCGGGAATGGAACCCGGGTCAACTGCTTGGAAGGCAGCTATGCTAACCACTATACCACCAACGCATGAGATACAAGTCATGTGCACCTATTTGCAGAGGGACAAGGTCATACAGGAAAGCACACAATGTTTATGTTTAAAATTATATGAGTTTGTCCTTAACAATTTGCACAAGTCATAGCATTTGAACATTGCAACTTGGCAGGGAAACTCTTGCATGGATATACAGTGTATTGCATTGGCCGGGAATCGAACCCGGGTCAACTGCTTGGAAGGCAGCTATGCTAACCACTATACGACCAACGCATGAGATAAAAGTCAGGTGCACCTATTTGCAGAGGGACAAGGTCATACAGGAAAGCACAAAATGTTTATGTCTAGAATTAAATGAGTTTGTCCTTACCCATCTGCACAAGTCATGGCATTGGAACATTGCAACTTGGCAGGGATACTCTTGCATGAATAGACAGTGTATTGCATTGGCCGGGAATCGAACCCGGGTCAACTGCTTGGAAGGCAGCTATGCTAACCACTATACCACCAACGCATGAGATACAAGTCATGTGCACCTATTTGCAGAGGGACAAGGTCATACAGGAAAGCAAAAAAAAATTATGTATAGAATTATATCAGTTTGTCCTTCCCGATTTGCACAAGTCATGGCATTTGACCATTGCAACTTGGCAGGAAAACTCTTGCATGAATAGACAGTGTATTGCATTGGCTGGGAATCAAACCCGGGTCAACTGCTTGGAAGGCAGCTATGCTAACCACTATACTATAAGTCATGTGCACCTATTTGCAGAGGGACAAGGTCATACAGGAAAGCACAAAATGTTTATGTCTAGAATTAAATCAGTTTGTCGTTACCCATCTGCACAAGTCATGGCATTTGAACATTGCAACTTGGCAGGGAAACTCTTGCATGAATAGACAGTGTATTGCATTGGCCGGGAATCGAACATCGAACACGGGTCAACTGCTTGGAAGGCAGCTATGCTAACCACTATACCACCAACGCATGAGATACAAGTCATGTGCACCTATTTGCAGAGGGACAAAGTCATACAGGAAAGCACAAAATGTTTATGTCTAGAATTATATCAGTTTGTCCTTACCCATCTGCACAAGTCATGGCATTTGAACATTGCAACTTGGCAGGGAAACTCTTGCATAAATAGACAGTGTATTGCATTGGCCGGGAATCAAACCCTGGTCAACTGCTTGGAAGGGCACTATACCACCAACGCATGAGATACAAGTCATGTGCACCTATTTGCAGAGGGACAAGGTCATACAGGAAAGCACAAAATGTTTAAGTCTAGAATTATATCAGTTTGTCCTTCCCAATTTGCACAAGTCATGGCATTTGACCATTGCAAATTGGCAGGGAAACTCTTGCATGAATAGACAGTGTATTGCATTGGCCGGGAATCGAACCCGGTTCAACTGCTTGGAAGGCAGCTATGCTAACCACTATACCACCAACGCATGAGATACAGGTCATGTGCACCTATTTGCAGAGGGACAAGGTCATACAGGAAAGCACAAAATGTTTATGTCTAGAATTAAATAAGTTTGTCGTTACCCATCTGCACAAGTCATGGCATTTGAACATTGCAACTTGGCAGGGAAACTCTTGCATGAATAGACAGTGTATTGCATTGGCCGGGAATCGAACCCGGGTCAACTGCTTGGAAGGCAGCTATGCTAACCACTATACCACCAACGCATGAGATACAAGTCAGGTGCACCTATTTGCAGAGGGACAAGGTCATACAGGAAAGCACAAAATGTTTATGTCTAGAATTAAATCAGTTTGTCCTTACCCATCTGCACAAGTCATGGCATTTGAACATTGCAACTTGGCAGGAAAACTCTTGCATGAATAGACAGTGTAATGCATTGGCCGGGAATCGAAACCGGGTCAACTGCTTGGAAGGCAGCTATGCTAACCACTATACCACCAACGCATGAGATACAGGTCATGTGCACCTATTTGCAGAGGGACAAGGTCATACAGGAAAGCACAACATGGTAATGTCTAGAATTAAATCAGTTTGTCGTTACCCATCTGCACAAGTCATGGCATTTGAACATTGCAACTTGGCAGGGAAACTCTTGCATGAATAGACAGTTCATTGCATTGGCCGGGATTTGAACCCGGGTCAACTGCTTGGAAGGCAGCTATGCTAACCACTATACCACCAACGCATGAGATACAAGTCATGTGCACCTATTTGCAGAGGGACAAGGTCATACAGGAAAGCACAAAATGTTTATGTCTAGAATTAAATCAGTTTGTCCTTACCCATCTGCACAAGTCATGGCATTTGAACATTGCAACTTGGCAGGGAAACTCTTGCATGAATAGACAGTGTATTGCATTGGCCGGGAATCGAAACCGGGTCAACTGCTTGGAAGGCAGCTATGCTAACCACTATACCACCAACGCATGAGATACAAGTCATGTGCACCTATTTGCAGAGGGACAAGGTCATACAGGAAAGCACAAAATGTTTATGTCTAGAATTAAATCAGTTTGTCGTTACCAATTTGCACAAGTAATGGCATTTGAACATTGCAACTTGGCAGGAAAACTCTTGCATGAATAGACAGTGTATTGCATTGGCCGGGAATCGAACCCGGGTCAACTGCTTGGAAGGCAGCTATGCTAACCACTATACCACCAACGCATGAGATACAAGTCATGTGCACCTATTTGCAGAGGGACAAGGTCATACAGGAAAGCACAAAATATTTATGTCTAGAATTATATCAGTTTGTCCTTCCCAATTAGCACAAGTCATGGCATTTGACCATTGGAACTTGGCAGGGAAACTCTTGCATGAATAGACAGTGTATTGCATTGGCCGGGAATGGAACCCGGGTCAACTGCTTGGAAGGCAGCTATGCTAACCACTATACCACCAACGCATGAGATACAAGTCATGTGCACCTATTTGCAGAGGGACAAGGTCATACAGGAAAGCACAAAATGTTTATGTTTATAATTATATGAGTTGTCCTTAACAATTTGCACAAGTCATAGCATTTGAACATTGCAACTTGGCAGGGAAACGCTTGCATGAATATACAGTGTATTGCATTGGCCGGGAATCGAACCCGGGTCAACTGCTTGGAAGGCAGCTATGCTAACCACTATACCACCAACGCATGAGATAAAAGTCAGGTGCACCTTTTTGCAGAGGGACAAGGTCATACAGGAAAGCACAAAATGTTTATGTATAGAATTATATCAGTTTGTCCTTACCCATCTGCACAAGTCATGGCATTGGAACATTGCAACTTGGCAGGGAAACTCTTGCATGAATAGACAGTGTATTGCATTGGCCGGGAATCGAACCCTGGTCAACTGCTTGGAAGGCAGCTATGCTAACCACTATACCACCAACGCATGAGATACAAGTCATGTGCACCTATTTGCAGAGGGTCAAGGTCATACAGGAAAGCAAAAAATGTTTATGTATAGAATTATATCAGTTTGTCCTTCCCGATTTGCACAAGTCATGGCATTTGACCATTGCAACTTGGCAGGAAAACTCTTGCATGAATAGACAGTTTATTGCATTGGCTGGGAATCAAACCCGGGTCAACTGCTTGTAAGGCAGCTATGCTAACCACTATACTATAAGTCATGTGCACCTATTTGCAGAGGGACAAGGTCATACAGGAAAGCACAAAATGTTTATGTCTAGAATTAAATCAGTTTGTCGTTACCCATCTGCACAAGTCATGGCATTTGAACATTGCAACTTGGCAGGGAAACTCTTGCATGAATAGACAGTGTATTGCATTGGCCGGGAATCGAACCCGGGTCAACTGCTTGGAAGGCAGCTATGCTAACCACTATACCACCAACGCATGAGATACAAGTCAGGTGCACCTATTTGCAGAGCGACAAGGTCATACAGGAAAGCACAAAATGTTTATGTCTAGAATTAAATCAGTTTGTCCTTACCCATCTGCACAAGTCATGGCATTTGAACATTGCAACTTGGCAGGGAAACTCTTGCATGAATAGACAGTGTATTGCATTGGCCGGGAATCAAAACCGGGTCAACTGCTTGGAAGGCAGCTATGCTAACCACTATACCACCAACGCATGAGATACAAGTCATGTGCACCTATTTGCAGAGGGACAAGGTCATACAGGAAAGCACAAAATGTTTATGTCTAGAATTAAATCAGTTTGTCGTTACCAATTTGCACAAGTAATGGCATTTGAACATTGCAACTTGGCAGGGAAACTCTTGCATGAATAGACAGTGTATTGCATTGGCTGGGAATCAAACCTGGGTCAACTGCTTGTAAGGCAGCTCTGCTAACCACTATACTATAAGTCATGTGCACCTATTTGCAGAGGGACAAGGTCATACAGGAAAGCACAAAATGTTTATGTATAGAATTATATCAGTTTGTCCTTCCCGATTTGCACAAGTCATGGCATTTGACCATTGCAACTTGGCAGGAAAACTCTTGCATGAATAGACAGTTTATTGCATTGGCTGGGAATCAAACCCGGGTCAACTGCTTGTAAGGCAGCTATGCTAACCACTATACTATAAGTCATGTGCACCTATTTGCAGAGGGACAAGGTCATACAGGAAAGCACAAAATGTTTATGTCTAGAATTAAATCAGTTTGTCGTTACCCATCTGCACAAGTCATGGCATTTGAACATTGCAACTTGGCAGGGAAACTCTTGCATGAATAGACAGTGTATTGCATTGGCCGGGAATCGAACCCGGGTCAACTGCTTGGAAGGCAGCTATGCTAACCACTATACCACCAACGCATGAGATACAAGTCAGGTGCACCTATTTGCAGAGCGACAAGGTCATACAGGAAAGCACAAAATGTTTATGTCTAGAATTAAATCAGTTTGTCCTTACCCATCTGCACAAGTCATGGCATTTGAACATTGCAACTTGGCAGGGAAACTCTTGCATGAATAGACAGTGTATTGCATTGGCCGGGAATCAAAACCGGGTCAACTGCTTGGAAGGCAGCTATGCTAACCACTATACCACCAACGCATGAGATACAAGTCATGTGCACCTATTTGCAGAGGGACAAGGTCATACAGGAAAGCACAAAATGTTTATGTCTAGAATTAAATCAGTTTGTCGTTACCAATTTGCACAAGTAATGGCATTTGAACATTGCAACTTGGCAGGGAAACTCTTGCATGAATAGACAGTGTATTGCATTGGCTGGGAATCAAACCTGGGTCAACTGCTTGTAAGGCAGCTCTGCTAACCACTATACTATAAGTCATGTGCACCTATTTGCAGAGGGACAAGGTCATACAGGAAAGCACAAAATGTTTATGTCTAGAATTAAATCAGTTTGTCGTTACCCATCTGCACAAGTCATGGCATTTGAACATTGCAACTTGGCAGGGAAACTCTTGCATGAATAGACAGTGTATTGCATTGGCCGGGAATCGAACCCGGGTCAACTGCTTGGAAGGCAGCTATGCTAACCACTATACCACCAACTCATGAGATACAAGTCAGGTGCACCTATTTGCAGAGGGACAAGGTCATACAGGAAAGCACAAAATGTTATGTCTAGAATTAAATCAGTTTGTCCTTACCCATCTGCACAAGTCATGGCATTTGAACATTGCAACTTGGCAGGGAAACTCTTGCATGAATAGACAGTGTATTGCATTGGCCGGGAATCGAAACCGGGTCAACTGCTTGGAAGGCAGCTATGCTAACCACTATACCACCAACGCATGAGATACAAGTCATGTGCACCTATTTGAAGAGGGACAAGGTCATACAGGAAAGCACAAAATGTTTATGTCTAGAATTAAATCAGTTTGTCGTTACCAATTTGCACAAGTAATGGCATTTGAACATTGCAACTTGGCAGGGAAACTCTTGCATGAATAGACAGTGTATTGCATTGGCCGGGAATCGAACCCAGGTCAACTGCTTGGAAGGCAGCTATGCTAACCACTATACCACCAACGCATGAGATACAAGTCATGTGCACCTATTTGCAGAGGGACAAGGTCATACAGGAAAGCACAAAATGTTTATGTCTAGAATTAAATCAGTTTGTCGTTACCCATCTGCACAAGTCATGGCATTTGAACATTGCAACTTGGCAGGGAAACTCTTGCATGAATAGACAGTGTATTGCATTGGCCGGGAATCGAACCCGGGTCAACTGCTTGGAAGGCAGCTATGCTAACCACTATACCACCAACTCATGAGATACAAGTCAGGTGCACCTATTTGCAGAGGGACAAGGTCATACAGGAAAGCACAAAATGTTATGTCTAGAATTAAATCAGTTTGTCCTTACCCATCTGCACAAGTCATGGCATTTGAACATTGCAACTTGGCAGGGAAACTCTTGCATGAATAGACAGTGTATTGCATTGGCCGGGAATCGAAACCGGGTCAACTGCTTGGAAGGCAGCTATGCTAACCACTATACCACCAACGCATGAGATACAAGTCATGTGCACCTATTTGAAGAGGGACAAGGTCATACAGGAAAGCACAAAATGTTTATGTCTAGAATTAAATCAGTTTGTCGTTACCAATTTGCACAAGTAATGGCATTTGAACATTGCAACTTGGCAGGGAAACTCTTGCATGAATAGACAGTGTATTGCATTGGCCGGGAATCGAACCCAGGTCAACTGCTTGGAAGGCAGCTATGCTAACCACTATACCACCAACGCATGAGATACAAGTCATGTGCACCTATTTGCAGAGGGACAAGGTCATACAGGAAAGCACAAAATGTTTATGTCTAGAATTATATCAGTTTGTCCTTACCCATCTGCACAAGTCATGGCATTTGAACATTGCAACTTGGCAGGGAAACTCTTGCATGAATAGACAGTGTATTGCATTGGCCGGGAATCGAACCCGGGTCAACTGCTTGGAAGGCAGCTATGCTAACCACTATACCACCAACGCATGAGATACAAGTCATGTGCACCTATTTGCAGAGGGACAAGGTCATACAGGAAAGCAAAAAATGTTTATGTCTAGAATTAAATCAGTTTGTCGTTAGCAATTTGCACAAGTCATGGCATTTGAACATTGCAACTTGGCAGGGAAACTCTTGCATGAATAGACAGTGTATTGCATTGGCCGGGAAACGAACCCGGGTCAACTGCTTGGAAGGCAG
The DNA here is from genome assembly GCF_963924005.1 of Protomyctophum bolini. Classification (NCBI taxonomy): domain Eukaryota; kingdom Metazoa; phylum Chordata; class Actinopteri; order Myctophiformes; family Myctophidae; genus Protomyctophum; species Protomyctophum bolini. Next base: position 762,443 of record NC_137867.1, read on the forward strand.
CTATGCTAACCACTATACCACCAACGCATGAGATACAAGTCATGTGCACCTATTTGCAGAGGGACAAGGTCATACAGGAAAGCACAAAATGTTTATGTCTAGAATTAAATCAGTTTGTCGTTACCAATTTGCACAAGTCATGGCATTTGAACATTGCAACTTGGCAGCGAAACTCTTGCATGAATAGACAGTGTATTGCATTGGCCGGGAAACGAACCCGGGTCAACTGCTTGGAAGGCAGCTATGCTAACCACTATACCACCAACGCATGAGATACAAGTCATGTGCACCTATTTGCAGAGGGACAAGGTCATACAGGAAAGCACAAAATGTTTATGTCTAGAATTAAATCAGTATGTCGTTACCCATCTGCACAAGTCATGGCATTTGAACATTGCAACTTGGCAGGAAAACTCTTGCATGAATAGACAGTGTAATGCATTGGCCGGGAATCGAACCCGGGTCAACTGCTTGGAAGGCAGCTATGCTAACCACTATACCACCAACGCATGAGATACAAGTCATGTGCACCTATTTGCAGAGGGACAAGGTCATACAGGAAAGCACAAAATGTTTATGTCTAGAATTAAATCAGTTTGTCGTTACCAATTTGCACAAGTCATGGCATTTGAACATTGCAACTTGGCAGGGAAACTCTTGCATGAATAGACAGTGTATTGCATTGGCCGGGAAACGAACCCGGGTCAACTGCTTGGAAGGCAGCTATGCTAACCACTATACCACCAACGCATGAGATACAAGTCATGTGCACCTATTTGCAGAGGGACAAGGTCATACAGGAAAGCACAAAATGTTTATGTCTAGAATTAAATCAGTTTGTCCTTAACCATCTGCACAAGTCATGGCATTTGAACATTGCAACTTGGCAGGGAAACTCTTGCATGAATAGACAGTGTATTGCATTGGCCGGGAATCGAACCCGGGTCAACTGCTTGGAAGGCAGCTATGCTAACCACTATACCACCAACGCATGAGATACAAGTCATGTGCACCTATTTGCAGAGGGACAAGGTCATACAGGAAAGCACAAAATGTTTATGTCAAGAATTAAATCAGGTTGTCGTTACCCATCTGCACAAGTCATGGCATTTGAACATTGCAACTTGGCAGGGAAACTCTTGCATGAATAGACAGTGTATTGCATTGGCCGGGAATCGAACCCGGGTCAACTGCTTGGAAGGCAGCTATGCTAACCACTATACCACCAACGCATGAGATACAAGTCATGTGCACCTATTTGCAGAGGGACAAGGTCATACAGGAAAGCACAAAATATTTATGTCTAGAATTATATCAGTTTGTCCTTCCCAATTAGCACAAGTCATGGCATTTGACCATTGGAACTTGGCAGGGAAACTCTTGCATGAATAGACAGTGTATTGCATTGGCCGGGAATGGAACCCGGGTCAACTGCTTGGAAGGCAGCTATGCTAACCACTATACCACCAACGCATGAGATACAAGTCATGTGCACCTATTTGCAGAGGGACAAGGTCATACAGGAAAGCACACAATGTTTATGTTTAAAATTATATGAGTTTGTCCTTAACAATTTGCACAAGTCATAGCATTTGAACATTGCAACTTGGCAGGGAAACTCTTGCATGAATATACAGTGTATTGCATTGGCCGGGAATCGAACCCGGGTCAACTGCTTGGAAGGCAGCTATGCTAACCACTATACGACCAACGCATGAGATAAAAGTCAGGTGCACCTATTTGCAGAGGGACAAGGTCATACAGGAAAGCACAAAATGTTTATGTCTAGAATTAAATGAGTTTGTCCTTACCCATCTGCACAAGTCATGGCATTGGAACATTGCAACTTGGCAGGGATACTCTTGCATGAATAGACAGTGTATTGCATTGGCCGGGAATCGAACCCGGGTCAACTGCTTGGAAGGCAGCTATGCTAACCACTATACCACCAACGCATGAGATACAAGTCATGTGCACCTATTTGCAGAGGGACAAGGTCATACAGGAAAGCAAAAAAAAATTATGTATAGAATTATATCAGTTTGTCCTTCCCGATTTGCACAAGTCATGGCATTTGACCATTGCAACTTGGCAGGAAAACTCTTGCATGAATAGACAGTGTATTGCATTGGCTGGGAATCAAACCCGGGTCAACTGCTTGGAAGGCAGCTATGCTAACCACTATACTATAAGTCATGTGCACCTATTTGCAGAGGGACAAGGTCATACAGGAAAGCACAAAATGTTTATGTCTAGAATTAAATCAGTTTGTCGTTACCCATCTGCACAAGTCATGGCATTTGAACATTGCAACTTGGCAGGGAAACTCTTGCATGAATAGACAGTGTATTGCATTGGCCGGGAATCGAACATCGAACACGGGTCAACTGCTTGGAAGGCAGCTATGCTAACCACTATACCACCAACGCATGAGATACAAGTCATGTGCACCTATTTGCAGAGGGACAAAGTCATACAGGAAAGCACAAAATGTTTATGTCTAGAATTATATCAGTTTGTCCTTACCCATCTGCACAAGTCATGGCATTTGAACATTGCAACTTGGCAGGGAAACTCTTGCATAAATAGACAGTGTATTGCATTGGCCGGGAATCAAACCCTGGTCAACTGCTTGGAAGGGCACTATACCACCAACGCATGAGATACAAGTCATGTGCACCTATTTGCAGAGGGACAAGGTCATACAGGAAAGCACAAAATGTTTAAGTCTAGAATTATATCAGTTTGTCCTTCCCAATTTGCACAAGTCATGGCATTTGACCATTGCAAATTGGCAGGGAAACTCTTGCATGAATAGACAGTGTATTGCATTGGCCGGGAATCGAACCCGGTTCAACTGCTTGGAAGGCAGCTATGCTAACCACTATACCACCAACGCATGAGATACAGGTCATGTGCACCTATTTGCAGAGGGACAAGGTCATACAGGAAAGCACAAAATGTTTATGTCTAGAATTAAATAAGTTTGTCGTTACCCATCTGCACAAGTCATGGCATTTGAACATTGCAACTTGGCAGGGAAACTCTTGCATGAATAGACAGTGTATTGCATTGGCCGGGAATCGAACCCGGGTCAACTGCTTGGAAGGCAGCTATGCTAACCACTATACCACCAACGCATGAGATACAAGTCAGGTGCACCTATTTGCAGAGGGACAAGGTCATACAGGAAAGCACAATGTTTATGTCTAGAATTAAATCAGTTTGTCCTTACCCATCTGCACAAGTCATGGCATTTGAACATTGCAACTTGGCAGGAAAACTCTTGCATGAACAGACAGTGTAATGCATTGGCCGGGAATCGAAACCGGGTCAACTGCTTGGAAGGCAGCTATGCTAACCACTATACCACCAACGCATGAGATACAGGTCATGTGCACCTATTTGCAGAGGGACAAGGTCATACAGGAAAGCACAACATGGTAATGTCTAGAATTAAATCAGTTTGTCGTTACCCATCTGCACAAGTCATGGCATTTGAACATTGCAACTTGGCAGGGAAACTCTTGCATGAATAGACAGTTCATTGCATTGGCCGGGATTTGAACCCGGGTCAACTGCTTGGAAGGCAGCTATGCTAACCACTATACCACCAACGCATGAGATACAAGTCATGTGCACCTATTTGCAGAGGGACAAGGTCATACAGGAAAGCACAAAATGTTTATGTCTAGAATTAAATCAGTTTGTCCTTACCCATCTGCACAAGTCATGGCATTTGAACATTGCAACTTGGCAGGGAAACTCTTGCATGAATAGACAGTGTATTGCATTGGCCGGGAATCGAAACCGGGTCAACTGCTTGGAAGGCAGCTATGCTAACCACTATACCACCAACGCATGAGATACAAGTCATGTGCACCTATTTGCAGAGGGACAAGGTCATACAGGAAAGCACAAAATGTTTATGTCTAGAATTAAATCAGTTTGTCGTTACCAATTTGCACAAGTAATGGCATTTGAACATTGCAACTTGGCAGGAAAACTCTTGCATGAATAGACAGTGTATTGCATTGGCCGGGAATCGAACCCGGGTCAACTGCTTGGAAGGCAGCTATGCTAACCACTATACCACCAACGCATGAGATACAAGTCATGTGCACCTATTTGCAGAGGGACAAGGTCATACAGGAAAGCACAAAATATTTATGTCTAGAATTATATCAGTTTGTCCTTCCCAATTAGCACAAGTCATGGCATTTGACCATTGGAACTTGGCAGGGAAACTCTTGCATGAATAGACAGTGTATTGCATTGGCCGGGAATGGAACCCGGGTCAACTGCTTGGAAGGCAGCTATGCTAACCACTATACCACCAACGCATGAGATACAAGTCATGTGCACCTATTTGCAGAGGGACAAGGTCATACAGGAAAGCACAAAATGTTTATGTTTATAATTATATGAGTTGTCCTTAACAATTTGCACAAGTCATAGCATTTGAACATTGCAACTTGGCAGGGAAACGCTTGCATGAATATACAGTGTATTGCATTGGCCGGGAATCGAACCCGGGTCAACTGCTTGGAAGGCAGCTATGCTAACCACTATACCACCAACGCATGAGATAAAAGTCAGGTGCACCTTTTTGCAGAGGGACAAGGTCATACAGGAAAGCACAAAATGTTTATGTATAGAATTATATCAGTTTGTCCTTACCCATCTGCACAAGTCATGGCATTGGAACATTGCAACTTGGCAGGGAAACTCTTGCATGAATAGACAGTGTATTGCATTGGCCGGGAATCGAACCCTGGTCAACTGCTTGGAAGGCAGCTATGCTAACCACTATACCACCAACGCATGAGATACAAGTCATGTGCACCTATTTGCAGAGGGTCAAGGTCATACAGGAAAGCAAAAAATGTTTATGTATAGAATTATATCAGTTTGTCCTTCCCGATTTGCACAAGTCATGGCATTTGACCATTGCAACTTGGCAGGAAAACTCTTGCATGAATAGACAGTTTATTGCATTGGCTGGGAATCAAACCCGGGTCAACTGCTTGTAAGGCAGCTATGCTAACCACTATACTATAAGTCATGTGCACCTATTTGCAGAGGGACAAGGTCATACAGGAAAGCACAAAATGTTTATGTCTAGAATTAAATCAGTTTGTCGTTACCCATCTGCACAAGTCATGGCATTTGAACATTGCAACTTGGCAGGGAAACTCTTGCATGAATAGACAGTGTATTGCATTGGCCGGGAATCGAACCCGGGTCAACTGCTTGGAAGGCAGCTATGCTAACCACTATACCACCAACGCATGAGATACAAGTCAGGTGCACCTATTTGCAGAGCGACAAGGTCATACAGGAAAGCACAAAATGTTTATGTCTAGAATTAAATCAGTTTGTCCTTACCCATCTGCACAAGTCATGGCATTTGAACATTGCAACTTGGCAGGGAAACTCTTGCATGAATAGACAGTGTATTGCATTGGCCGGGAATCAAAACCGGGTCAACTGCTTGGAAGGCAGCTATGCTAACCACTATACCACCAACGCATGAGATACAAGTCATGTGCACCTATTTGCAGAGGGACAAGGTCATACAGGAAAGCACAAAATGTTTATGTCTAGAATTAAATCAGTTTGTCGTTACCAATTTGCACAAGTAATGGCATTTGAACATTGCAACTTGGCAGGGAAACTCTTGCATGAATAGACAGTGTATTGCATTGGCTGGGAATCAAACCTGGGTCAACTGCTTGTAAGGCAGCTCTGCTAACCACTATACTATAAGTCATGTGCACCTATTTGCAGAGGGACAAGGTCATACAGGAAAGCACAAAATGTTTATGTCTAGAATTAAATCAGTTTGTCGTTACCCATCTGCACAAGTCATGGCATTTGAACATTGCAACTTGGCAGGGAAACTCTTGCATGAATAGACAGTGTATTGCATTGGCCGGGAATCGAACCCGGGTCAACTGCTTGGAAGGCAGCTATGCTAACCACTATACCACCAACTCATGAGATACAAGTCAGGTGCACCTATTTGCAGAGGGACAAGGTCATACAGGAAAGCACAAAATGTTATGTCTAGAATTAAATCAGTTTGTCCTTACCCATCTGCACAAGTCATGGCATTTGAACATTGCAACTTGGCAGGGAAACTCTTGCATGAATAGACAGTGTATTGCATTGGCCGGGAATCGAAACCGGGTCAACTGCTTGGAAGGCAGCTATGCTAACCACTATACCACCAACGCATGAGATACAAGTCATGTGCACCTATTTGAAGAGGGACAAGGTCATACAGGAAAGCACAAAATGTTTATGTCTAGAATTAAATCAGTTTGTCGTTACCAATTTGCACAAGTAATGGCATTTGAACATTGCAACTTGGCAGGGAAACTCTTGCATGAATAGACAGTGTATTGCATTGGCCGGGAATCGAACCCAGGTCAACTGCTTGGAAGGCAGCTATGCTAACCACTATACCACCAACGCATGAGATACAAGTCATGTGCACCTATTTGCAGAGGGACAAGGTCATACAGGAAAGCACAAAATGTTTATGTCTAGAATTAAATCAGTTTGTCGTTACCCATCTGCACAAGTCATGGCATTTGAACATTGCAACTTGGCAGGGAAACTCTTGCATGAATAGACAGTGTATTGCATTGGCCGGGAATCGAACCCGGGTCAACTGCTTGGAAGGCAGCTATGCTAACCACTATACCACCAACTCATGAGATACAAGTCAGGTGCACCTATTTGCAGAGGGACAAGGTCATACAGGAAAGCACAAAATGTTATGTCTAGAATTAAATCAGTTTGTCCTTACCCATCTGCACAAGTCATGGCATTTGAACATTGCAACTTGGCAGGGAAACTCTTGCATGAATAGACAGTGTATTGCATTGGCCGGGAATCGAAACCGGGTCAACTGCTTGGAAGGCAGCTATGCTAACCACTATACCACCAACGCATGAGATACAAGTCATGTGCACCTATTTGAAGAGGGACAAGGTCATACAGGAAAGCACAAAATGTTTATGTCTAGAATTAAATCAGTTTGTCGTTACCAATTTGCACAAGTAATGGCATTTGAACATTGCAACTTGGCAGGGAAACTCTTGCATGAATAGACAGTGTATTGCATTGGCCGGGAATCGAACCCAGGTCAACTGCTTGGAAGGCAGCTATGCTAACCACTATACCACCAACGCATGAGATACAAGTCATGTGCACCTATTTGCAGAGGGACAAGGTCATACAGGAAAGCACAAAATGTTTATGTCTAGAATTATATCAGTTTGTCCTTACCCATCTGCACAAGTCATGGCATTTGAACATTGCAACTTGGCAGGGAAACTCTTGCATGAATAGACAGTGTATTGCATTGGCCGGGAATCGAACCCGGGTCAACTGCTTGGAAGGCAGCTATGCTAACCACTATACCACCAACGCATGAGATACAAGTCATGTGCACCTATTTGCAGAGGGACAAGGTCATACAGGAAAGCAAAAAATGTTTATGTCTAGAATTAAATCAGTTTGTCGTTAGCAATTTGCACAAGTCATGGCATTTGAACATTGCAACTTGGCAGGGAAACTCTTGCATGAATAGACAGTGTATTGCATTGGCCGGGAAACGAACCCGGGTCAACTGCTTGGAAGGCAGCTATGCTAACCACTATACCACCAACGCATGAGATACAAGTCATGTGCACCTATTTGCAGAGGGACAAGGTCATACAGGAAAGCACAAAATATTTATGTCTAGAATTATATCAGTTTGTCCTTCCCAATTAGCACAAGTCATGGCATTTGACCATTGGAACTTGGCAGGGAAACTCTTGCATGAATAGACAGTGTATTGCATTGGCCGGGAATGGAACCCGGGTCAACTGCTTGGAAGGCAGCTATGCTAACCACTATACCACCAACGCATGAGATACAAGTCATGTGCACCTATTTGCAGAGGGACAAGGTCATACAGGAAAGCACAAAATGTTTATGTCTAGAATTAAATCAGTATGTCGTTACCCATCTGCACAAGTCATGGCATTTGAACATTGCAACTTGGCAGGAAAACTCTTGCATGAATAGACAGTGTAATGCATTGGCCGGGAATCGAACCCGGGTCAACTGCTTGGAAGGCAGCTATGCTAACCACTATACCACCAACGCATGAGATACAAGTCATGTGCACCTATTTGCAGAGGGACAAGGTCATACAGGAAAGCACAAAATGTTTATGTCTAGAATTAAATCAGTTTGTCGTTACCAATTTGCACAAGTCATGGCATTTGAACATTGCAACTTGGCAGGGAAACTCTTGCATGAATAGACAGTGTATTGCATTGGCCGGGAAACGAACCCGGGTCAACTGCTTGGAAGGCAGCTATGCTAACCACTATACCACCAACGCATGAGATACAAGTCATGTGCACCTATTTGCAGAGGGACAAGGTCATACAGGAAAGCACAAAATGTTTATGTCTAGAATTAAATCAGTTTGTCCTTAACCATCTGCACAAGTCATGGCATTTGAACATTGCAACTTGGCAGGGAAACTCTTGCATGAATAGACAGTGTATTGCATTGGCCGGGAATCGAACCCGGGTCAACTGCTTGGAAGGCAGCTATGCTAACCACTATACCACCAACGCATGAGATACAAGTCATGTGCACCTATTTGCAGAGGGACAAGGTCATACAGGAAAGCACAAAATGTTTATGTCAAGAATTAAATCAGGTTGTCGTTACCCATCTGCACAAGTCATGGCATTTGAACATTGCAACTTGGCAGGGAAACTCTTGCATGAATAGACAGTGTATTGCATTGGCCGGGAATCGAACCCGGGTCAACTGCTTGGAAGGCAGCTATGCTAACCACTATACCACCAACGCATGAGATACAAGTCATGTGCACCTATTTGCAGAGGGACAAGGTCATACAGGAAAGCACAAAATATTTATGTCTAGAATTATATCAGTTTGTCCTTCCCAATTAGCACAAGTCATGGCATTTGACCATTGGAACTTGGCAGGGAAACTCTTGCATGAATAGACAGTGTATTGCATTGGCCGGGAATGGAACCCGGGTCAACTGCTTGGAAGGCAGCTATGCTAACCACTATACCACCAACGCATGAGATACAAGTCATGTGCACCTATTTGCAGAGGGACAAGGTCATACAGGAAAGCACACAATGTTTATGTTTAAAATTATATGAGTTTGTCCTTAACAATTTGCACAAGTCATAGCATTTGAACATTGCAACTTGGCAGGGAAACTCTTGCATGAATATACAGTGTATTGCATTGGCCGGGAATCGAACCCGGGTCAACTGCTTGGAAGGCAGCTATGCTAACCACTATACGACCAACGCATGAGATAAAAGTCAGGTGCACCTATTTGCAGAGGGACAAGGTCATACAGGAAAGCACAAAATGTTTATGTCTAGAATTAAATGAGTTTGTCCTTACCCATCTGCACAAGTCATGGCATTGGAACATTGCAACTTGGCAGGGATACTCTTGCATGAATAGACAGTGTATTGCATTGGCCGGGAATCGAACCCGGGTCAACTGCTTGGAAGGCAGCTATGCTAACCACTATACCACCAACGCATGAGATACAAGTCATGTGCACCTATTTGCAGAGGGACAAGGTCATACAGGAAAGCAAAAAAAAATTATGTATAGAATTATATCAGTTTGTCCTTCCCGATTTGCACAAGTCATGGCATTTGACCATTGCAACTTGGCAGGAAAACTCTTGCATGAATAGACAGTGTATTGCATTGGCTGGGAATCAAACCCGGGTCAACTGCTTGGAAGGCAGCTATGCTAACCACTATACTATAAGTCATGTGCACCTATTTGCAGAGGGACAAGGTCATACAGGAAAGCACAAAATGTTTATGTCTAGAATTAAATCAGTTTGTCGTTACCCATCTGCACAAGTCATGGCATTTGAACATTGCAACTTGGCAGGGAAACTCTTGCATGAATAGACAGTGTATTGCATTGGCCGGGAATCGAACATCGAACACGGGTCAACTGCTTGGAAGGCAGCTATGCTAACCACTATACCACCAACGCATGAGATACAAGTCATGTGCACCTATTTGCAGAGGGACAAAGTCATACAGGAAAGCACAAAATGTTTATGTCTAGAATTATATCAGTTTGTCCTTACCCATCTGCACAAGTCATGGCATTTGAACATTGCAACTTGGCAGGGAAACTCTTGCATAAATAGACAGTGTATTGCATTGGCCGGGAATCAAACCCTGGTCAACTGCTTGGAAGGGCACTATACCACCAACGCATGAGATACAAGTCATGTGCACCTATTTGCAGAGGGACAAGGTCATACAGGAAAGCACAAAATGTTTAAGTCTAGAATTATATCAGTTTGTCCTTCCCAATTTGCACAAGTCATGGCATTTGACCATTGCAAATTGGCAGGGAAACTCTTGCATGAATAGACAGTGTATTGCATTGGCCGGGAATCGAACCCGGTTCAACTGATTGGAAGGCAGCTATGCTAACCACTATACCACCAACGCATGAGATACAGGTCATGTGCACCTATTTGCAGAGGGACAAGGTCATACAGGAAAGCACAAAATGTTTATGTCTAGAATTAAATAAGTTTGTCGTTACCCATCTGCACAAGTCATGGCATTTGAACATTGCAACTTGGCAGGGAAACTCTTGCATGAATAGACAGTGTATTGCATTGGCCGGGAATCGAACCCGGGTCAACTGCTTGGAAGGCAGCTATGCTAACCACTATACCACCAACGCATGAGATACAAGTCAGGTGCACCTATTTGCAGAGGGACAAGGTCATACAGGAAAGCACAAAATGTTTATGTCTAGAATTAAATCAGTTTGTCCTTACCCATCTGCACAAGTCATGGCATTTGAACATTGCAACTTGGCAGGAAAACTCTTGCATGAATAGACAGTGTAATGCATTGGCCGGGAATCGAACCCCGGGTCAACTGCTTGGAAGGCAGCTATGCTAACCACTATACCACCAACGCATGAGATACAGGTCATGTGCACCTATTTGCAGAGGGACAAGGTCATACAGGAAAGCACAACATGGTAATGTCTAGAATTAAATCAGTTTGTCGTTACCCATCTGCACAAGTCATGGCATTTGAACATTGCAACTTGGCAGGGAAACTCTTGCATGAATAGACAGTTCATTGCATTGGCCGGGAATCGAACCCGGGTCAACTGCTTGGAAGGCAGCTATGCTAACCACTATACCACCAACGCATGAGATACAAGTCATGTGCACCTATTTGCAGAGGGACAAGGTCATACAGGAAAGCACAAAATGTTTATGTTTATAATTATATGAGTTTGTCCTTAACAATTTGCACAAGTCATAGCATTTGAACATTGCAACTTGGCAGGGAAACTCTTGCATGAATATACAGTGTATTGCATTGGCCGGGAATCGAACCCGGGTCAACTGCTTGGAAGGCAGCTATGCTAACCACTATACCACCAACGCATGAGATAAAAGTCATGTGCACCTATTTGCAGAGGGACAAGGTCATACAGGAAAGCACAAAATGTTTATGTCTAGAATTAAATCAGTTTGTCATTACCCATCTGCACAAGTCATGGCATTTGAACATTGCAACTTGGCAGGGAAACTCTTGCATGAATAGACAGTGTATTGCATTGGCCGGGAATCGAACCCGGGTCAACTGCTTGGAAGGCAGCTATGCTAACCACTATACCACCAACGCATGAGATACAAGTCATGTGCACCTATTTGCAGAGGGACAAGGTCATACAGGAAAGCACAAAATGTTTATGTCTAGAATAAAATCTGTTTGTCCTTACCCATCTGCACAAGTCATAGCATTTGAACATTGCAACTTGGCAGGGAAACTCTTGCATGAATAGACAGTGTATTGCATTGGCCGGGAATCGAACGCGGGTCAACTGCTTGGAAGGCAGCTATGCTAACCACTATACCACCAACGCATGAGATACAAGTCATGTGCACCTATTTGCAGAGGGACAAGGTCATACAGGAAAGCACAAAATGTTTATGTTTATAACTATATGAGTTTGTCCTTAACAATTTGCACAAGTCATAGCATTTGAACATTGCAACTTGGCAGGGAAACTCTTGCATGAATAGACAGTGTATTGCATTGGCTGGGAATCAAACCCGGGTCAACTGCTTGGAAGGCAGCTATGCTAACCACTATACTATAAGTCATGTGCACCTATTTGCAGAGGGACAAGGTCATACAGGAAAGCACAAAATGTTTATGTCTAGAATTAAATCAGTTTGTCGTTACCCATCTGCACAAGTCATGGCATTTGAACATTGCAACTTGGCAGGGAAACTCTTGCATGAATAGACAGTGTATTGCATTGGCCGGGAATCGAACCCGGGTCAACTGCTTGGAAGGCAGCTATGCTAACCACTATACCACCAACGCATGAGATACAAGTCAGGTGCACCTATTTGCAGAGGGACAAGGTCATACAGGAAAGCACAAAATGTTTATGTCTAGAATTAAATCAGTTTGTCCTTACCCATCTGCACAAGTCATGGCATTTGAACATTGCAACTTGGCAGGGAAACTCTTGCATGAATAGACAGTGTATTGCATTGGCCGGGAATCGAAACCGGGTCAACTGCTTGGAAGGCAGCTATGCTAACCACTATACCACCAACGCATGAGATACAAGTCATGTGCACCTATTTGCAGAGGGACAAGGTCATACAGGAAAGCACAAAATGTTTATGTCTAGAATTAAATCAGTTTGTCGTTACCAATTTGCACAAGTAATGGCATTTGAACATTGCAACTTGGCAGGAAAACTCTTGCATGAATAGACAGTGTATTGCATTGGCCGGGAATCGAACCCGGGTCAACTGCTTGGAAGGCAGCTATGCTAACCACTATACCACCAACGCATGAGATACAAGTCATGTGCACCTATTTGCAGAGGGACAAGGTCATACAGGAAAGCACAAAATATTTATGTCTAGAATTATATCAGTTTGTCCTTCCCAATTAGCACAAGTCATGGCATTTGACCATTGGAACTTGGCAGGGAAACTCTTGCATGAATAGACAGTGTATTGCATTGGCCGGGAATGGAACCCGGGTCAACTGCTTGGAAGGCAGCTATGCTAACCACTATACCACCAACGCATGAGATACAAGTCATGTGCACCTATTTGCAGAGGGACAAGGTCATACAGGAAAGCACAAAATGTTTATGTTTATAATTATATGAGTTGTCCTTAACAATTTGCACAAGTCATAGCATTTGAACATTGCAACTTGGCAGGGAAACGCTTGCATGAATATACAGTGTATTGCATTGGCCGGGAATCGAACCCGGGTCAACTGCTTGGAAGGCAGCTATGCTAACCACTATACCACCAACGCATGAGATAAAAGTCAGGTGCACCTTTTTGCAGAGGGACAAGGTCATACAGGAAAGCACAAAATGTTTATGTATAGAATTATATCAGTTTGTCCTTACCCATCTGCACAAGTCATGGCATTGGAACATTGGAACTTGGCAGGGAAACTCTTGCATGAATAGACAGTGTATTGCATTGGCCGGGAATCGAACCCAGGTCAACTGCTTGGAAGGCAGCTATGCTAACCACTATACCACCAACGCATGAGATACAAGTCATGTGCACCTATTTGCAGAGGGACAAGGTCATACAGGAAAGCACAAAATGTTTATGTCTAGAATTATATCAGTTTGTCCTTACCCATCTGCACAAGTCATGGCATTTGAACATTGCAACTTGGCAGGGAAACTCTTGCATGAATAGACAGTTCATTGCATTGGCCGGGAATCGAACCCGGGTCAACTGCTTGGAAGGCAGCTATGCTAACCACTATACCACCAACGCATGAGATACAAGTCATGTGCACCTATTTGCAGAGGGACAAGGTCATACAGGAAAGCACAAAATATTTATGTCTAGAATTATATCAGTTTGTCCTTCCCAATTAGCACAAGTCATGGCATTTGACCATTGGAACTTGGCAGGGAAACTCTTGCATGAATAGACAGTGTATTGCATTGGCCGGGAATGGAACCCGGGTCAACTGCTTGGAAGGCAGCTATGCTAACCACTATACCACCAACGCATGAGATACAAGTCATGTGCACCTATTTGCAGAGGGACAAGGTCATACAGGAAAGCACAAAATGTTTATGTTTATAATTATATGAGTTTGTCCTTAACAATTTGCACAAGTCATAGCATTTGAACATTGCAACTTGGCAGGGAAACTCTTGCATGAATATACAGTGTATTGCATTGGCCGGGAATCGAACCCGGGTCAACTGCTTGGAAGGCAGCTATGCTAACCACTATACCACCAACGCATGAGATAAAAGTCATGTGCACCTATTTGCAGAGGGACAAGGTCATACAGGAAAGCACAAAATGTTTATGTCTAGAATTAAATCAGTTTGTCATTACCCATCTGCACAAGTCATGGCATTTGAACATTGCAACTTGGCAGGGAAACTCTTGCATGAATAGACAGTGTATTGCATTGGCCGGGAATCGAACCCGGGTCAACTGCTTGGAAGGCAGCTATGCTAACCACTATACCACCAACGCATGAGATACAAGTCATGTGCACCTATTTGCAGAGGGACAAGGTCATACAGGAAAGCACAAAATGTTTATGTCTAGAATAAAATCTGTTTGTCCTTACCCATCTGCACAAGTCATAGCATTTGAACATTGCAACTTGGCAGGGAAACTCTTGCATGAATAGACAGTGTATTGCATTGGCCGGGAATCGAACGCGGGTCAACTGCTTGGAAGGCAGCTATGCTAACCACTATACCACCAACGCATGAGATACAAGTCATGTGCACCTATTTGCAGAGGGACAAGGTCATACAGGAAAGCACAAAATGTTTATGTTTATAACTATATGAGTTTGTCCTTAACAATTTGCACAAGTCATAGCATTTGAACATTGCAACTTGGCAGGGAAACTCTTGCATGAATAGACAGTGTATTGCATTGGCTGGGAATCAAACCCGGGTCAACTGCTTGGAAGGCAGCTATGCTAACCACTATACTATAAGTCATGTGCACCTATTTGCAGAGGGACAAGGTCATACAGGAAAGCACAAAATGTTTATGTCTAGAATTAAATCAGTTTGTCGTTACCCATCTGCACAAGTCATGGCATTTGAACATTGCAACTTGGCAGGGAAACTCTTGCATGAATAGACAGTGTATTGCATTGGCCGGGAATCGAACCCGGGTCAACTGCTTGGAAGGCAGCTATGCTAACCACTATACCACCAACGCATGAGATACAAGTCAGGTGCACCTATTTGCAGAGGGACAAGGTCATACAGGAAAGCACAAAATGTTTATGTCTAGAATTAAATCAGTTTGTCCTTACCCATCTGCACAAGTCATGGCATTTGAACATTGCAACTTGGCAGGGAAACTCTTGCATGAATAGACAGTGTATTGCATTGGCCGGGAATCGAAACCGGGTCAACTGCTTGGAAGGCAGCTATGCTAACCACTATACCACCAACGCATGAGATACAAGTCATGTGCACCTATTTGCAGAGGGACAAGGTCATACAGGAAAGCACAAAATGTTTATGTCTAGAATTAAATGAGTTTGTCCTTACCCATCTGCACAAGTCATGGTATTTGAACATTGCAACTTGGCAGGGAAACTCTTGCATGAATAGAGAGTGTATTGCATTGGCCGGGAATCGAACCCGGGTCAACTGCTTGGAAGGCAGCTATGCTAACCACTATACCACCAACGCATGAGATACAAGTCATGTGCACCTATTTGCAGAGGGACAAGGTCATACAGGAAAGCACAAAATGTTTATGTCTAGAATTAAATCAGTTTGTCCTTACCCATCTGCACAAGTCATGGCATTTGAACATTGCAACTTGGCAGGGAAACTATTGCATGAATAGACAGTGTATTGCATTGGCCGGGAATCGAACCCCGGTCAACTGCTTGGAAGGCAGCTATGCTAACCACTATACCACCAACGCATGAGATACAAGTCATGTGCACCTATTTGCAGAGGGACAAGGTCATACAGGAAAGCACAAAATGTTTATGTCTAGAATTAAATCAGTTTGTCCTTACCCATCTGCACAAGTCATGGCATTTGAACATTGCAACTTGGCAGGGAAACTCTTGCATGAATAGACAGTGTATTGCATTGGCCGGGAATGGAACCCGGGTCAACTGCTTGGAAGGCAGCTATGCTAACCACTATACCACCAACTCATGAGATACAAGTCATGTGCACCTATTTGCAGAGGGACAAGGTCATACAGGAAAGCACAAAATGTTTATGTCTAGAATTAAATCAGTTTGTCCTTACCCATTTGCACAAGTCATGGCATTTGAACATTGCAACTTGGCAGGGAAACTCTTGCATGAATAGACAGTGTATTGCATTGGCCGGGAATCGAAACCGGGTCAACTGCTTGGAAGGCAGCTATGCTAACACTATACCACCAACGCATGAGAAACAAGTCATGTGCACCTATTTGCAGAGGGACATGGTCATACAGGAAAGCACAAAATGTTTATGTCTAGAATTATATCAGTTTGTCCTTACCCATCTGCACAAGTCATGGCATTTGAACATTGCAACTTGGCAGGGAAACGCTTGCATGAATAGACAGTGTATTGCATTGGCCGGGAATCGAACCGGGTCAACTGCTTGGAAGGCAGCTATGCTAACCACTATACCACCAACGCATGAGATACAAGTCATGTGCACCTATTTGCAGAGGGACAAGGTCATACAGGAAAGCACAAAATGTTTATGTCTAGAATTAAATCAGTTTGTCCTTACCCATCTGCACAAGTCATGGCATTTGAACATTGCAACTTGGCAGGAAAACTCTTGCATGAATAGACAGTGTATTGCATTGGCCGGGAATCGAACCCGGGTCAACTGCTTGGAAGGCAGCTATGCTAACACTATACCACCAACGCATGAGATACAAGTCATGTGCACCTATTTGCAGAGGGACATGGTCATACAGGAAAAGCACAAAATGTTTATGTCTAGAATTATATCAGTTTGTCCTTACCCATCTGCACAAGTCATGGCATTTGAACATTGCAACTTGGCAGGGAAACTCTTGCATGAATAGACAGTTCATTGCATTGGCCGGGAATCGAACCCGGGTCAACTGCTTGGAAGGCAGCTATGCTAACCACTATACCACCAACGCATGAGATACAAGTCATGTGCACCTATTTGCAGAGGGACAAGGTCATACAGGAGAGCACAACATATTTATGTCTAGAATTATATCAGTTTGTCCTTCCCAATTAGCACAAGTCATGGCATTTGAACATTGCAACTTGGCAGGGAAACTCTTGCATGAATATACAGTGTATTGCATTGGCCGGGAATCGAACCCGGGTCAACTGCTTGGAAGGCAGCTATGCTAACCACTATACAACCAACGCATGAGATAAAAGTCAGGTGCACCTATTTGCAGAGGGACAAGGTCATACAGGAAAGCACAAAATGTTTATGTCTAGAATTAAATCAGTTTGTCCTTACCCATCTGCACAAGTCATGGCATTGGAACATTGCAACTTGGCAGGGAAACTCTTGCATGAATAGACAGTGTATTGCATTGGCCGGGAATCGAACCCGGGTCAACTGCTTGGAAGGCAGCTATGCTAACCACTATACCACCAACGCATGAGATACAAGTCATGTGCACCTATTTGCAGAGGGACAAGGTCATACAGGAAAGCACAAAATGTTTATGTCTAGAATTAAATGAGTTTGTCCTTACCCATCTGCACAAGTCATGGCATTTGAACATTGCAACTTGGCAGGGAAACTCTTGCATGAATAGACAGTGTATTGCATTGGCCGGGAATCGAACCCGGGTCAACTGCTTGGAAGGCAGCTATGCTAACCACTATACCACCAACGCATGAGATACAGGTCATGTGCACCTATTTGCAGAGGGACAAGGTCATACAGGAAAGCACAAAATGTTTATGTCTAGAATTAAATCAGTTTGTCCTTACCCATCTGCACAAGTCATGGCATTTGAACATTGCAACTTGGCAGGGAAACTCTTGCATGAATAGACAGTGTATTGCATTGGCCGGGAATCGAACCCGGGTCAACTGCTTGGAAGGCAGCTATGCTAACCACTATACCACCAACGCATGAGATACAAGTCATGTGCACCTATTTGCAGAGGGACAAGGTCATACAGGAAAGCACAAAATGTTTATGTCTAGAATTATATCAGTTTGTCCTTAACAATTTGCACAAGTCATAGCATTTGAACATTGCAACTTGGCAGGGAAACTCTTGCATGAATAGACAGTGTATTGCATTGGCCGGGAATCGAACCCGGGTCAACTGCTTGGAAGGCAGCTATGCTAACCACTATACCACCAACGCATGAGATACAAGTCATGTGCACCTATTTGCAGAGGGACAAGGTCATACAGGAAAACACAAAATGTTTATGTCTAGAATTAAATGAGTTTGTCCTTACCCATCTGCACAAGTCATGGCATTTGAACATTGCAACTTGGCAGGGAAACTCTTGCATGAATAGAGAGTGTATTGCATTGGCCGGGAATCGAACCCGGGTCAACTGCTTGGAAGGCAGCTATGCTAACCACTATACCACCAACGCATGAGATACAAGTCATGTGCACCTATTTGCAGAGGGACAAGGTCATACAGGAAAGCACAAAATGTTTATGTCTAGAATTAAATCAGTTTGTCCTTACCCATCTGCACAAGTCATGGCATTTGAACATTGCAACTTGGCAGGGAAACTATTGCATGAATAGACAGTGTATTGCATTGGCCGGGAATCGAACCCCGGTCAACTGCTTGGAAGGCAGCTATGCTAACCACTATACCACCAACGCATGAGATACAAGTCATGTGCACCTATTTGCAGAGGGACAAGGTCATACAGGAAAGCACAAAATGTTTATGTCTAGAATTAAATCAGTTTGTCCTTACCCATCTGCACAAGTCATGGCATTTGAACATTGCAACTTGGCAGGGAAACTCTTGCATGAATAGACAGTGTATTGCATTGGCCGGGAATGGAACCCGGGTCAACTGCTTGGAAGGCAGCTATGCTAACCACTATACCACCAACTCATGAGATACAAGTCATGTGCACCTATTTGCAGAGGGACAAGGTCATACAGGAAAGCACAAAATGTTTATGTCTAGAATTAAATCAGTTTGTCCTTACCCATTTGCACAAGTCATGGCATTTGAACATTGCAACTTGGCAGGGAAACTCTTGCATGAATAGACAGTGTATTGCATT
This sequence comes from Protomyctophum bolini, assembly GCF_963924005.1. Taxonomy (NCBI): domain Eukaryota; kingdom Metazoa; phylum Chordata; class Actinopteri; order Myctophiformes; family Myctophidae; genus Protomyctophum; species Protomyctophum bolini. Next base: position 781,818 of record NC_137867.1, read on the forward strand.
GGCCGGGAATCGAAACCGGGTCAACTGCTTGGAAGGCAGCTATGCTAACACTATACCACCAACGCATGAGAAACAAGTCATGTGCACCTATTTGCAGAGGGACATGGTCATACAGGAAAGCACAAAATGTTTATGTCTAGAATTATATCAGTTTGTCCTTACCCATCTGCACAAGTCATGGCATTTGAACATTGCAACTTGGCAGGGAAACGCTTGCATGAATAGACAGTGTATTGCATTGGCCGGGAATCGAACCGGGTCAACTGCTTGGAAGGCAGCTATGCTAACCACTATACCACCAACGCATGAGATACAAGTCATGTGCACCTATTTGCAGAGGGACAAGGTCATACAGGAAAGCACAAAATGTTTATGTCTAGAATTAAATCAGTTTGTCCTTACCCATCTGCACAAGTCATGGCATTTGAACATTGCAACTTGGCAGGAAAACTCTTGCATGAATAGACAGTGTATTGCATTGGCCGGGAATCGAACCCGGGTCAACTGCTTGGAAGGCAGCTATGCTAACACTATACCACCAACGCATGAGATACAAGTCATGTGCACCTATTTGCAGAGGGACATGGTCATACAGGAAAAGCACAAAATGTTTATGTCTAGAATTATATCAGTTTGTCCTTACCCATCTGCACAAGTCATGGCATTTGAACATTGCAACTTGGCAGGGAAACTCTTGCATGAATAGACAGTTCATTGCATTGGCCGGGAATCGAACCCGGGTCAACTGCTTGGAAGGCAGCTATGCTAACCACTATACCACCAACGCATGAGATACAAGTCATGTGCACCTATTTGCAGAGGGACAAGGTCATACAGGAGAGCACAACATATTTATGTCTAGAATTATATCAGTTTGTCCTTCCCAATTAGCACAAGTCATGGCATTTGAACATTGCAACTTGGCAGGGAAACTCTTGCATGAATATACAGTGTATTGCATTGGCCGGGAATCGAACCCGGGTCAACTGCTTGGAAGGCAGCTATGCTAACCACTTTACAACCAACGCATGAGATAAAAGTCAGGTGCACCTATTTGCAGAGGGACAAGGTCATACAGGAAAGCACAAAATGTTTATGTCTATAATTAAATCAGTTTGTCCTTACCCATCTGCACAAGTCATGGCATTGGAACATTGCAACTTGGCAGGGAAACTCTTGCATGAATAGACAGTGTATTGCATTGGCCGGGAATCGAACCCGGGTCAACTGCTTGGAAGGCAGCTATGCTAACCACTATACCACCAACGCATGAGATACAAGTCATGTGCACCTATTTGCAGAGGGACAAGGTCATACAGGAAAGCACAAAAGGTTTATGTCTAGAATTAAATCAGTTTGTCCTTACCCATCTGCACAAGTCATGGCATTTGAACATTGCAACTTGGCAGGGAAACTCTTGCATGAATAGACAGTGTATTGCATTGGCCGGGAATGGAACCCGGGTCAACTGCTTGGAAGGCAGCTATGCTAACCACTATAGCACCAACTCATGAGATACAAGTCATGTGCACCTATTTGCAGAGGGACAAGGTCATACAGGAAAGCACAAAATGTTTATGTCTAGAATTAAATCAGTTTGTCCTTACCCATCTGCACAAGTCATGGCATTTGAACATTGCAACTTGGCAGGGAAACTCTTGCATGAATAGACAGTGTATTGCATTGGCCGGGAATCGAACCCGGGTCAACTGCTTGGAAGGCAGCTATGCTAACCACTATACCACGAATGCATGAGATACAAGTCATGTGCACCTATTTGCAGAGGGACAAGGTCATACAGGAAAGCACAAAATGTTTATGTCTAGAATTAAATCAGTTTGTCCTTACCCATCTGCACAAGTCATGGCATTTGAACATTGCAACTTGGCAGGAAAACTGTTGCATGAATAGACAGTGTATTGCATTGGCCGGGAATCGAACCCGGGTCAACTGCTTGGAAGGCAGCTATGCTAACACTATACCACCAACGCATGAGATACAAGTCATGTGCACCTATTTGCAGAGGGACATGGTCATACAGGAAAGCACAAAATGTTTATGTCTAGAATTATATCAGTTTGTCCTTACCCATCTGCACAAGTCATGGCATTTGAACATTGCAACTTGGCAGGGAAACGCTTGCATGAATAGACAGTGTATTGCATTGGCCGGGAATCGAACCGGGTCAACTGCTTGGAAGGCAGCTATGCTAACCACTATACCACCAACGCATGAGATACAAGTCATGTGCACCTATTTGCAGAGGGACAAGGTCATACAGGAAAGCACAAAATGTTTATGTCTAGAATTAAATCAGTTTGTCCTTACCCATCTGCACAAGTCATGGCATTTGAACATTGCAACTTGGCAGGGAAACGCTTGCATGAATAGACAGTGTATTGCATTGGCCGGGAATCGAACCGGGTCAACTGCTTGGAAGGCAGCTATGCTAACACTATACCACCAACGCATGAGATACAAGTCATGTGCACCTATTTGCAGAGGGACATGGTCATACAGGAAAAGCACAAAATGTTTATGTCTAGAATTATATCAGTTTGTCCTTACCCATCTGCACAAGTCATGGCATTTGAACATTGCAACTTGGCAGGGAAACTCTTGCATGAATAGACAGTTCATTGCATTGGCCGGGAATGGAACCCGGGTCAACTGCTTGGAAGGCAGCTATGCTAACCACTATACCACCAACGCATGAGATACAAGTCATGTGCACCTATTTGCAGAGGGACAAGGTCATACAGGAAAGCACTAAATGTTTATGTCTAGAATTAAATCAGTTTGTCCTTACCCATCTGCACAAGTCATGGCATTTGAACATTGCAACTTGGCAGGGAAACTCTTGCATGAATAGACAGTGTATTGCATTGGCCGGGAATCGAACCCGGGTCAACTGCTTGGAAGGCAGCTATGCTAACCACTATACCACGAATGCATGAGATACAAGTCATGTGCACCTATTTGCAGAGGGACAAGGTCATACAGGAAAGCACAAAATGTTTATGTCTAGAATTAAATCAGTTTGTCCTTACCCATCTGCACAAGTCATGGCATTTGAACATTGCAACTTGGCAGGAAAACTGTTGCATGAATAGACAGTGTATTGCATTGGCCGGGAATCGAACCCGGGTCAACTGCTTGGAAGGCAGCTATGCTAACACTATACCACCAACGCATGAGATACAAGTCATGTGCACCTATTTGCAGAGGGACATGGTCATACAGGAAAGCACAAAATGTTTATGTCTAGAATTATATCAGTTTGTCCTTACCCATCTGCACAAGTCATGGCATTTGAACATTGCAACTTGGCAGGGAAACGCTTGCATGAATAGACAGTGTATTGCATTGGCCGGGAATCGAACCGGGTCAACTGCTTGGAAGGCAGCTATGCTAACCACTATACCACCAACGCATGAGATACAAGTCATGTGCACCTATTTGCAGAGGGACAAGGTCATACAGGAAAGCACAAAATGTTTATGTCTAGAATTAAATCAGTTTGTCCTTACCCATCTGCACAAGTCATGGCATTTGAACATTGCAACTTGGCAGGGAAACGCTTGCATGAATAGACAGTGTATTGCATTGGCCGGGAATCGAACCGGGTCAACTGCTTGGAAGGCAGCTATGCTAACCACTATACCACCAACGCATGAGATACAAGTCATGTGCACCTATTTGCAGAGGGACAAGGTCATACAGGAAAGCACAAAATGTTTATGTCTAGAATTAAATCAGTTTGTCCTTACCCATCTGCACAAGTCATGGCATTTGAACATTGCAACTTGGCAGGAAAACTCTTGCATGAATAGACAGTGTATTGCATTGGCCGGGAATCGAACCCGGGTCAACTGCTTGGAATGCAGCTATGCTAACACTATACCACCAACGCATGAGATACAAGTCATGTGCACCTATTTGCAGAGGGACATGGTCATACAGGAAAAGCACAAAATGTTTATGTCTAGAATTATATCAGTTTGTCCTTACCCATCTGCACAAGTCATGGCATTTGAACATTGCAACTTGGCAGGGAAACTCTTGCCTGAATAGACAGTGTATTGGAATGGCCGGGAATCGGACCCGGGTCTCCCGCGTGGCAGGCGAGAATTCTACCACTGAACCACCAATGCATGCGTGTTCAACATCTGGGGTGTCTTCACGAGTCAAAGGAATCACCCCCTTCAAGAGACTACCCTGCATTGGCCGGGAAGCGTGGGGTTAGGGCCTCTCACGGAAAAAAAAATGCAATCTCCTCCCCGTCGGGGAATCGAACCCCGGTCTCCCGCGTGACAGGCGGGGATACTCACCACTATACTAACGAGGAAACACGTGCCCCACATCAGTCACCCGCCGGCCAGCCGTGCGTCATCAGTGCAAAGTGATTGTCATTCAATTGCAAGCTGTGGCCCTTTCAAAACTCAGGATTGCGCCGACTCACCTGTAACGCAACAGGCTTTCAATGGAGAGTGCAACAGGTCACGCAATGGACAGAGAGAATCCTTCTGCTGTCAAGGGCCTCAGTCTCAACCAAGCCTGTTTCCGCCCGGTTTCGAACCGGGGACCTTTCGCGTGTGAGGCGAACGTGATAACCACTACACTACGGATACTGCTGCTCTCGTGCTTTGGGGTCTCCGAGCCTGTTCACTATTTTGATTTTCAGGGAACGCAACAAATTCCAAAGACTGCGCTGCATTGGCCGGGAATCGGACCCGGGTCTCCCGCGTGGCAGGCGAGAATTCTACCACTGAACCACCAATGCATGCGTGTTCAACATCTGGGGTGTCTTCACGAGTCAAAGGAATCACCCCCTTCAAGAGACTACCCTGCATTGGCCGGGAAGCGTGGGGTTAGGGCCTCTCACGGCAAAAAAAATGCAATCTCCTCCCCGTCGGGGAATCGAACCCAGGTCTCCCGCGTGACAGGCGGGGATACTCACCACTATACTAACGAGGAAACACGTGCCCCACATCAGTCACCCGCCGGCCAGCCGTGCGTCATCAGTGCAAAGTGATTGTCATTAAATTGCAAGCTGTGGCCCTTTCAAAACTCAGGATTGCGCCGACTCACCTGTAACGCAACAGGCTTTCAATGGAGAGTGCAACAGGTCACGCAATGGACAGAGAGAATCCTTCTGCTGTCAAGGGCCTCAGTCTCAACCAAGCCTGTTTCCGCCCGGTTTCGAACCGGGGACCTTTCGCGTGTGAGGCGAACGTGATAACCACTACACTACGGACACTGCTGCTCTTATGCTTCGGGGTCTCCGAGCCTGTTCACTATTTTGATTTTCAGGGAACGCAACAAATTCCAAAGACTGCGCTGCATTGGCCGGGAATCGGACCCGGGTCTCCCGCGTGGCAGGCGAGAATTCTACCACTGAACCACCAATGCATGCGTGTTCAACATCTGGGGTGTCTTCACGAGTCAAAGGAATCACCCCCTTCAAGAGACTACCCTGCATTGGCCGGGAAGCGTGGGGTTAGGGCCTCTCACGGCAAAAAAAATGCAAGCTCCTCCCCGTCGGGGAATCGAACCCAGGTCTCCCGCGTGACAGGCGGGGATACTCACCACTATACTAACGAGGAAACACGTGCCCCACATCAGTCACCCGCCGGCCAGCCGTGCGTCATCAGTGCAAAGTGATTGTCATTCAATTGCAAGCTGTGGCCCTTTCAAAACTCAGGATTGCGCCGACTCACCTGTAACGCAACAGGCTTTCAATGGAGAGTGCAACAGGTCACGCAATGGACAGAGAGAATCCTTCTGCTGTCAAGGGCCTCAGTCTCAACCAAGCCTGTTTCCGCCCGGTTTCGAAACGGGGACCTTTCGCGTGTGAGGCGAACGTGATAACCACTACACTACGGAAACTGCTGCTCTTATGCTTCGGGGTCTCCGAGCCTCTTCACTATTTTGATTTTCAGGGAACGCAACAAATTCCAAAGACTGCGCTGCATTGGCCGGGAATCGGACCCGGGTCTCCCGCGTGGCAGGCGAGAATTCTACCACTGAACCACCAATGCATGCGTGTTCAACATCTGGGGTGTCTTCACGAGTCAAAGGAATCACCCCCTTCAAGAGACTACCCTGCATTGGCCGGGAAGCGTGGGGTTAGGGCCTCTCACGGCAAAAAAAATGCAATCTCCTCCCCGTCGGGGAATCGAACCCAGGTCTCCCGCGTGACAGGCGGGGATACTCACCACTATACTAACGAGGAAACACGTGCCCCACATCAGTCACCCGCCGGCCAGCCGTGCGTCATCAGTGCAAAGTGATTGTCATTCAATTGCAAGCTGTGGCCCTTTCAAAACTCAGGATTGCGCCGACTCACCTGTAACGCAACAGGCTTTCAATGGAGAGTGCAACAGGTCACGCAATGGACAGAGAGAATCCTTCTGCTGTCAAGGGCCTCAGTCTCAACCAAGCCTGTTTCCGCCCGGTTTCGAAACGGGGACCTTTCGCGTGTGAGGCGAACGTGATAACCACTACACTACGGAAACTGCTGCTCTTATGCTTCGGGGTCTCCGAGCCTCTTCACTATTTTGATTTTCAGGGAACGCAACAAATTCCAAAGACTGCGCTGCATTGGCCGGGAATCGGACCCGGGTCTCCCGCGTGGCAGGCGAGAATTCTACCACTGAACCACCAATGCATGCGTGTTCAACATCTGGGGTGTCTTCACGAGTCAAAGGAATCACCCCCTTCAAGAGACTACCCTGCATTGGCCGGGAAGCGTGGGGTTAGGGCCTCTCACGGCAAAAAAAATGCAAGCTCCTCCCCGTCGGGGAATCGAACCCAGGTCTCCCGCGTGACAGGCGGGGATACTCACCACTATACTAACGAGGAAACACGTGCCCCACATCAGTCACCCGCCGGCCAGCCGTGCGTCATCAGTGCAAAGTGATTGTCATTCAATTGCAAGCTGTGGCCCTTTCAAAACTCAGGATTGCGCCGACTCACCTGTAACGCAACAGGCTTTCAATGGAGAGTGCAACAGGTCACGCAATGGACAGAGAGAATCCTTCTGCTGTCAAGGGCCTCAGTCTCAACCAAGCCTGTTTCCGCCCGGTTTCGAAACGGGGACCTTTCGCGTGTGAGGCGAACGTGATAACCACTACACTACGGAAACTGCTGCTCTTATGCTTCGGGGTCTCCGAGCCTCTTCACTATTTTGATTTTCAGGGAACGCAACAAATTCCAAAGACTGCGCTGCATTGGCCGGGAATCAGACCCGGGTCTCTCGCGTGGCAGGCGAGAATTATACCACTGAACCACCAATGCATGCGAGTTCAACATCTGGGGTGTCTTCACGAGTCAAAGAAATCACCCCCTTCAAGAGAATACCCTGCATTGGCCGGGAAGCGTGGGGTTAGGGCCTCTCACGGCAAAAAAAAATGCAATCTCCTCCCCGTCGGGGAATCGAACCCAGGTCTCCCGCGTGACAGGCGGGGATACTCACCACTATACTAACGAGGAAACACGTGCCCCACATCAGTCACCCGCCGGCCAGCCGTGCGTCATCAGTGCAAAGTGATTGTCATTCAATTGCAAGCTGTGGCCCTTTCAAAACTCAGGATTGCGCCGACTCACCTGTAACGCAACAGGCTTTCAATGGAGAGTGCAACAGGTCACGCAATGGACAGAGAGAATCCTTCTGCTGTCAAGGGCCTCAGTCTCAACCAAGCCTGTTTCCGCCCGGTTTCGAAACGGGGACCTTTCGCGTGTGAGGCGAACGTGATAACCACTACACTACGGAAACTGCTGCTCTTATGCTTCGGGGTCTCCGAGCCTCTTCACTATTTTGATTTTCAGGGAACGCAACAAATTCCAAAGACTGCGCTGCATTGGCCGGGAATCGGACCCGGGTCTCCCGCGTGGCAGGCGAGAATTCTACCACTGAACCACCAATGCATGCGTGTTCAACATCTGGGGTGTCTTCACGAGTCAAAGGAATCACCCCCTTCAAGAGACTACCCTGCATTGGCCGGGAAGCGTGGGGTTAGGGCCTCTCACGGCAAAAAAAATGCAAGCTCCTCCCCGTCGGGGAATCGAACCCAGGTCTCCCGCGTGACAGGCGGGGATACTCACCACTATACTAACGAGGAAACACGTGCCCCACATCAGTCACCCGCCGGCCAGCCGTGCGTCATCAGTGCAAAGTGATTGTCATTCAATTGCAAGCTGTGGCCCTTTCAAAACTCAGGATTGCGCCGACTCACCTGTAACGCAACAGGCTTTCAATGGAGAGTGCAACAGGTCACGCAATGGACAGAGAGAATCCTTCTGCTGTCAAGGGCCTCAGTCTCAACCAAGCCTGTTTCCGCCCGGTTTCGAAACGGGGACCTTTCGCGTGTGAGGCGAACGTGATAACCACTACACTACGGAAACTGCTGCTCTTATGCTTCGGGGTCTCCGAGCCTCTTCACTATTTTGATTTTCAGGGAACGCAACAAATTCCAAAGACTGCGCTGCATTGGCCGGGAATCAGACCCGGGTCTCTCGCGTGGCAGGCGAGAATTATACCACTGAACCACCAATGCATGCGAGTTCAACATCTGGGGTGTCTTCACGAGTCAAAGAAATCACCCCCTTCAAGAGAATACCCTGCATTGGCCGGGAAGCGTGGGGTTAGGGCCTCTCACGGCAAAAAAAAATGCAATCTCCTCCCCGTCGGGGAATCGAACCCAGGTCTCCCGCGTGACAGGCGGGGATACTCACCACTATACTAACGAGGAAACACGTGCCCCACATCAGTCACCCGCCGGCCAGCCGTGCGTCATCAGTGCAAAGTGATTGTCATTCAATTGCAAGCTGTGGCCCTTTCAAAACTCAGGATTGCGCCGACTCACCTGTAACGCAACAGGCTTTCAATGGAGAGTGCAACAGGTCACGCAATGGACAGAGAGAATCCTTCTGCTGTCAAGGGCCTCAGTCTCAACCAAGCCTGTTTACGCCCGTTTTCGAACTGGGGACCTTTCGCGTGTGAGGCGAACTTGATAACCACTACACTACGGAAACTGCTGCTCTTATGCTTCGGGGTCTCCGAGCCTCTTCACTATTTTGATTTTCAGGGAACGCAACAAATTCCAAAGACTGCGCTGCATTGGCCGGGAATCGGACCCGGGTCTCCCGCGTGACAGGCGAGAATTCTACCACTGAACCACCAATGCATGCGTGTTCAACATCTGGGGTGTCTTCACGAGTCAAAGGAATCACCCCCTTCAAGAGACTACCCTGCATTGGCCGGGAAGCGTGGGGTTACAATTTACAATTTACAATTTAGGCATTTAGCAGACGCTCTTAATCCAGAGCGACTTACATTAAGCAAGAACAAAAGCATGGGAATACATCACATAAAAACATTCATCATGAAACATGCGTAAGCTAAGAAAGTAACAGTGGAATATCTATATAATGAAACTTATACGTATAAGCTATACATATATACTACTATGCTATACATATGTACTATGGCGTGCTATGACTATATACAATGCAATTCTAGTGCTGTCTACATAACATGCTATAAGTTTTAAATGCTATCTAAGTCTACAGAAGTGCTATCTAGGGTAGAGTAAGTGCTATGGGCCATGATGGAGTCTGAAAAGGTGGGTTTTCAGACTACGGCGGAAGATTGGGAGTGATGCTGCAGTTCTGACATGGGAAGTGCATTCCACAGTTTTGGAGCCAGAAGGGAGAAGAGTTTGGGACGTGTGGAGCGTTGTCCCGGCGTTTTTAGTGAGGGTACTTCCAGCTTCCCTGCGTTAGCTGATCTGAGTGCGCGGGAGGGTTTGTAGGGTTCAATCATAATTGCAAGATATGGGGGAGCCATACCTTTGGTTGCTTTGAATGCCAGCATCAGAGTTTTGTATTCTGTGCGGGCAGCGACCGGGAGCCAGTGGAGGGAGCGGAGCAGGGGGGAGACATGTGAGAATTTTGGCTGGTTGAAGACCAAGCGAGCTGCGGCATTTTGGATCAGCTGGAGAGGCTTAAGTGCACATGCTGGTAGGCCAGTAAGGAGGGAGTTACAATAGTCAAGTTTTGACAAGACTGTTGTCTGGATTAGGAGCTGGGCTGATTCCTGGGTGAGGAACGGTCTAATTCGTCGTATGTTATAGAGTGTGAACCTACAGGATCGAGTGACAGCTGTGATGTGAGCTTTGAACGAGAGCTGACTGTCCAGGACAACACCAAGATTCCTGGCTGTTGGGACAGACGTTACCAGGGCGTTGTCTACGGAAATAGTTAACTCCCGCATAGGGCAGGACTTAGCTGGGAAGAAGAGAAGCTCAGTCTTGTCTGGGTTCAGCTTGAGGTGGTTGGAGGACATCCACTGTGAGATGTCAGCCAGGCATGCCGTGATGCGCTCTTCCACCTGAGTGGCAGAAGGGGGGAAGGATAGAAACAGTTGTGTGTCATCGGCGTAGCAGTGATAGGATATATTGTGGGCAGAGATGATAGTGCCAAGGGATTTAGTGTACAGTGAGAAAAGGAGGGGACCAAGTACAGATCCCTGTGGGACCCCAGTTTGGAGGGTTCGGGGGGATGATAACAGACCTTTCCAGGAAACCTGGTAGGTCCGTTCGGTGAGGTAGGAGGAGAACCACTTTAGTGCCGTTCCACCGATGCCTAGATCCGCTAGGGTGTCTAGGAGCAGCTGGTGGTTCACTGTGTCAAATGCTGCCGATAGGTCTAGGAGAATCAGTACTGCAGAGTGGGAAGCAGCTTGGGCAGCATGTAGTGCTTCTGTGACTGCCAGCAGGGCAGTTTCTGTGGAGTGGGCCTTCTTGAATCCGGACTGGTTGGGATCCAGCAGGTTGTTCTGTGAGAGATGGAGAGAGAGCTGGTTGGAGACAACACGTTCAATGGTTTTAGAAATAAATGAGAGGAGTGATACCGGTCTGTAGTTCTTGACATCTGAGGGGTCAAGAGTTGGTTTCTTGAGGAGTGGTGTTACTCTGGCTGACTTGAGGGCAGATGGGACGCAGCCTGAGGTTACTGAGGTGTTGATGATGGAGGTGATGAAGGGGAGCAGATCAGGTGCGATGGTCTGGAAGATTGGAGACGGGACGGGGTCAAGAGGACAAGTGGTAGGTCTAGAGGATGTTACTAGTTGTAAGACCTCGTCTGGGGAAAGAGGAGAGAAGGAGGACATGCATGGTATGTTGGGGTTAGTGTTGGTTGAGTCAGATGCCACTTTATGTGGGAGGGGAGGAAAGGAGCTGCTGATATCATCAACCTTCTTCTCGAAGTAGTTGACAAAAACATCAGCAGTGAGGGATGATGGTTGAGTGGGGGGAGGGGGTTTAAGGAGGGAGGAGAAAGTGGAGAAGAGCTTCCTTGGGTTAGAAGTACAGGATTGGATTTTGGTGTGGTAGAAAGAGGTTTTAGCAGTGGTTAGTGAGAGGGCGAAGGCAGAGAGGAGTGAGTGAAAGTGGGAAAGGTCATCTGGTAGCATTGTCTTGTGCCACTTTCTTTCGGCTGCCCTTAGAGGTGTTCTTTCAGATCTGAGAGTTTCAGATAGCCAGGGAGCCGGTGGACATGAGCGAGCTGGCCTGGATGAGAGCGGGCAGTGTTGGTCGAATGCAGATGAGATAGAGGAGAGGAAGGATGAGGTTGCAGTGTCAGGTGAGAGGGAGAGGAAGGACTCCAGGGAGGGTAGAGAGGAGAGAATGGAGGATGAGAGGGAGGAGGGGTTTAGGGACTTGAGATTGCGTCGGGAGGTGACGTTCGGAGGGTTAATAGGTTTAGGCGGGAGGGTGGAGAGAGAGAGGGAGAAGGTTATGAAGTGGTGGTCAGACCTAATTAAGGGGGTAACAGAGAGTGTGGAGGGAGAGCAGGCTCTGGAGAACACAAGGTCCAAAACATTACCAGCCTTGTGAGTGGGAGGGGAGGGAGATAGGGAGAGGTCAAATGAGGCCAGAAGGGATGTAACGGGAAGATACTTCTCTGCGGTAGGAAGGTTGAAGTCACCCAGTAGAATCAGAGGGGTGCCATCTTCCGGAAACGAGCTCATCAGAGAGTCTAGTTCTTCCAGGAAGTTCCCGAGAGTTCCAGGAGGGCGGTAGAGCACAATGAGGATGAGGGGGACTGGCTGTGATATTGAGATAGCATGAAATTCACATGTGGACAGAGAAAGGTGAGAGAGATTTAAGACACGGAGATTCCATTTGGGGGATGTTAGTAGCCCTGTACCACCCCCTGTACCTGTTTGGCGAGGGGTGTGGGTGAACTTGTGTGAAGTAGAGAGGGCGGCGGGAGTTGCAGTGTTATCTGGGGTGATCCAGGTTTCAGTCAGAGCAAGGAAATGCAGAGACTTGAGGGAGGCGTGGCCTGAAATGAATTCAGGCATGTTCTTTTTGGTAGCTGCGTGGCAGTTCCATAGGCCTCCCTCCACCACAATGTGGTGACTGGGTGAACGAGCTGGATAGATGAGATTTGAGGGATCTCTGTGACTGGAGAGGTAGTGTCTAGGGCGACATGAGGAGGACAGTATAGGGACGGTGGGAAAGCACATTCTAAACAGATATAAGAGATAATAATAATAAAGTAATAATAATAATAAAGTACAACTAATAATTATAACATAATAATATTAATAATAGGAAGTATCCTGGAAGTAAGTTAGGGCCTCTCACGGCAAAAAAAATGCAATCTCCTCCCCGTCGGGGAATCGAACCCCGGTCTCCCGCGTGACAGGCGGGGATACTCACCACTATACTAACGAGGAAACACGTGCCCCACATCAGTCAGCCGCCGGCCAGCCGTGCGTCATCAGTGCAAAGTGATTGTCATTCAATTGCAAGCTGTGGCCCTTTCAAAACTCAGGATTGCGCCGACTCACCTGTAACGCAACAGGCTTTCAATGGAGAGTGCAACAGGTCACGCAATGGACAGAGAGAATCCTTCTGCTGTCAAGGGCCTCAGTCTCAACCAAGCCTGTTTCCGCCCGGTTTCGAAACGGGGACCTTTCGCGTGTGAGGTGAACGTGATAACCACTACACTACGGAAACTGCTGCTCTTATGCTTCGGGGTCTCCGAGCCTCTTCACTATTTTGATTTTCAGGGAACGCAACAAATTCCAAAGACTGCGCTGCATTGGCCGGGAATCAGACCCGGGTCTCCCGCGTGGCAGGCGAGAATTATACCACTGAACCACCAATGC
>NC_137867.1:800000-805000 GCF_963924005.1 Protomyctophum bolini
GGCAGGCGAGAATTCTACCACTGAACCACCAGTGCATGCGTGTTCAACATCTGGGGTGTCTTCACGAGTCAAAGAAATCACCCCCTTCAAGAGAATACCCTGCATTGGCCGGGAAGCGTGGGGTTAGGGCCTCTCACGGCAAAAAAAATGCAATCTCCTCCCCGTCGGGGAATCGAACCCCGGTCTCCCGCGTGACAGGCGGGGATACTCACCACTATACTAACGAGGAAACACGTGCCCCACATCAGTCACCCGCCGGCCAGCCGTGCGTCATCAGTGCAAAGTGATTGTCATTAAATTGCAAGCTGTGGCCCTTTCAAAACTCAGGATTGCGCCGACTCACCTGTAACGCAACAGGCTTTCAATGGAGAGTGCAACAGGTCACGCAATGGACAGAGAGAATCCTTCTGCTGTCATGGGCCTCAGTCTCAACCAAGCCTGTTTCCGCACGGTTTCGAACCGGGGACCTTTCACGTGTGAGGTGAACGTGATAACCACTACACTACGGAATCTGCTGCTCTTATGCTTCGGGGTCTCCGAGCCTCTTCACTATTTTGATTTTCAGGGAACGCAAAAAATTCCAAAGACTGCGCTGCATTGGCCGGGAATCGGACCCGGGTCTCCCGCGTGGCAGGCGAGAATTCTACCACTGAACCACCAATGCATGCGTGTTCAACATCTGGGGTGTCTTCACGAGTCAAAGGAATCACCCCCTTCAAGAGACTACCCTGCATTGGCCGGGAAGCGTGGGGTTACAATTTACAATTTACAATTTAGGCATTTAGCAGACGCTCTTAATCCAGAGCGACTTACATTAAGCAAGAACAAAAGCATGGGAATACATCACATAAAAACATTCATCATGAAACATGCGTAAGCTAAGAAAGTAACAGTGGAATATCTATATAATGAAACTTATACGTATAAGCTATACATATATACTACTATGCTATACATATGTACTATGGCGTGCTATGACTATATACAATGCAATTCTAGTGCTGTCTACATAACATGCTATAAGTTTTAAATGCTATCTAAGTCTACAGAAGTGCTATCTAGGGTAGAGTAAGTGCTATGGGCCATGATGGAGTCTGAAAAGGTGGGTTTTCAGACTACGGCGGAAGATTGGGAGTGATGCTACAGTTCTGACTGCCATGGGAAGTGCATTCCACAGTTTTGGAGCCAGAAGGGAGAAGAGTTTGGGACGTGTGGAGCGTTGTCCCGGCGTTTTTAGTGAGGGTACTTCCAGCTTCCCTGCGTTAGCTGATCTGAGTGCGCGGGAGGGTTTGTAGGGTTCAATCATAATTGCAAGATATGGGGGAGCCATACCTTTGGTTGCTTTGAATGCCAGCATCAGAGTTTTGTATTCTGTGCGGGCAGCGACCGGGAGCCAGTGGAGGGAGCGGAGCAGGGGGGAGACATGTGAGAATTTTGGCTGGTTGAAGACCAAGCGAGCTGCGGCATTTTGGATCAGCTGGAGAGGCTTAAGTGCACATGCTGGTAGGCCAGTAAGGAGGGAGTTACAATAGTCAAGTTTTGACCAGACTGTTGTCTGGATTAGGAGCTGGGCTGATTCCTGGGTGAGGAACGGTCTAATTCGTCGTATGTTATAGAGTGTGAACCTACAGGATCGAGTGACAGCTGTGATGTGAGCTTTGAACGAGAGCTGACTGTCCAGGACAACACCAAGATTCCTGGCTGTTGGGACAGACGTTACCAGGGCGTTGTCTACGGAAATAGTTAACTCCCGCATAGGGCAGGACTTAGCTGGGAAGAAGAGAAGCTCAGTCTTGTCTGGGTTCAGCTTGAGGTGGTTGGAGGACATCCACTGTGAGATGTCAGCCAGGCATGCCGTGATGCGCTCTTCCACCTGAGTGGCAGAAGGGGGGAAGGATAGAAACAGTTGTGTGTCATCGGCGTAGCAGTGATAGGATATATTGTGGGCAGAGATGATAGTGCCAAGGGATTTAGTGTACAGTGAGAAAAGGAGGGGACCAAGTACAGATCCCTGTGGGACCCCAGTTTGGAGGGTTCGGGGGGATGATAACAGACCTTTCCAGGAAACCTGGTAGGTCCGTTCGGTGAGGTAGGAGGAGAACCACTTTAGTGCCGTTCCACCGATGCCTAGATCCGCTAGGGTGTCTAGGAGCAGCTGGTGGTTCACTGTGTCAAATGCTGCCGATAGGTCTAGGAGAATCAGTACTGCAGAGTGGGAAGCAGCTTGGGCAGCATGTAGTGCTTCTGTGACTGCCAGCAGGGCAGTTTCTGTGGAGTGGGCCTTCTTGAATCCGGACTGGTTGGGATCCAGCAGGTTGTTCTGTGAGAGATGGAGAGAGAGCTGGTTGGAGACAACACGTTCAATGGTTTTAGAAATAAATGAGAGGAGTGATACCGGTCTGTAGTTCTTGACATCTGAGGGGTCAAGAGTTGGTTTCTTGAGGAGTGGTGTTACTCTGGCTGACTTGAGGGCAGATGGGACGCAGCCTGAGGTTACTGAGGTGTTGATGATGGAGGTGATGAAGGGGAGCAGATCAGGTGCGATGGTCTGGAAGATTGGAGACGGGACGGGGTCAAGAGGACAAGTGGTAGGTCTAGAGGATGTTACTAGTTGTAAGACCTCGTCTGGGGAAAGAGGAGAGAAGGAGGACATGCATGGTATGTTGGGGTTAGTGTTGGTTGAGTCAGATGCCACTTTATGTGGGAGGGGAGGAAAGGAGCTGCTGATATCATCAACCTTCTTCTCGAAGTAGTTGACAAAAACATCAGCAGTGAGGGATGATGGTTGAGTGGGGGGAGGGGGTTTAAGGAGGGAGGAGAAAGTGGAGAAGAGCTTCCTTGGGTTAGAAGTACAGGATTGGATTTTGGTGTGGTAGAAAGAGGTTTTAGCAGTGGTTAGTGAGAGGGCGAAGGCAGAGAGGAGTGAGTGAAAGTGGGAAAGGTCATCTGGTAGCATTGTCTTGTGCCACTTTCTTTCGGCTGCCCTTAGAGGTGTTCTTTCAGATCTGAGAGTTTCAGATAGCCAGGGAGCCGGTGGACATGAGCGAGCTGGCCTGGATGAGAGCGGGCAGTGTTGGTCGAATGCAGATGAGATAGAGGAGAGGAAGGATGAGGTTGCAGTGTCAGGTGAGAGGGAGAGGAAGGACTCCAGGGAGGGTAGAGAGGAGAGAATGGAGGATGAGAGGGAGGAGGGGTTTAGGGACTTGAGATTGCGTCGGGAGGTGACGTTCGGAGGGTTAATAGGTTTAGGCGGGAGGGTGGAGAGAGAGAGGGAGAAGGTTATGAAGTGGTGGTCAGACCTAATTAAGGGGGTAACAGAGAGTGTGGAGGGAGAGCAGGCTCTGGAGAACACAAGGTCCAAAACATTACCAGCCTTGTGAGTGGGAGGGGAGGGAGATAGGGAGAGGTCAAATGAGGCCAGAAGGGATGTAACGGGAAGATACTTCTCTGCGGTAGGAAGGTTGAAGTCACCCAGTAGAATCAGAGGGGTGCCATCTTCCGGAAACGAGCTCATCAGAGAGTCTAGTTCTTCCAGGAAGTTCCCGAGAGTTCCAGGAGGGCGGTAGAGCACAATGAGGATGAGGGGGACTGGCTGTGATATTGAGATAGCATGAAATTCACATGTGGACAGAGAAAGGTGAGAGAGATTTAAGACACGGAGATTCCATTTGGGGGATGTTAGTAGCCCTGTACCACCCCCTGTACCTGTTTGGCGAGGGGTGTGGGTGAACTTGTGTGAAGTAGAGAGGGCGGCGGGAGTTGCAGTGTTATCTGGGGTGATCCAGGTTTCAGTCAGAGCAAGGAAATGCAGAGACTTGAGGGAGGCGTGGCCTGAAATGAATTCAGGCATGTTCTTTTTGGTAGCTGCGTGGCAGTTCCATAGGCCTCCCTCCACCACAATGTGGTGACTGGGTGAACGAGCTGGATAGATGAGATTTGAGGGATCTCTGTGACTGGAGAGGTAGTGTCTAGGGCGACATGAGGAGGACAGTATAGGGACGGTGGGAAAGCACATTCTAAACAGATATAAGAGATAATAATAATAAAGTAATAATAATAATAAAGTACAACTAATAATTATAACATAATAATATTAATAATAGGAAGTATCCTGGAAGTAAGTTAGGGCCTCTCACGGCAAAAAAAATGCAATCTCCTCCCCGTCGGGGAATCGAACCCCGGTCTCCCGCGTGACAGGCGGGGATACTCACCACTATACTAACGAGGAAACACGTGCCCCACATCAGTCAGCCGCCGGCCAGCCGTGCGTCATCAGTGCAAAGTGATTGTCATTAAATTGCAAGCTGTGGCCCTTTCAAAACTCAGGATTGCGCCGACTCACCTGTAACGCAACAGGCTTTCAATGGAGAGTGCAACAGGTCACGCAATGGACAGAGAGAATCCTTCTGCTGTCAAGGGCCTCAGTCTCAACCAAGCCTGTTTCCGCCCGGTTTCGAAACGGGGACCTTTCGCGTGTGAGGTGAACGTGATAACCACTACACTACGGAAACTGCTGCTCTTATGCTTCGGGGTCTCCGAGCCTCTTCACTATTTTGATTTTCAGGGAACGCAACAAATTCCAAAGACTGCGCTGCATTGGCCGGGAATCAGACCCGGGTCTCCCGCGTGGCAGGCGAGAATTATACCACTGAACCACCAATGCATGCGAGTTCAACATCTGGGGTGTCTTCACGAGTCAAAGAAATCACCCCCTTCAAGAGAATACCCTGCATTGGCCGGGAAGCGTGGGGTTAGGGCCTCTCACGGCAAAAAAAATGCAATCTCCTCCCCGTCGGGGAATCGAACCCAGGTCTCCCGCGTGACAGGCGGGGATACTCACCACTATACTAACGAGGAAACACGTGCCCCACATCAGTCACCCGCCGGCCAGCCGTGCGTCATCAGTGCAAAGTGATTGTCATTCAATTGCAAGCTGTGGCCCTTTCAAAACTCAGGATTGCGCCGACTCACCTGTAACGCAACAGGCTTTCAATGGAGAG
>NC_137867.1:850000-852500 GCF_963924005.1 Protomyctophum bolini
TGCATTGGCCGGGAATCGGACCCGGGTCTCCCGCGTGCTTCGGGGTCTCCGAGCCGCTTCACTATTTTGATTTTCAGGGAACGCAACAAATTCCAAAGACTGCGCTGCATTGGCCGGGAATCGGACCCGGGTCTCCCGCATGGCAGGCGAGAATTCTACCACTGAACCACCAATGCATGCGTGTTCAACATCTGGGTTGTCTTCACGAGTCAAAGGAATCACCCCCTTCAAGAGACTACCCTGCATTGGCCGGGAAGTGTGGGGTTAGGGCCTCTCACGGCAAAAAAAATGCAATCGCCTCCGCGTCGGGGAATCGAACGCCGGTCTCCCGCGTGACAGGCGGGGATGCTCACCACTATACTAACGCGGAAACACGTGGCCCACATCAGTCACCCGCCGGCCAGCCGTGCGTCATCAGTGCAAAGTGATTGTCATTAGAGTTCTCATCGGGCCCGAAATTTGAAGCCCGGCCCGGCCCTAACTGGGTCAGCCCGAAGCCCGGCCCGGCCCTAATGTTAGGCCCGAAGCCCTATAAAGCCTGACAAAGAAAAAAAAGAACGCCACTTTTATTTGCGGGTCGGCCATTGCTGTTGTCTCCACTCCTCCCAAAGATGGGATCTCTGCCTTTTATAAGCAGTTCCTGTGTTCCGTCACCCATCCCCTGATTGGTCCAATACGCTAGCCAATGAGGTTCTAGATATTCGTAACTTCAGATTTGTGTTTCCAACCATTCGTAACTCTGACAAGTCACAGCCAGAGAACTCACAGCAAAGACACTTTGAAATTTGTAACACCTACAGTTTGTAATTCTGTAACTTTGCAACTTGTGTTTTTAATTTGTGATCCACATTTTGATATTTGTAGAAATGTGCAACTTGTGTTATTTATTTATGATCCACACTTTGATATTTGTAGAAATTTTTGATTTGTAAAACAGGATTTGCATTTTTACAATTCGTAAAATAATATGAATTATATTTTTGTGGTGCACAAAAAACATACAAGTTATGAAAAACGCGTGAATTTATTTTTTGTGTTGCACAAAAAAATCTACAAATCATGAAACACGTCGAGTTAATGTTTTGTGGGGCACAAAATAAATACTAGTTATAAAACACGAGTACGAATAATAACGGCACTAAAATCACTCCATATCATTGGTCTAGACCAGGAGTCACCAACCGGGGGTTCGCGATCTACCGGTAGCTCGCGGGAACCTTTCGAGTCGATCGCGAAGTGTCAGACCCATTGGAATGCAAATGCTTGCCTTTCAGGCTGCTCCGTCTCGCAGCCTCGCACTGACTGAATGAGAAGAGCAGCCGGGCGATTCCCCGTCATTTGCATTTTGAACGGATCGTTCACGGAAGTGACCGGATCGGTTTCGTTCACCAAAAAGAACTAGTTATTTTGATTCGTTCGTTCATGACCGACTAAACGGCGGTGAAAAGTTGACTTCACTGACTGATTTATAAACGGCTTCGAGTCAGTGTTACTTCCATGTTGCGTAGCACTATCCAATCTTTGGTATCTTTGGCAGCAGCAGCTGTAGGCTATTTTGTCGCGTTAATGAAACCAAACGCTACACGCGGTGCAGGATTATTATTTCATGTGAATCATGTCAAAATGAAAAGATGATGATGTGGTTGGCACACAGCGCAGCAGCAACGCAGCACAGCAGCCCGAGAACACAATAAGAAATATAACATTATTATTCTCCTCCTCCTCCAACAACTCGATAACGTTCTCATTTTAGTTTGTTACTCATTTTCTGAGCCATGCAAATAAACAACAACCAGCACTGACTGGAGACGGAGAGGTTCATGTGCCCTGCGCGTAAAGCTTAGCCAGAAACAGGACAGTCACTGCGTCAGCATGGATGTAGCCTCGGAAACCCAGACGTTATATTTCCAGCACAGAGGTGAGGGGGGGTATCGCACGCTGAGAGCCACATACACAGCTGCATTTGGTTTTTAATTAAAGGCGCGTTCTGAATATACCAGTCTGCAATGCAAACTAATAGCCGAGTGCACTCCAGGGCATATGCATAGGGAAAGAATGACTTCTGTCCTTGACAATAATCAATGCTACAGTTTGATTTCTGTACACACGCACACATAGAGCAAAAAATATGATAAATATGAAATATGAAAACCTGTTGAAGTACAACGCATGAGTCAATTAAGTAGCTGCTTTTGTATCAAACCCTTTCCTCTTTACTGAGCCTACTGTCATTGAACTGCTGTCCGATAAAATGCAGGATGTGTTTGCATTAACTTCAGATATTTAAATGGAGATTATTGGATTAGTAAGTGACTGTCACCTGCAGGTCAGAGCTAAAGAGAAGGAATTTTGGTCTCTTGTGAGCAGAGAAGTATCCCCTGATTGTGTCGTGTGCACTGAAGCTGCATGCCTATACTTTGGTTCCACGTACTTATGTGAAATGGCCTTTTCACAAATGAAAATAATAAAATCCAAGTTTAGAACTCGTATGACTGACTCA
>NC_137867.1:857500-862500 GCF_963924005.1 Protomyctophum bolini
AGGGAGACTTGAACCCACACCCCAAGCAACATTTGCAAGTTGATTAATGGCTTAAATTGACACTCATATCTCCATTACCTGCATTGCTGACATCTGTGCATCAAACAGCTGTGTTAAATGGAAGATGCCAAATAATAACAAGGCTCGTTGGTCTAGGGGTATGATTCTCGCTTTGGGTGCGAGAGGTCCCGGGTTCAAATCCCGGACGAGCCCTACTTGTGACACTGCACTTCACCATCCCTCGCCTTAGTTCATGTCTTGGAAAGAAATATGTTGTAGCCTGGAAGAAGACAACATAGAACCTCAGCAACGACTAGCAGACATTGTCAATATTATGCACCATAAAGCTGCAGTTTTCGATTCATTTTAAATGGAAGCCATCAACATGACACTACAAAGTGACACGCAACATTTGTACCTGTTGCACAAACAATAAAGCTCCGTAGTCGGCAGGACTCGAACCTGCGCGGGGAGACCCCAATGGATTTCTAGTCCATCGCCTTAACCGCTCGGCCACGACTACCGCTGTTACCTGTAAGCACACCTGTTCAGCAATTTTGGGTGAACACAAAGAGGAACTTGAACCCACAACCCAAGCAAAATTGCAATCTTCTGAAAGTTGATTGATGGGTTAAATTGACCTTCCTATCTCCATTACCTGCATCATCTCTGACATCTTCAAGAAAGCCACAAGTGCATCAGACAGCTTTGTGAGAGTAAACATTACAGCGAAAACAGGGCTCGTTGGTCTAGGGGTATGATTCTCGCTTAGGGTGCGAGAGGTCCCGGGTTCAAATCCCGGACAAACCCCTCCAGGTCGCCATCCTTCCAAAGCGTTTCGGAACATTCAATGTTCTCAGCAGCTTGGGTCAAAGGTTGTTTCTTACATAGTTGGAAAATGCTGTGTTCACACATTATTCAGTCTGGAACTAAATCTATTAAATATCTAAATGATCTCTATTACCTGCTGCATTGCTGACATCTTCAAGAAAGACACATGTGCATCAAACAGCTGTTTTACACGGAAGATGCCAATATAAATCAAGGCTCGTTGGTCTAGGGGTATGATTCTCGCTTCGGGTGCGAGAGGTCCCGGGTTCAAATCCCGGACGAGCCCTACTGGTGACACTGCACTACACCATCCCTCGCCTTAGTTCATGTCTTGGAAAGAAATATGTTGTAGCCTGGAAGACAACATAGAACCTCAGCAAAGACTAGCAGACATTGTCAATATTATGCACCATAAAGCTGCAGTTTTCGATTCATTTTAAATGGAAGCCATCAACATGACACTACAAAGTGACACGCAACATTTGTACCTGTTGCACAAACAATAAAGCTCCGTAGTCGGCAGGACTCGAACCTGCGCGGGGAGACCCCAATGGATTTCTAGTCCATCGCCTTAACCGCTCGGCCACGACTACCGCTGTTACCTGTAAGCACACCTGTTCAGCAATTTTGGGTGAACACAAAGAGGAACTTGAACCCACAACCCAAGCAAAATTGCAATCTTCTGAAAGTTGATTGATGGGTTAAATTGACCTTCCTATCTCCATTACCTGCATCATCTCTGACATCTTCAAGAAAGCCACAAGTGCATCAGACAGCTTTGTGAGAGTAAACATTACAGTGAAAACAGGGCTCGTTGGTCTAGGGGTATGATTCTCGCTTAGGGTGCGAGAGGTCCCGGTTCAAATCCCGGACGAGCCCCTCCAGGTCGCCATCCTTCCAAAGCGTTTCGGAACATTCAATGTTCTCAGCAGCTTGGGTCAAAGGTTGTTTCTTACATAGTTGGAAAATGCTGTGTTCACACATTATTCAGTCTGGAACTAAATATATTAAATATCTAAATGATCTCTATTACCTGCTGCATTGCTGACATCTTCAAGAAAGACACATGTGCATAAAACAGCTGTTTTACACGGAAGATGCCAATAAAAGTCAAGGCTCGTTGGTCTAGGGGTATGATTCTCACTTCGGGTGCGAGAGGTCCCGGGTTCAAATCCCGGACGAGCCCTTCCAGTTACTCTGTCCAATAACTATAATAATAATAATAATAATATGGAATGTTATTAGAAAAAAGGCAAATCTGGTGAATACATCCCCTGCCGAGAAATTTCTTCACAGATGTAAAATTGTCTAGTAACACATCACAAAGGTGTGAATTAAGATTCCATGGGGAAATCTGAGACAGCTGCTGAAAGTTGTGATACGATCTTATACTGGCAACATTTTCAATTTTTAATTCTGCTTTAAGTATCATGTTAGGGGTCAAACTAAGGGAATAACTTTACACATTGTAATGTCTTACATTTCACAGTTATAAAGTCTCCTGAGAGACTAACAAAAATTGCCATGGCTGACTATATTTCAAGTCATCCTGGCGGGGTATTGGGTAAAGTTTTCAACTAGCAATAATCACGTCTCAGTAGAACTTCATTGACTATGAAATTGCCGCTGCGCAAGAGTACTATTGAGAGGTCACATGATTCTATGACTCCTGAATGTGTAGTCTCTAACAGCGTGGTGCCCAACTGATACTTCTCAGTAGGCCTATAGGCTATTGTCACATATGCAACGGCCAATCGTTAACGCCATGCACAAGATGAAGATGGTTGTGTTTTGTTGTGGGTAAAGACAAAGGGAGACTTGAACCCACACCCCAAGCAACATTTGCAAGTTGATTAATGGCTTAAATTGACACTCATATCTCCATTACCTGCATTGCTGACATCTTCAAGAAAGACACATGTGCATCAAACAGCTGTGTTAAATGGAAGATGCCAAATAATAACAAGGCTCGTTGGTCTAGGGGTATGATTCTCGCTTTGGGTGCGAGAGGTCCCGGGTTCAAATCCCGGACGAGCCCTACTTGTGACACTGCACTTCACCATCCCTCGCCTTAGTTCATGTCTTGGAAAGAAATATGTTGTAGCCTGGAAGAAGACAACATAGAACCTCAGCAACGACTAGCAGACATTGTCAATATTATGCACCATAAAGCTGCAGTTTTCGATTCATTTTAAATGGAAGCCATCAACATGACACTACAAAGTGACACGCAACATTTGTACCTGTTGCACAAACAATAAAGCTCCGTAGTCGGCAGGACTCGAACCTGCGCGGGGAGATCCCAATGGATTTCTAGTCCATCGCCTTAACCGCTCGGCCACGACTACCGCTGTTACCTGTAAGCACACCTTTTCAGCAATTTTGGGTGAACACAAAGAGGAACTTGAACCCACAACCCAAGCAAAATTGCAATCTTCTGAAAGTTGATTGATGGGTTAAATTGACCTTCCTATCTCCATTACCTGCATCATCTCTGACATCTTCAAGAAAGCCACAAGTGCATCAGACAGCTTTGTGAGAGTAAACATTACAACGAAAACAGGGCTCGTTGGTCAAGGGGTATGATTCTCGCTTAGGGTGCGAGAGGGCCCGGGTTCAAATCCCGGACGAGCCCCTCCAGGTCGCCATCCTTCCAAAGCGTTTCGGAACATTCAATGTTCTCAGCAGCTTGGGTCAAAGGTTGTTTCTTACATAGTTGGAAAATGCTGTGTTCACACATTATTCAGTCTGGAACTAAATCTATTAAATATCTAAATGATCTCTATTACCTGCTGCATTGCTGACATCTTCAAGAAAGACACATGTGCATCAAACAGCTGTTTTACACGGAAGATGCCAATAAAAATCAAGGCTCGTTGGTCTAGGGGTATGATTCTCGCTTCGGGTGCGAGAGGTCCCGGGTTCAAATCCCGGACGAGCCCTACTGGTGACACTGCACTACACCATCCCTCGCCTTAGTTCATGTCTTGGAAAGAAATATGTTGTAGCCTGGAAGAAGACAACATAGAACCTCAGCAACGACTAGCAGACATTGTCAATATTATGCACCATAAAGCTGCAGTTTTCGATTCATTTTAAATGGAAGCCATCAACATGACACTACAAAGTGACACGCAACATTTGTACCTGTTGCACAAACAATAAAGCTCCGTAGTCGGCAGGACTCGAACCTGCGCGGGGAGACCCCAATGGATTTCTAGTCCATCGCCTTAACCGCTCGGCCTTGACTACCGCTGTTACCTGTAAGCACACCTGTTCAGCAATTTTGGGTGAACACAAAGAGGAACTTGAACCCACAACCCAAGCAAAATTGCAATCTTCTGAAAGTTGATTGATGGGTTAAATTGACCTTCCTATCTCCATTACCTGCATCATCTCTGACATCTTCAAGAAAGCCACAAGTGCATCAGACAGCTTTGTGAGAGTAAACATTACAGTGAAAACAGGGCTCGTTGGTCTAGGGGTATGATTCTCGCTTAGGGTGCGAGAGGTCCCGGTTCAAATCCCGGACGAGCCCCTCCAGGTCGCCATCCTTCCAAAGCGTTTCGGAACATTCAATGTTCTCAGCAGCTTGGGTCAAAGGTTGTTTCTTACATAGTTGGAAAATGCTGTGTTCACACATTATTCAGTCTGGAACTAAATATATTAAATATCTAAATGATCTCTATTACCTGCTGCATTGCTGACATCTTCAAGAAAGACACATGTGCATAAAACAGCTGTTTTACACGGAAGATGCCAATAAAAGTCAAGGCTCGTTGGTCTAGGGGTATGATTCTCACTTCGGGTGCGAGAGGTCCCGGGTTCAAATCCCGGACGAGCCCTTCCAGTTACTCTGTCCAATAACTATAATAATAATAATAATAATATGGAATGTTATTAGAAAAAAGGCAAATCTGGTGAATACATCCCCTGCCGAGAAATTTCTTCACAGATGTAAAATTGTCTAGTAACACATCACAAAGGTGTGAATTAAGATTCCATGGGGAAATCTGAGACAGCTGCTGAAAGTTGTGATACGATCTTATACTGGCAACATTTTCAATTTTTAATTCTGCTTTAAGTATCATGTTAGGGGTCAAACTAAGGGAATAACTTTACACATTGTAATGTCTTACATTTCACAGTTATAAAGTCTCCTGAGAGAC
>NC_137867.1:865000-870000 GCF_963924005.1 Protomyctophum bolini
AAATCTGAGACAGCTGCTGAAAGTTGTGATACGATCTTATACTGGCAACATTTTCAATTTTTAATTCTGCTTTAAGTATCATGTTAGGGGTCAAACTAAGGGAATAACTTTACACATTGTAATGTATTACATTTCACAGTTATAAAGTCTCCTGAGAGACTAACAAAAATTGCCATGGCTGACTATATTTCAAGTCATCCTGGCGGGGTATTGGGTAAAGTTTTCAACTAGCAATAATCACGTCTCAGTAGAACTTCATTGACTATGAAATTGCCGCTGCGCAAGAGTACTATTGAGAGGTCACATGATTCTATGACTCCTGAATGTGTAGTCTCTAACAGCGTGGTGCCCAACTGATACTTCTCAGTAGGCCTATAGGCTATTGTCACATATGCAACGGCCAATCGTTAACGCCATGCACAAGATGAAGATGGTTGTGTTTTGTTGTGGGTAAAGACAAAGGGAGAATTGAACCCACACCCCAAGCAACATTTGCAAGTTGATTAATGGCTTAAATTGACACTCATATCTCCATTACCTGCATTGCTGACATCTTCAAGAAAGACACATGTGCATCAAACAGCTGTGTTAAATGGAAGATGCCAAATAATAACAAGGCTCGTTGGTCTAGGGGTATGATTCTCGCTTTGGGTGCGAGAGGTCCCGGGTTCAAATCCCGGACGAGCCCTACTTGTGACACTGCACTTCACCATCCCTCGCCTTAGTTCATGTCTTGGAAAGAAATATGTTGTAGCCTTGAAGAAGACAACATAGAACCTCAGCAACGACTAGCAGACATTGTCAATATTATGCACCATAAAGCTGCAGTTTTCGATTCATTTTAAATGGAAGCCATCAACATGACACTACTAAGTGACACGCAACATTTGTACCTGTTGCACAAACAATAAAGCTCCGTAGTTGGCAGGACTCGAACCTGCGCGGGGAGACCCCAATGGATTTCTAATGCATCGCCTTAACCGCTCGGCCACGACTACCGCTGTTACCTGTAAGCACACCTGTTCAGCAATTTTGGGTGAACACAAAGAGGAACTTGAACCCACAACCCAAGCAAAATTGCAATCTTCTGAAAGTTGATTGATGGGTTAAATTGACCTTCCTATCTCCATTACCTGCATCATCTCTGACATCTTCAAGAAAGCCACAAGTGCATCAGACAGCTTTGTGAGAGTAAACATTACAGCGAAAACAGGGCTCGTTGGTCTAGGGGTATGATTCTCGCTTAGGGTGCGAGAGGTCCCGGGTTCAAATCCCGGACGAGCCCCTCCAGGTCGCCATCCTTCCAAAGCGTTTCGGAACATTCAATGTTCTCTGGGTCAAAGGTTGTTTCTTACATAGTTGGAAAATGCTGTGTTCACACATTATTCAGTCTGGAACTAAATCTATTAAATATCTAAATGATCTCTATTACCTGCTGCATTGCTGACATCTTCAAGAAAGACACATGTGCATCAAACAGCTGTTTTACACGGAAGATGCCAATAAAAGTCAAGGCTCGTTGGTCTAGGGGTATGATTCTCGCTTCGGGTGCGAGAGGTCCCGGGTTCAAATCCCGGACGAGCCCTTCCAGTTACTCTGTCCAATAACTATAATAATAATAATAATAATATGGAATGTTATTAGAAAAAAGGCAAATCTGGTGAATACATCCCCTGCCGAGAAATTTCTTCACAGATGTAAAATTGTCTAGTAACACATCACAAAGGTGTGAATTAAGATTCCATGGGGAAATCTGAGACAGCTGCTGAAAGTTGTGATAAGATCTTATACTGGCAACATTTTCAATTTTTAATTCTGCTTTAAGTATCATGTTAGGGGTCAAACTAAGGGAATAACTTTACACATTGTAATGTATTACATTTCACAGTTATAAAGTCTCCTGAGAGACTAACAAAAATTGCCATGGCTGACTATATTTCAAGTCATCCTGGCGGGGTATTGGGTAAAGTTTTCAACTAGCAATAATCACGTCTCAGTAGAACTTCATTGACTATGAAATTGCCGCTGCGCAAGAGTACTATTGAGAGGTCACATGATTCTATGACTCCTGAATGTGTAGTCTCTAACAGCGTGGTGCCCAACTGATACTTCTCAGTAGGCCTATAGGCTATTGTCACATATGCAACGGCCAATCGTTAACGCCATGCACAAGATGAAGATGGTTGTGTTTTGTTGTGGGTAAAGACAAAGGGAGACTTGAACCCACACCCCAAGCAACATTTGCAAGTTGATTAATGGCTTAAATTGACACTCATATCTCCATTACCTGCATTGCTGACATCTTCAAGAAAGACACATGTGCATCAAACAGCTGTGTTAAATGGAAGATGCCAAATAATAACAAGGCTCGTTGGTCTAGGGGTATGATTCTCGCTTTGGGTGCGAGAGGTCCCGGGTTCAAATCCCGGACGAGCCCTACTTGTGACACTGCACTTCACCATCCCTCGCCTTAGTTCATGTCTTGGAAAGAAATATGTTGTAGCCTGGAAGAAGACAACATAGAACCTCAGCAACGACTAGCAGACATTGTCAATATTATGCACCATAAAGCTGCAGTTTTCGTTTCATTTTAAATGGAAGCCATCAACATGACACTACAAAGTGACACGCAACATTTGTACCTGTTGCACAAACAATAAAGCTCCGTAGTCGGCAGGACTCGAACCTGCGCGGGGAGACCCCAATGGATTTCTAGTCCATCGCCTTAACCGCTCGGCCACGACTACCGCTGTTACCTGTAAGCACACCTGTTCAGCAATTTTGGGTGAACACAAAGAGGAACTTGAACCCACAACCCAAGCAAAATTGCAATCTTCTGAAAGTTGATTGATGGGTTAAATTGACCTTCCTATCTCCATTACCTGCATCATCTCTGACATCTTCAAGAAAGCCACAAGTGCATCAGACAGCTTTGTGAGAGTAAACATTACAGCGAAAACAGGGCTCGTTGGTCTAGGGGTATGATTCTCGCTTAGGGTGCGAGAGGTCCCGGGTTCAAATCCTGGACGAGCCCCTCCAGGTCGCCATCCTTCCAAAGCGTTTCGGAACATTCAATGTTCTCAGCAGCTTGGGTCAAAGGTTGTTTCTTACATAGTTGGAAAATGCTGTGTTCACACATTATTCAGTCTGGAACTAAATCTATTAAATATCTAAATGATCTCTATTACCTGCTGCATTGCTGACATCTTCAAGAAAGACACATGTGCATCAAACAGCTGTTTTACACGGAAGATGCCAATAAAAGTCAAGGCTCGTTGGTCTAGGGGTATGATTATCGCTTCGGGTGCGAGAGGTCCCGGGTTCAAATCCCGGACGAGCGCTACTGGTGACACTGCACTACACCATCCCTCGCCTTAGTTCATGTCTTGGAAAGAAATATGTTGTAGCCTGGAAGAAGACAACATAGAACCTCAGCAACGACTAGCAGACATTGTCAATATTATGCACCATAAAGCTGCAGTTTTCGATTCATTTTAAATGGAAGCCATCAACATGACACTACAAAGTGACACGCAACATTTGTACCTGTTGCATAAACAATAAAGCTCCGTAGTCGGCAGGACTCGAACCTGCGCGGGGAGACCCCAATGGATTTCTAGTCCATCGCCTTAACCGCTCGGCCACGACTACCGCTGTTACCTGTAAGCACACCTGTTCAGCAATTTTGGGTGAACACAAAGAGGAACTTGAACCCACAACCCAAGCAAAATTGCAATCTTCTGAAAGTTGATTGATGGGTTAAATTGACCTTCCTATCTCCATTACCTGCATCATCTCTGACATCTTCAAGAAAGCCACAAGTGCATCAGACAGCTTTGTGAGAGTAAACATTACAGTGAAAACAGGGCTCGTTGGTCTAGGGGTATGATTCTCGCTTAGGGTGCGAGAGGTCCCGGGTTCAAATCCCGGACGAGCCCCTCCAGGTCGCCATCCTTCCAAAGCGTTTCGGAACATTCAATGTTCTCAGCAGCTTGGGTCAAAGGTTGTTTCTTACATAGTTGGAAAATGCTGTGTTCACACATTATTCAGTCTGGAACTAAATCTATTAAATATCTAAATGATCTCTATTACCTGCTGCATTGCTGACATCTTCAAGAAAGACACATGTGCATCAAACAGCTGTTTTACACGGAAGATGCCAATAAAAGTCAAGGCTCGTTGGTCTAGGGGTATGATTCTCGCTTCGGGTGCGAGAGGTCCCGGGTTCAAATCCCGGACGAGCCCTTCCAGTTAGTCTGTCCAATAACTATAATAATAATAATAATAATATGGAATGTTATTAGAAAAAAGGCAAATCTGGTGAATACATCCCCTGCCGAGAAATTTCTTCACAGATGTAAAATTGTCTAGTAACACATCACAAAGGTGTGAATTAAGATTCCATGGGGAAATCTGAGACAGCTGCTGAAAGTTGTGATACGATCTTATACTGGCAACATTTTCAATTTTTAATTCTGCTTTAAGTATCATGTTAGGGGTCAAACTAAGGGAATAACTTTACACATTGTAATGTATTACATTTCACAGTTATAAAGTCTCCTGAGAGACTAACAAAAATTGCCATGGCTGACTATATTTCAAGTCATCCTGGCGGGGTATTGGGTAAAGTTTTCAACTAGCAATAATCACGTCTCAGAAGAACTTCATTGACTATGAAATTGCCGCTGCGCAAGAGTACTATTGAGAGGTCACATGATTCTATGACTCCTGAATGTGTAGTCTCTAACAGCGTGGTGCCCAACTGATACTTCTCAGTAGGCCTATAGGCTATTGTCACATATGCAACGGCCAATCGTTAACGCCATGCACAAGATGAAGATGGTTGTGTTTTGTTGTGGGTAAAGACAAAGGGAGACTTGAACCCACACCCCAAGCAACATTTGCAAGTTGATTAATGGCTTAAATTGACACTCATATCTCCATTACCTGCATTGCTGACATCTTCAAGAAAGACACATGTGCATCAAACAGCTGTGTTA
>NC_137867.1:875000-1025932 GCF_963924005.1 Protomyctophum bolini
ATATTTTCTTGCACATTGTTATAATGATCATTATATATCCGCCTGCAGTCAGAGTTCATAGTTTTAATGAATGAATGTGATTCATTGTGAGCTGGTAGATCTGCTATTTTCAAAAGTAACATTTTAATTACATTTTTGTATTAGCCGTCCTTAAGTTGGGCAAATGCATTAATCTGGGGATCCTTGACATGGGAATGTGCTGTGTGAGGATCACTGGTTTAAACAACATTAGGAGAAACCTTTAGAAACAAGAAAAGCAACCACAACTACCAATATTTACAAGCAACTTTACAGAAAAAGAAGCCGCTTATAATAAACAGACTTGGCAACACTCCAGCAGCGTCCCAGAGCCGCTCAAGTGTAAAATCAAACAGTGCTTTAAATTCTTTTTGCGTTTATGAGGTGCCTAGACCCACGTCTAATCGTTATGCGCAGGTCAAGGGGCTTAATAGCAAATTGCGCAAAGCGAAAATAATTAACATATGGACACTCCCACAATGCTAAAATATTCAGCAACGTCGTATTCCATATGTGTGTGCGTTCAACACGGGACGATAAGGCTTTCATAATACGATTGTGCGCAGAGCGAGGCCAATTTATGTATTACCACATGGTAAAACGCACCTTCAAAATCCAGCCCTATGACTCCTGAATGTGTAGTCTCTAACAGCGTGGTGCCCAACTGATACTTCTCAGTAGGCCTATAGGCTATTGTCACATATGCAACGGCCAATCGTTAACGCCATGCACAAGATGAAGATGGTTGTGTTTTGTTGTGGGTAAAGACAAAGGGAGACTTGAACCCACACCCCAAGCAACATTTGCAAGTTGATTAATGGCTTAAATTGACACTCATATCTCCATTACCTGCATTGCTGACATCTTCAAGAAAGACACATGTGCATCAAACAGCTGTGTTAAATGGAAGATGCCAAATAATAACAAGGCTCGTTGGTCTAGGGGTATGATTCTCGCTTTGGGTGCGAGAGGTCCCGGGTTCAAATCCCGGACGAGCCCTACTTGTGACACTGCACTTCACCATCCCTCGCCTTAGTTCATGTCTTTGAAAGAAATATGTTGTAGCCTGGAAGAAGACAACATAGAACCTCAGCAACGACTAGCAGACATTGTCAATATTATGCACCATAAAGCTGCAGTTTTCGATTCATTTTAAATGGAAGCCATCAACATGACACTACAAAGTGACACGCAACATTTGTACCTGTTGCACAAACAATAAAGCTCCGTAGTCTGCAGGACTCGAACCTGCGCGGGGAGACCCCAATGGATTTCTAGTCCATCGCCTTAACCGCTCGGCCACGACTACCGCTGTTACCTGTAAGCACACCTGTTCAGCAATTTTGGGTGAACACAAAGAGGAACTTGAACCCACAACCCAAGCAAAATTGCAATCTTCTGAAAGTTGATTAAATTAAAAATTAAAATAAATGGGTTAAATTCAGTTCAGTTTATTTTCGGAAGGAGGACATACATTCATACATTGCACACAGATTCCAACATTTTTTTGTTATATATGTTTTTTTTTTGTTTTTTTTAGTGTCCATAGGTCCTGTCCGTTCCGAAAAAGGGTTAGGGAGAAGCCATAGGCTTGTCGTGCCCTACCCCTGGAGTCCATTTGTTTACGTGTAGCAGGCCGTGCCTGCTTACACAGTGCATAATTACATTCATGCTGTCCTTATGTATGTACATTCATCTACACACATTCATATATACATATATATATTACATACAACATACATACATAGACACATCCATATACTAATAACTGTAAATAACAACATGACAGTAGCAACAATAACAGTAGTAATAATGGTATAATATGTATGTATATATAATATATAGCACACATGCAGCATATAATATTATATTATACATACATACAATATATATATATATATATATATATACATATATACACACTATATAATACATACAATTTGTGGTGTGGTTTACCAATAGTGGTCTACCAATAATATGTAATATCTTATATATAATAATAATATATAATAATAATAATAATAATATTAATAACTTATATATTTCATAATGTATGGTATACTATAGTAATAAGACTATATAATTATATAGTACAGTCCGTCCTGTTTCCCCTTTTGTGATGCCATTAGTGCTCTTTACTTCTGTATTTATCGAAGATAGTTTTTTTTACTCTAGTTTTGAATTGGTTTATGTTTCCACAGTGCTTTAGTTCATCCTCCAGCTCATTCCACAGTGTGACTCCGTAAGAGGAGATGCTCCTTGTTTTTAAGTTTGTGCGCATCACAGGTTTCTTGAAGTTAAGTGGTCCTCTTAGGTTGTATCCCCCTTCCTTATCGAGACATTTGTCCTGTACATTTACCGGTAGTTGCTTATATCTTGCTTTGTACATGATTTGTAGAATTTTTACATTGACCATATCTGTGAACTTCAGGAGGTGTGATTGTATGAACAGTGGGTGTGTGTGGTCCCGGTATCCTGCATTGTTTATTACTCTTAGTGCTCTCTTTTGTAGTATAATCAGTGGATTTATGGTTGATTGGTAGGTGTTTCCCCATACCTCAGAGCAATAGTTCAGGTAGGGTAGGATCATTGCGCAGTACAGCGTGTGCAATGAGCTGGGGTTGAGAAGGTGCCTTGCCCTATTTATAACCGAGATGCTCTTTGCCATCTTGTTCCCCACATATTTTATATGGGGTCTCCAGCAGAGCCTATGGTCTAGGATCACTCCCAAGAATTTGTTTTCATAAACTCTTTCTATTTTGTTATTATCTATAATCAGCTGGATATCTATTTGTAATTGGCGGTTTCCGAATACCATACATTTTGTTTTACTTAAATTTAAGGATAGTTTATTTCTATCGAACCAGAGTTTGTATTTATTCATTTCTGTTGTTAAGACCATCATGAGCTGCTGGATGTCCTCCCCTGCGCAGAACATGTTCGTGTCATCGGCAAATAGTACGCACTTCAGTACACTAGACACAGAGCAAAGATCATTGATATATAAATTGAATAGTTTGGGACCCAGTACGGACCCCTGAGGGACGCCACACATTATTTTCATGCTACTGGATTTACGGTCTCCTAGTTGAACAATTTGTTCTCTGTCTTTTATGTAGCTTTCAAGCCATTTTGACACAACACCTCTGATACCATACTTTGACATTTTCCTTATGAGGATATTATGATCAATTGTGTCAAATGCTTTCTTAAGGTCTACAAAGACTCCGACTGTGTACAGTTTTTTATCTATGTTTTTTATTATCTCTTCGGTTAGTTCAATCAGTGCCATTGCAGGCGATCTGTTGGCTCTAAAACCGTATTGATTTTCTGTTAATAGGTTATTTTTTTCTACAAAGTGATCCAGTCTCTCCCCAAATAATTTCTCCAATATTTTTGAGAACTGTGAGAGCAAGGAAATTGGTCTATAGTTTGTAAAGTGTTGTTTGTTCCCTGTTTTGAAGACTGGGATAACCTTAGCTTTTTTCATTTGGTTTGGGAAGACACCATTTCTGAATGAGAGGTTGCATATGAATGTAAATGGTTTTATTATGGTGTGTATGATTCTTTTGAGTAATGACATGCTCAGGTCATTGTGGTCAGTGGATGTCTTGTTTTTGGATTTACTGACTGCTTCTATAACTTCCTGTTCCTCCACAGCTCTCAGGAATAAGGAATTTGGGTTACAGAAACCCCACTCATCGGCTGGTACATTTACCTCTGTCTCTGATGTTTTAATTTTGCTTGCAAGAGTAGGTCCTATATTCACAAAGAAGTCATTGAAGCCATTTGCTATGTCATTGAGGTTGGTTATTGTTTTCTCATTGTCGATGAAGCATTGTGGGTAGTGTGTGGATACTGATCCTTTTTTTATAATTTTATTCAATATGCTCCATAATCCTTTTATATTGTTTTTATGGTTTTCTAGTAGATTATTATAATAGTTTATTTTAGTAGCTCTAGTCATGCTTATTACTTTATTTTTATATCTTTTATATTTAATTTCAGTATCTACAGTTCTACATTTTAAGTATTTTTTATATAATGTGTTCTTTTTGTTGCATGCATTTTTTAATTTGTGTGTAATCCACGGTTTTTTTGTCTCAGTTTTCTTCTCTTTGCATCTCTGGACAGGGCAGTTTTTGTCATACAGTTCTCCAAATGTACCTATAAATGAATTATATGCCATGTTGGTGTCTTCTTCATTGTAGATATCGTCCCAGTTTTGAGCCAACAGATCCTGCTTTAGGGCTTCGATGGTAGCCTCTGTTATTATACGTTTGTACCTAGGTATGGTTGCAGCATTTCTCTTTTTATAGTCACATTTGTATGTTACAAATATTGGCAGATGATCTGCAATATCTGTGACTAATACCCCCCTCTCAATGTTATTCCCAAATTCATTTGTATATATATTGTCAATTAGAGTTGCTGAGTTTGTGGTTATTCTGGTAGGTCTGGTTATTAATGGATACAAGTTAAGGCTATACATATTGTCAATGAATGAATCTATATGCTTATGTTTGTTTGGATTAAGTAGATTTAAATTGTAATCGCCACAGGCAAAGATTATTTTATGCTGACATTGCGAGAACAGGTTTTCAATGTTTTTTGTGAGTATGTCAACGTCAGTCCCTGGAGCTCTGTAGATGCAGCTGGCAATTATGTTTTTATGTTTTTCTCTACATATCTCAATAGTGATACATTCTAGCACATTATCAATAACAATAGACATATTTTCTATGACCTTATATTCAAAGTTGATGTCCACATACAGGGCAACTCCGCCCCCCGTTTTATTTCTTCTGTTCCTATAGTTTAGCTCATACCCATCGAGAGGAAAGTCAATACCCCTGTCGCTATCAAACCATGTCTCAGAAACAGCAATGATATTAAAGTGTTTTTTGTGTTTATTTAGATAATCCCTAATTTTACCATAATTTGCATACATGCTTCTACTATTAAAATGTATAATTGATATATCATTACCAGGTGGTATCATATTTAGTTGTTCCTCAGTATAATAGTTGCAGTCCTTGTCTATGTCATTAAATATATTATTGTCCGGGTCTATGTATTGTTCAAAGTCGTATCTGTCGTATTCAGTGTATTTGAATGTCTCCAGGTTCCAGTTTTCTGGATTCTGGAGGCTGTCATTGTTATAGCTCATATTGCTTAGCTCATCATCAGACTCGTTTGATTCCATTATTATATATTATATTTGTACAAGTATGGCTTAGTTCATATTCATATACCAACAGCTGCGCCCATGATGATGGTAATACTGATAGTAATAATACTAATAACAATAACAATAACAGTAATAGCAATAACAATAACAGCAACAGAGACAATAATAGCAACAATGGTAATAGCAACTTTATCAGCAGTGAGAGTGGCAATGCTGGTAGTACTGATGTATAGTATAATGCATCATGCAGTATATAGTGTAGCTGCCCCATATAAGTATTAATAGTGCTATACAATGTATAGTATACTACCTCTTGCAATATATAGTGTAGCTGCCGCGTATAAATATTAATACTATACAATGTAGGCCTATAGTATAATACCTCTTGTAATATATAGTGTAGCTGCCGCATATAAGCAATGATGATACCATACTTCATATGGTATAATACCTCGTGCAATAAATAGTGTAGCTGCCATATGTAAGTTGTACATAATACTAATAATAATAGAGTCTTGTGTTTCTTCATGGTGAGATAGGGTGGTACCTTATTTGTTGTCGTGTCGTTCATTGTCACTGGCACTGATCGAAGTCCGACAGGTCTTTGATGACAATAGTTTTCGCCTCTTCTGGGGTTCCGTTGAGCTTGATGTAGACTTTACAGTTCATGGTCCATGTTGACTGTATCTTCCCTTGCCTTTTTAGGGTTCGCGCTTGCCAGGCGATGGACCCGCTTCTCTTCGTCAGATGCTCGTTCAGATATACGTTCGTGTCCTTCAGTTTACGCCACTGCTTCAGAAGTGCAATCTTGTTTTTTCTGTTTGTGAAGCGTAGGATTATGCCCGGTGGTTCCTTCTTGCCCGGTTGGCCCTTCTTTTCTCTTCTTGGGAGGGGGTGACATGCTTCGATGTCTTCGCTGTTGATCTGTATCCCCTTCTCCGCCATGTAGGATATCACTTGTTGCTCGACTGTTTCAGAGTCTTCCTCCGTGGGTTCGCCGCTGGTCGAGGCCACAGCCCTGGCGTAGGACCGTGGTTTGATCGCCAGACCACTCACAATTACATTATTTATTCTGGAGTATTGTTCCAGGTCATCTACCCGACTCTCAAGCGTCGCAATCTTCTTGTCCTTCTCCACGCTTAGTTGTTTAAGCTCTTTAATCGTATCCATCAGGTTCAGGATGTCCCTTTGTTGTTTTGAGATAGTGTCCATTTCGTTGGAGATGTACTCAAGTGACTTTCTTAAGTCATCAATCTCTGTTTTTTGAGCCTTCGGTGCCATGGTTGTTTGCTTTTGCCGGGTGGCGGCGTCGACGACGCTTCGCGAAGTCAGCCGCACCAGGACGCGGTAGTCAGCCCGTCCCGGATTCCAGACTCGAAACGAGTCACACAGACACCCAGCAGGCTGGAGGGCAGCGGTCCCCGACCCTTAGGTGACAGGTCAGCCGCAACCCTCGGCGTTGTTCTCCTCAAGCTTAGTTTGTTTGTTAGGTTGGACAGGTTGGGTTAGGTTTGTTAGTTTAGTAACAGCCTAGTAGTTCAGCGTGGGAGCGTTCGGCTTGCTGCCGAACGCTTGCTGCCTCGCCTCTCACCAGGGTTGCCACGTAGCCAAGTTGCCAGGTTGCCAACTTGATAGTCCAATCCGACATCCATCAGACAGCTTTGTGAGAGTAAACATTACAGTGTAAACAGGGCTCGTTGGTCTAGGGGTATGATTCTCGCTTAGGGTGCGAGAGGTCCCGGGTTCAAATCCCGGACGAGCCCCTCCAGGTCACCATCCTTCCAAAGCGTTTCGGAACATTCAATGTTCTCAGCAGCTTGGGTCAAAGGTTGTTTCTTACATAGTTGGAAAATGCTGTGTTCACACATTATTCAGTCTGGAACTAAATCTATTAAATATCTAAATGATCTCTATTACCTGCTGCATTGCTGACATCTTCAAGAAAGACACATGTGCATCAAACAGCTGTTTTACACGGAAGATGCCAATAAAAATCAAGGCTCGTTGGTCTAGGGGTATGATTCTCGCTTCGGGTGCGAGAGGTCCCGGTTTCAAATCCCGGACGAGCCCTTCCAGTTACTCTGTCCAATAACTATAATAATAATAATATGGGAATGTTATTAGAAAAAAGGCATATCTGGTGAATACATCCCCTGCCGAGAAATCTCTTCACAGATGTAAAATTGTCTAGTAACACATCACAAAGGTGTGAATTAAGATTCCATGGGGAAATCTGAGACAGCTGCTGAAAGTTGTGATACGATCTTATACTGGCAACATTTTCAATTTTTTTTTTTTGTAATATTTGTTTATTCAGGGACAATGTACAAGGTTGGTTTTACATCGTTAATTGTTGTTGACATTCCCTGTTTTTCTTCTTTTTTTTTTTGTGCACCCCTTCCCCTTAGGGTGGGCAGAGTGATCAATAGTGGTCACGCTTGCCCATCCTACCCTCCCGTTCACCCTCCCACCCTCCCATGGGTCGTAGGGGAGGCAAAAACATAAAAATTTAAATAAATTTAAATACAACACAGTAAAGAGAAAATAAATAGTAAAGTAAGCAAGATAAACAAAAGAAAATGATAAATGAATAAAAATAAAAAATAAAGAAATACAAATACGAAAAGAACGTAAAGTAAAATACAAACATTTATACATTTATATGCTATAGTCTACTACATACCTCCCTGGGACATTGAAATTAATGCTGAGTGGTTGAATGAAGTTACAATGGATCGCTCGGGAGTGTTTCTAGGTTGTTGAAATGTGCTATAAAGGGTTGCCATCTAGCATGGAATTTCTCAGTTGAGCCTCTAATTATGTATTTTAATTTTTCAAGCTTTATGAAAAACATCACGTCTACTAGCCAGGTGGATATAGGTGGGGGGGAAGGGGATTTCCACATAAGCAGAATCCTCCTTCGTGCCAAAAGGGAGGTGAATGCGATTACATCTGCATGGGTGGATTGAAGAATTAGTGTGTCACTGGGGACCCCGAAGATGGCTATACGAGGACATGGTTGGATGTCCAGTGCCAGGACGTCTGATAGGGTTTTAAAAAAAGAGACCCAAAATATATGTAGTTTGGGGCAAAAAAAGAACATGTGACTAAGATCAGCAGGGGCGTGGTTACATCGGTCACATCGGTTGTTCACATTAGGATATATCTCTGCTAGTCGGGCTTTGGAGTAATGGATCCTGCGGAGGACTTTAAACTGTATAAGACTCAAACGTGCGCACGAAGTGGAAGAATTAACCCTTTCAACTGCCTTACCCCACCAATTATCTGAGAAGGTTGTATTAATTTCACTCTCCCAGGCGGCTCTACTCTTAATTGTATTTGTGTTACTGTTGAGGGATGTAATGCGAGTGTAAATGTTAGAGATAAGTGAGTTCTGATTGGGTTTAAGTTTTAATATTTTCTCCCACGGTTGGAAAGTTGGTAATGATGGGAAAGAGGGAAATTGCGTGGATATGTAGTGTCGCACCTGAAAGTAGCGAAACAGGTGTGTACTTGGAAGGTTGTATTTATTTGACAGAAATGCGAAGCTAGAAAATGTATTGTCATGATAAAGATCTTGGAAACTAGTGATTCCTTTTTGTTTCCACAGTGAAAATGAAGTGTCTAAAACAGAGGGGGGGAATCTGTGATTATTAGTAATAGGACCTAGCATGGAAGCAGAACTGAATTTGAAGTGTCGCCGAAATTGGAACCAAATTTTTAATGAGGCTAGGACAACCTGGTTTTTTGTAAACTGAGATAAGGATATTGGGTAGGGTGAACACAGTAAGGCCGGGAGGGATGTGGAGATACAGGAGTTAGCTTCAATCGGGTGCCAGGAAGTATTGGTATCATGTAACCAGTAGAGTGTTTTTTGAATATTTGCAGCCCAGTAGTAGTGCATAAAATTTGGGAGAGCGAGGCCTCCTTCTGCCTTACTTTCCTGTAGTGCGTTTCTACTGATTCTGGGATGCTTCCCTGCCCAAATGAATGTTGTAATCAGTTTGTTTAGCGATTGGAAAAAAGATTTGGGTAGATATAACGGAATAGTTTGAAATAAGTACAGGAATTTAGGCAGGATGGACATTTTAATAACGTTAATACGACCCGTTAGTGTTAGAGGAAGGTTCTTCCATCTCTGAAAATCTGAGTTTGTTTGAGACATTAACGGTGTGAAATTAGCAGAGAGTAGAGCCGACTGGGAGCGAGTAACATAGACCCCTAGGTATTTAAATCCTGACTGGGCGATCTTAAAAGGTAAGTTAAGTTGTTGAAGTTGAAAATTAGTTATGTTAAGGGGGAAGCATTCGCTTTTTTGGAGATTGAGTTTGTAGCCTGAGAAAGAGCTAAAGTCGTGTAGGATGGAAATGATATTGGGAATCGCAGTGGTAGGGTTTGTGATATACAGTAATAGATCATCTGCGTATAAGGATACCCGGTGTTCTATTCCGCCCCTAGAAATTCCTTGGAATAGTGTTGAAGAACGTAAAGTTATCGATAGGGGTTCTATTGCTAAAGCAAATAGGAGGGGACTTAAAGGGCATCCTTGGCGTGAGCCACGTGCTAGCTTAAAGTAGTCTGATCGGGTGTCGTTTGTGCACACACTGGCAAGGGGGTTAGTATATAAAAGACGGATCCATGAAATGAAACGATCACCAAATCCAAATTTCCTAAGGACCGCAAACAGATACTCCCACTCTATTCGGTCAAATGCTTTTTCGGCGTCTAATGAGATAACGAGTTCAGGAGATTTTAATGTTTGGCCAGAGTAAATAATGTTCATGAGTGTGCGTATGTTGAAAAATGATTGTCGACCTTTGATAAAACCTGTTTGTTCCTTAGAAATGATGTCAGGGACAATACTCTCCAGACGGCCTGCCAAAACTTTAGCCAACACTTTAGCGTCCACATTTAGAAGAGATAACGGCCTATACGAGCCACACTGGGTGGGATCCTTATCTTTTTTGAGTAATACACAAATTGAAGCTTGAGTTAAAGTGGATGGTAATGTACCACGTTCCATTGATTCCTTATACACGTCCAAAAGGACCGGGGCAATTTTATCAGAAAATTTCTTAAAGAATTCAGTCGAGTAGCCGTCAGGGCCTGGGGCCTTCTTACTTTGCATTGAGTTTATAGCATTAATCACCTCTTGTAATTTCAGTGGGGAATCCAGTTCACTTGCAGTAGCAAGGTTGACAGTAGGTGAGTTCAGGTTGTTAAGAAATCTGTCCATAGCAGTGGTGTTTGAGGGAAACTCTGATTTATAAAGTGTGGAATAAAATGATTTAAATGTTGCATTAATGTCAGCAGGGTCGCAAAGCAGGTTGTCCGAGGTGTCTCTAATCTGAGGGATCAAACGTGAGGCAGCCTGGCGCTTGAGTTGGTGGGCAAGTAGGCGACCTGCTTTCTCACCATGTTCGTATTGATTCCCACGGGATTGTAGAAGCATATATTCTTCTTGTTTAGTTGTAAGTAAGTCAAATTCAGCTTGTAGGTTCAAACGGTCCTTGTACAGTTCCGGGGTGGCATGTAAGGCGTGTTGATGATCTAGATTAAGGATGGATTTAGTGAGTCTGTTGACTTTAGTCTTGTATTGTTTTGTGAGTTTAGCAGAGTAAGAAATTATTTGGCCTCTGAGAAAGGCTTTTAATGATTCCCATACCAGGGAGTGTGGTATTGACTCGGTTCTATTAGTAGTGAGAAATAAATCAATGGAAGAGGAGATATAGTCACAAAAGGATTCATCTGAGAGAAGAAGGGAGTTAAATCTCCAGAGAGGCCGTATTTTTGAATGAGTTTGTAAGCGTATATCAAGAGATAGTGGAGCGTGGTCGCTTATAACAATTGCATGGTATTGTGTAGAGAGGACGTTAGGGAGTAGTTTGCCGTCAACGAAGAAGTAGTCAATCCTGCTGTACGAGCGATGAACCGGAGAAAAAAACGAGTATTCCTTTATGTTTGGGTTGTGGAACCTCCATGCGTCGGCACAGCCATTCTGTAACATAAAATCTGAAAAGGATCTTGACATAGCGGAAGGGGCTGTAGTCTTGGGGTTGGAACGGTCCAGCTGTGGGTCTATCGCACAGTTCAAGTCGCCACCGAAAATTAGAAGGTGTGTATTCAAGGAGGGAAGGCTGCCTAATAATTTGTTTGCAAAGGATGCATTATCAAAGTTCGGAGCATATACATTTACAAGCAGTACTGGAGTCTGGAATAATAAACCTGCAATAATTATATACCTTCCATTAGGGTCCGAGATAGTATTGGTGGGGATAAACTGCATTCTCTTGTGGACTAATATAGCCACACCCCTGGACTTAGAGTTGAAATTAGAGTGAAAAATTTGATTAACCCATGATTTACGTAGTCTGAGATGGTCTTTCGGACGCATATGTGTTTCTTGAATAAAGGCAATATCTG
This sequence comes from Protomyctophum bolini, assembly GCF_963924005.1. Taxonomy (NCBI): domain Eukaryota; kingdom Metazoa; phylum Chordata; class Actinopteri; order Myctophiformes; family Myctophidae; genus Protomyctophum; species Protomyctophum bolini. The sequence continues at coordinate 886,633 of NC_137867.1, forward strand.
CTTTTAAATGTTTAAGATGTGACAAAACCTTAGATCTTTTGATTTGGTGTCCCAGCCCTTTCACATTCCATGACAGAAATCTAATAGGGGAACCCGAGCGATGAGAGCCAGAATTAGATGTTATATCAGCCATGTTAGTTTTAGAAGATAAATAACAATTGATGTCCCAAGGAGGTATGCAGGAAGCAATTGAAAGGAGTAGGTAGAACATACATGAACTAGACAAATACAGTAGACAGTCAAATTATATTTAAACATACAGATGAAAAGAAAATATACTGCCCTCCCCTGGACCCCCCAACCCAATGTCTTCATTGCCCAATGATGAAGACTGCAGGTTAATATACTGCTGGAGAACCGGTGCATGCTTACAGAAAGAAAACCTAGCTCGCATTTTGCAGAGAGGCTCCCAAGTTGAATTTAGGTATAGTGTCTAATGACTAAACCACAAAGCTTCAGATAGCAGACTAAGATAACTCAGTGTGATCATTGTAGGCTACTTCTGTATATCTTGGTGCAGATAAGTAATTAAAGATAAATATAATAAGTATAAATACTGGTACAAAAAGTAAATAAATAATATAATAACAACAATAGTAGTAGTGATAATCATAGTGGGTAGCAGAGGGAGTAAAAATAATCATATTACTTGAAACTAAATAATTTGTTGAATTTTGCATGATTTTTTATTTTTATTTTATTAAATAAATTATAATTAAGAGTAACGTACTCTATGTCATTGATCAGGAGTAGTTGTAATAGTAATAGTAAAAGAAAAGTAAAACGAGGGGGATTCATATCAACCATTTTAATATAGAAGTGAGTTCAGAAAGGAGATGACAAGGATTAATAAGGAGACATGCTGACCTCTTGTGGTACATAAGTGTAGACGCAGGATGAAGGGTAAAAAAAATAATAATAATTAATGTGGGTTGTTTTAGGCCTAATTCGTCCAATTAGATAAAGCAAAGTGAGCCTGTACGGCTAGTTTAGTGGTGGAATTGGTAAAGCATTTAAATGGTAACGTGATGATACACATAATGTGTATCTGTATATACACATAATTTAGGTATAGTGTCTAATGACTAAACCACAAAGCTTCAGATAGCAGACTAAGATAACTCAGTGTGATCATTGTAGGCTACTTCTGTATATCTTGGTGCAGATAAGTAATTAAAGATAAATATAATAAGTATAAATACTGGTACAAAAAGTAAATAAATAATATAATAACAACAATAGTAGTAGTGATAATCATAGTGGGTAGCAGAGGGAGTAAAAATAATCATATTACTTGAAACTAAATAATTTGTTGAATTTTGCATGATCTTTTATTTTTATTTTATTAAATAAATTATAATTAAGAATAACGTACTCTATGTCATTGATCAGGAGTAGTTGTAATAGTAATAGTAAAAGAGAAGTAAAACGAGGGGGATTCATATCAACCATTTTAATATAGAAGTGAGTTCAGAAAGGAGATGACAAGGATTAATAAGGAGACATGGTGACCTCTTGTGGTACATAAGTGTAGACGCAGGATAAAGGGTAAAAAATAATAATAATAATTAATGTGGGTTGTTGTAGGCCTAATTCGTCCAATTAGATAAAGCAAAGTGAGCCTGTACGGCTAGTTTAGTGGTGGGATTGGTAAAGCATTTAAATGGTAACGTGATGATACACATAATGTAGCCTACTAACTGTGGGGAAAGAGGAACGGAGAAAGAGATCCAGCGAGTGGGGGGGGGGGGGGGGTGGTTGGACGCAGTAAAGCAGAAAGCAGAAAGCATACATGTACTACATGCACGGGTCGCGCTAGGTATTGGGCTGGCCGTCCGACCTCCCCTGTTACAGTACCAGTTTAGCTCTTTCTCTTAAGCCTCATAAATGGGGATCACTTTAAGATAGTTAATTCTACCAACAAATAACATGATTATTTCGTATATGGGATTTCACACAGCCATGTAGAACCAAGATAACAGGACATCACAAAATATAAGTTTCCCCTCTCTTTTTTTTTTTCTTTTCCCTTCCCTTTTCCATAAAGCAAACGTTATAAGAGATACCAAAATATCGTTTTTTCCTCTTCTTTTTTTTTTTTTATATAGCAGGGTGTCGTTCTTTTTTCTTGTTTCTTCCCCCCCCCCCCCTGTCTCTCGTTTTTAAATCATAATGAAGCAAGGGGGATAGGCCTAATACGAAAATAATAATAATAATGATTTGTGGCAATAGCCTGTCCGTTCTTTATATGGGCCAAGTCCCGGCCGTCATGAGTATGTCCATACTGCTCCATGGCAGGCTATTGTGTAATGTAACGTAGGCCTACCTTGCGTTAGGTGAGAGAGTCCGAGCGAGGTTGGAATTAATACAGTTATTGCGATCCATGGGTGCGTCCTCTGCTCGCGTCCTGCTCGTGTAGGGGGGACGGGGCGGAGAGTAGAGAATAAAAAAAATACAAAATAAAAAACGAAAATACTATTCAAGATTGTCCTGTAGTCTGGCACGTAGCTGTGTGTGTGTGTGTGTGTGTGTGCATGTGTGCATGCGTGTGTGTGTGTGTGTGTGTGTGTGTGTGTGTGTGTGTGTGTGCATTGCATCTCAGCGGGTTACGTTAGATCAGGGCCCGGGGATAGCTTCTGGCCCAGAGGTGGTTTCGGGGACGGAGAAATGGAGATTATAGAACGCTTGTGCTTCTTTGGGGCAGGTAAAGAACTTTCTTATCCCGTTGTGGTCTACACGTAGGCGGCATGGGTAGAGGAGAGCGAACTTGACGTTTTGCTCGAATAGGGAGCTTTTCACATCGAGGAAGGAGCTTCGCATTTTGGCAACAGCATTTGTCACATCCGGAAAAATTAATATTTTATCGTCTTGATACTGCAGCTGGTGTAGTTCTTTTCCTCGTCTCAGAATGCGTTCTTTGTCAGTAAGGTAGTGAAATCTTACTATGAAAAGCCTTGGTCTCTGGTCGCCTCCTCCGTTTGCTTTGCGGGGCGGGCCGATGCGATGTGCGGCATCGAGAACCACCGGGGAGGGGAAGAAGTCTGGGCCTAGCACTTCAGAGAAGAACTTGGACATGAACTTGATCGGGTCGCTTCTTTCCGACGACGACCCTTCCCGGATTCCGACCACACGCAAGTTGTTTCGTCTGGATCTTAATTCTAAATTATCTATCGTGGTTCTGAGGGATTCGTTCTCCGACTGCAGATGAGCACAAGTACTCTCCAGGGCTATTATCCGATCAGTGTGATCGGTTAGCGTGGCCTCAATGTCAGACAGAGTCTCAGCGTGGGTGGTCGTTTTGGCTGCCACCTCTTCCAGCGTTTCATAAAGCGGCTTTAATGCCGAATCAATGGCCCTTTTCAGAGTGGCAGTGAGTGAGGAGGTTAACTCCGTAATTAAAATATGACGGAGTTTGTCCAGATCGGGTGGAAGGGTGTTGTCACCTGGCGTGGCCGGTGCTTCGGTAGTAGAGCCTTTTGTTTGTCTGGTGGTGTGTTTTCCTGCCATGGTAGTGGCACAGCAAGTCAACGGGTCCCCGTTGAGTGTTCTTATTTTACGAAGAGTATATTTTCAATTTTTAATTCTGCTTTAAGTATCATGTTAGGGGTCAAACTAAGGGAATAACTTTACACATTGTAATGTATTACATTTCACAGTTATAAAGTCTCCTGAGAGACTAACAAAAATTGCCATGGCTGACTATATTTCAAGTCATCCTGGCGGGGTATTGGGTAAAGTTTTCAACTAGGAATAATCACGTCTCAGTAGAACTTCATTGACTATGAAATTGCCGCTGCGCAAGAGTACTATTGAGAGGTCACATGATTCTATTACTCCTGAATGTGTAGTCTCTAACAGCGTGGTGCCCAACTGATACTTCTCAGTAGGCCTATAGGCTATTGTCACATATGCAACGGCCAATCGTTAACGCCATGCACAAGATGAAGATGGTTGTGTTTTGTTGTGGGTAAAGACAAAGGGAGACTTGAACCCACACCCCAAGCAACATTTGCAAGTTGATTAATGGCTTAAATTGACACTCATATCTCCATTACCTGCATTGCTGACATCTTCAAGAAAGACACATGTGCATCAAACAGCTGTGTTAAATGGAAGATGCCAAATAATAACAAGGCTCGTTGGTCTAGGGGTATGATTCTCGCTTTGGGTGCGAGAGGTCCCGGGTTCAAATCCCGGACGAGCCCTACTTGTGACACTGCACTTCACCATCCCTCGCCTTAGTTCATGTCTTGGAAAGAAATATGTTGTAGCCTGGAAGAAGACAACATAGAACCTCAGCAACGACTAGCAGACATTGTCAATATTATGCACCATAAAGCTGCAGTTTTCGATTCATTTTAAATGGAAGCCATCAACATGACACTACAAAGTGACACGCAACATTTGTACCTGTTGCACAAACAATAAAGCTCCGTAGTCGGCAGGACTCGAACCTGCGCGGGGAGACCCCAATGGATTTCTAGTCCATCGCCTTAACCGCTCGGCCACGACTACCGCTGTTACCTGTAAGCACACCTGTTCAGCAATTTTGGGTGAACACAAAGAGGAACTTGAACCCACAACCCAAGCAAAATTGCAATCTTCTGAAAGTTGATTGATGGGTTAAATTGACCTTCCTATCTCCATTACCTGCATCATCTCTGACATCTTCAAGAAAGCCACAAGTGCATCAGACAGCTTTGTGAGAGTAAACATTACAGTGTAAACAGGGCTAGTTGGTCTAGGGGTATGATTCTCGCTTAGGGTGCGAGAGGTCCCGGGTTCAAATCCCGGACGAGCCCCTCCAGGTCACCATCCTTCCAAAGCGTTTCGGAACATTCAATGTTCTCAGCAGCTTCGGTCAAAGGTTGTTTCTTACATAGTTGGAAAATGCTGTGTTCACACATTATTCAGTCTGGAACTAAATCTATTAAATATCTAAATGATCTCTATTACCTGCTGCATTGCTGACATCTTCAAGAAAGACACATGTGCATCAAACAGCTGTTTTACACGGAAGATGCCAATAAAAGTCAAGGCTCGTTGGTCTAGGGGTATGATTCTCGCTTCGGGTGCGAGAGGTCCCGGGTTCAAATCCCGGACGAGCCCTTCCAGTTACTCTGTCCAATAACTATAATAATAATAATAATAATAATATGGAATGTTATTAGAAAAAAGGCAAATCTGGTGAATACATCCCCTGCCAAAAAATTTCTTCACAGATGTAAAATTGTCTAGTAACACATCACAAAGGTGTGAATTAAGATTCCATGGGGAAATCTGAGACAGCTGCTGAAAGTTGTGATACGATCTTATACTGGCAACATTTTCAATTTTTAATTCTGCTTTAAGTATCATGTTAGGGGTCAAACTAAGGGAATAACTTTACACATTGTAATGTATTACATTTCACAGTTATAAAGTCTCCTGAGAGACTAACAAAAATTGCCATGGCTGACTATATTTCAAGTCATCCTGGCGGGGTATTGGGTAAAGTTTTCAACTAGCAATAATCACGTCTCAGTAGAACTTCATTGACTATGAAATTGCCGCTGCGCAAGAGTACTATTGAGAGGTCACATGATTCTATGACTCCTGAATGTGTAGTCTCTAACAGCGTGGTGCCCAACTGATACTTCTCAGTAGGCCTATAGGCTATTGTCACATATGCAACGGCCAATCGTTAACGCCATGCACAAGATGAAGATGGTTGTGTTTTGTTGTGGGTAAAGACAAAGGGAGACTTGAACCCACACCCCAAGCAACATTTGCAAGTTGATTAATGGCTTAAATTGACACTCATATCTCCATTACCTGCATTGCTGACATCTTCAAGAAAGACACATGTGCATCAAACAGCTGTGTTAAATGGAAGATGCCAAATAATAACAAGGCTCGTTGGTCTAGGGGTATGATTCTCGCTTTGGGTGTGAGAGGTCCCGGGTTCAAATCCCGGACGAGCCCTACTTGTGACACTGCACTTCACCATCCCTCGCCTTAGTTCATGTCTTGGAAAGAAATATGTTGTAGCCTGGAAGAAGACAACATAGAACCTCAGCAACGACTAGCAGACATTGTCAATATTATGCACCATAAAGCTGCAGTTTTCGATTCATTTTAAATGGAAGCCATCAACATGACACTACAAAGTGACACGCAACATTTGTACCTGTTGCACAAACAATAAAGCTCCGTAGTCGGCAGGACTCGAACCTGCGCGGGGAGACCCCAATGGATTTCTAGTCCATCGCCTTAACCGCTCGGCCACGACTACCGCTGTTACCTGTAAGCACACCTGTTCAGCAATTTTGGGTGAACACAAAGAGGAACTTGAACCCACAACCCAAGCAAAATTGCAATCTTCTGAAAGTTGATTGATGGGTTAAATTGACCTTCCTATCTCCATTACCTGCATCATCTCTGACATCTTCAAGAAAGCCACAAGTGCATCAGACAGCTTTGTGAGAGTAAACATTACAGTGTAAACAGGGCTCGTTGGTCTAGGGGTATGATTCTCGCTTAGGGTGCGAGAGGTCCCGGGTTCAAATCCCGGACGAGCCCCTCCAGGTCACCATCCTTCCAAAGCGTTTTGGAACATTCAATGTTCTCAGCAGCTTGGGTCAAAGGTTGTTTCTTACATAGTTGGAAAATGCTGTGTTCACACATTATTCAGTCTGGAACTAAATCTATTAAATATCTAAATGATCTCTATTACCTGCTGCATTGCTGACATCTTCAAGAAAGACACATGTGCATCAAACAGCTGTTTTACACGGAAGATGCCAATAAAAATCAAGGCTCGTTGGTCTAGGGGTATGATTCTCGCTTCGGGTGCGAGAGGTCCCGGGTTCAAATCCCGGACGAGCCCTTCCAGTTACTCTGTCCAATAACTATAATAATAATAATATGGGAATGTTATTAGAAAAAAGGCAAATCTGGTGAATACATCCCCTGCCGAGAAATCTCTTCACAGATGTAAAATTGTCTAGTAACACATCACAAAGGTGTGAATTAAGATTCCATGGGGAAATCTGAGACAGCTGCTGAAATTTGTGATACGATCTTATACTGGCAACATTTTCAATTTTTAATTCTGCTTTAAGTATCATGTTAGGGGTCAAACTAAGGGAATAACTTTACACATTGTAATGTATTACATTTCACAGTTATAAAGTCTCCTGAGAGACTAACAAAAATTGCCATGGCTGACTATATTTCAAGTCATCCTGGCGGGGTATTGGGTAAAGTTTTCAACTAGCAATAATCACGTCTCAGTAGAACTTCATTGACTATGAAATTGCCGCTGCGCAAGAGTACTATTGAGAGGTCACATGATTCTATGACTCCTGAATGTGTAGTCTCTAACAGCGTGGTGCCCAACTGATACTTCTCAGTAGGCCTATAGGCTATTGTCACATATGCAACGGCCAATCGTTAACGCCATGCACAAGATGAAGATGGTTGTGTTTTGTTGTGGGTAAAGACAAAGGGAGACTTGAACCCACACCCCAAGCAACATTTGCAAGTTGATTAATGGCTTAAATTGACACTCATATCTCCATTACCTGCATTGCTGACATCTTCAAGAAAGACACATGTGCATCAAACAGCTGTGTTAAATGGAAGATGCCAAATAATAACAAGGCTCGTTGGTCTAGGGGTATGATTCTCGCTTTGGGTGCGAGAGGTCCCGGGTTCAAATCCCGGACGAGCCCTACTGGTGACACTGCACTTCACCATCCCTCGCCTTAGTTCATGTCTTGGAAAGAAATATGTTGTAGCCTGGAAGAAGACAACATAGAACCTCAGCAACGACTAGCAGACATTGTCAATATTATGCACCATAAAGCTGCAGTTTTCGATTAATTTTAAATGGAAGCCATCAACATGACACTACAAAGTGACACGCAACATTTGTACCTGTTGCACAAACAATAAAGCTCCGTAGTCGGCAGGACTCGAACCTGCGCGGGGAGACCCCAATGGATTTCTAGTCCATCGCCTTACCCGCTCGGCCACGACTACCGCTGTTACCTGTAAGCACACCTGTTCAGCAATTTTGGGTGAACACAAAGAGGAACTTGAACCCACAACCCAAGCAAAATTGCAATCTTCTGAAAGTTGATTGATGGGTTAAATTGACCTTCCTATCTCCATTACCTGCATCATCTCTGACATCTTCAAGAAAGCCACAAGTGCATCAGACAGCTTTGTGAGAGTAAACATTACAGTGTAAACAGGGCTAGTTGGTCTAGGGGTATGATTCTCGCTTAGGGTGCGAGAGGTCCCGGGTTCAACTCCCGGACGAGCCACTCCAGGTCACCATCCTTCCAAAGCGTTTCGGAACATTCAATGTTCTCAGCAGCTTGGGGTCAAAGGTTGTTTCTTACATAGTTGGAAAATGCTGTGTTCACACATTATTCAGTCTGGAACTAAATCTATTAAATATCTAAATGATCTCTATTACCTGCTGCATTGCTGACATCTTCAAGAAAGACACATGTGCATCAAACAGCTGTTTTACACGGAAGATGCCAATAAAAGTCAAGGCTCGTTGGTCTATGGGTATGATTCTCGCTTCGGGTGCGAGAGGTCCCGGGTTCAAATCCCGGACGAGCCCTTCCAGTTACTCTGTCCAATAACTATAATAATAATAATAATAATATGGAATGTTATTAGAAAAAAGGCAAATCTGGTGAATACATCCCCTGCCGAGAAATTTCTTCACAGATGTAAAATTGTCTAGTAACACATCACAAAGGTGTGAATTAAGATTCCATGGGGAAATCTGAGACAGCTGCTGAAAGTTGTGATACGATATTATACTGGCAACATTTTCAATTTTTAATTCTGCTTTAAGTATCATGTTAGGGGTCAAACTAAGGGAATAACTTTACACATTGTAATGTATTACATTTCACAGTTATAAAGTCTCCTGAGAGACTAACAAAAATTGCCATGGCTGACTATATTTCAAGTCATCCTGGCGGGGTATTGGGTAAAGTTTTCAACTAGCAATAATCACGTCTCAGTAGAACTTCATTGACTATGAAATTGCCGCTGCGCAAGAGTACTATTGAGAGGTCACATGATTCTATGACTCCTGAATGTGTAGTCTCTAACAGCGTGGTGCCCAACTGATACTTCTCAGTAGGCCTATAGGCTATTGTCACATATGCAACGGCCAATCGTTAACGCCATGCACAAGATGAAGATGGTTGTGTTTTGTTGTGGGTAAAGACAAAGGGAGACTTGAACCCACACCCCAAGCAACATTTGCAAGTTGATTAATGGCTTAAATTGACACTCATATCTCCATTACCTGCATTGCTGACATCTTCAAGAAAGACACATGTGCATCAAACAGCTGTGTTAAATGGAAGATGCCAAATAATAACAAGGCTCGTTGGTCTAGGGGTATGATTCTCGCTTTGGGTGCGAGAGGTCCCGGGTTCAAATCCCGGACGAGCCCTACTGGTGACACTGCACTTCACCATCCCTCGCCTTAGTTCATGTCTTGGAAAGAAATATGTTGTAGCCTGGAAGAAGACAACATAGAACCTCAGCAACGACTAGCAGACATTGTCAATATTATGCACCATAAAGCTGCAGTTTTCGATTCATTTTAAATGGAAGCCATCAACATGACACTACAAAGTGACACGCAACATTTGTACCTGTTGCACAAACAATAAAGCTCCGTAGTTGGCAGACCCCAGTTGGCAGACCCCAATGGATTTCTAATCCATCGCCTTAACCGCTCGGCCACGACTACCGCTGTTACCTGTAAGCACACCTGTTCAGCAATTTTGGGTGAACACAAAGAGGAACTTGAACCCACAACCCAAGCAAAATTGCAATCTTCTGAAAGTTGATTGATGGGTTAAATTGACCTTCCTATCTCCATTACCTGCATCATCTCTGACATCTTCAAGAAAGCCACAAGTGCATCAGACAGCTTTGTGAGAGTAAACATTACAGCGAAAACAGGGCTCGTTGGTCTAGGGGTATGATTCTCGCTTAGGGTGCGAGAGGTCCCGGGTTCAAATCCCGGACGAGCCCCTCCAGGTAGCCATCCTTCCAAAGCGTTTCGGAACATTCAATGTTCTCAGCAGCTTGGGTCAAAGGTTGTTTCTTACATAGTTGGAAAATGTTGTGTTCACACATTATTCAGTCTGGAACTAAATCTATTAAATATCTAAATGATCTCTATTACCTGCTGCATTGCTGACATCTTCAAGAAAGACACATGTGCATCAAACAGCTGTTTTACACGGAAGATGCCAATAAAAGTCAAGGCTCGTTGGTCTAGGGGTATGATTCTCGCTTCGGGTGCGAGAGGTCCCGGGTTCAAATCCCGGACGAGCCCTTCCAGTTACTCTGTCCAATAACTATAATAATAATAATAATAATAATATGGAATGTTATTAGAAAAAAGGCAAATCTGGTGAATACATCCCCTGCCAAAAAATTTCTTCACAGATGTAAAATTGTCTAGTAACACATCACAAAGGTGTGAATTAAGATTCCATGGGGAAATCTGAGACAGCTGCTGAAAGTTGTGATACGATCTTATACTGGCAACATTTTCAATTTTTAATTCTGCTTTAAGTATCATGTTAGGGGTCAAACTAAGGGAATAACTTTACACATTGTAATGTATTACATTTCACAGTTATAAAGTCTCCTGAGAGACTAACAAAAATTGCCATGGCTGACTATATTTCAAGTCATCCTGGCGGGGTATTGGGTAAAGTTTTCAACTAGCAATAATCACGTCTCAGTAGAACTTCATTGACTATGAAATTGCCGCTGCGCAAGAGTACTATTGAGAGGTCACATGATTCTATGACTCCTGAATGTGTAGTCTCTAACAGCGTGGTGCCCAACTGATACTTCTCAGTAGGCCTATAGGCTATTGTCACATATGCAACGGCCAATCGTTAACGCCATGCACAAGATGAAGATGGTTGTGTTTTGTTGTGGGTAAAGACAAAGGGAGACTTGAACCCACACCCCAAGCAACATTTGCAAGTTGATTAATGGCTTAAATTGACACTCATATCTCCATTACCTGCATTGCTGACATCTTCAAGAAAGACACATGTGCATCAAACAGCTGTGTTAAATGGAAGATGCCAAATAATAACAAGGCTCGTTGGTCTAGGGGTATGATTCTCGCTTTGGGTGTGAGAGGTCCCGGGTTCAAATCCCGGACGAGCCCTACTTGTGACACTGCACTTCACCATCCCTCGCCTTAGTTCATGTCTTGGAAAGAAATATGTTGTAGCCTGGAAGAAGACAACATAGAACCTCAGCAACGACTAGCAGACATTGTCAATATTATGCACCATAAAGCTGCAGTTTTCGATTCATTTTAAATGGAAGCCATCAACATGACACTACAAAGTGACACGCAACATTTGTACCTGTTGCACAAACAATAAAGCTCCGTAGTCGGCAGGACTCGAACCTGCGCGGGGAGACCCCAATGGATTTCTAGTCCATCGCCTTAACCGCTCGGCCACGACTACCGCTGTTACCTGTAAGCACACCTGTTCAGCAATTTTGGGTGAACACAAAGAGGAACTTGAACCCACAACCCAAGCAAAATTGCAATCTTCTGAAAGTTGATTGATGGGTTAAATTGACCTTCCTATCTCCATTACCTGCATCATCTCTGACATCTTCAAGAAAGCCACAAGTGCATCAGACAGCTTTGTGAGAGTAAACATTACAGTGTAAACAGGGCTCGTTGGTCTAGGGGTATGATTCTCGCTTAGGGTGCGAGAGGTCCCGGGTTCAAATCCCGGACTAGCCCCTCCAGGTCACCATCCTTCCAAAGCGTTTTGGAACATTCAATGTTCTCAGCAGCTTGGGTCAAAGGTTGTTTCTTACATAGTTGGAAAATGCTGTGTTCACACATTATTCAGTCTGGAACTAAATCTATTAAATATCTAAATGATCTCTATTACCTGCTGCATTGCTGACATCTTCAAGAAAGACACATGTGCATCAAACAGCTGTTTTACACGGAAGATGCCAATAAAAATCAAGGCTCGTTGGTCTAGGGGTATGATTCTCGCTTCGGGTGCGAGAGGTCCCGGGTTCAAATCCCGGACGAGCCCTTCCAGTTACTCTGTCCAATAACTATAATAATAATAATATGGGAATGTTATTAGAAAAAAGGCAAATCTGGTGAATACATCCCCTGCCGAGAAATCTCTTCACAGATGTAAAATTGTCTAGTAACACATCACAAAGGTGTGAATTAAGATTCCATGGGGAAATCTGAGACAGCTGCTGAAATTTGTGATACGATCTTATACTGGCAACATTTTCAATTTTTAATTCTGCTTTAAGTATCATGTTAGGGGTCAAACTAAGGGAATAACTTTACACATTGTAATGTATTACATTTCACAGTTATAAAGTCTCCTGAGAGACTAACAAAAATTGCCATGGCTGACTATATTTCAAGTCATCCTGGCGGGGTATTGGGTAAAGTTTTCAACTAGCAATAATCACGTCTCAGTAGAACTTCATTGACTATGAAATTGCCGCTGCGCAAGAGTACTATTGAGAGGTCACATGATTCTATGACTCCTGAATGTGTAGTCTCTAACAGCGTGGTGCCCAACTGATACTTCTCAGTAGGCCTATAGGCTATTGTCACATATGCAACGGCCAATCGTTAACGCCATGCACAAGATGAAGATGGTTGTGTTTTGTTGTGGGTAAAGACAAAGGGAGACTTGAACCCACACCCCAAGCAACATTTGCAAGTTGATTAATGGCTTAAATTGACACTCATATCTCCATTACCTGCATTGCTGACATCTTCAAGAAAGACACATGTGCATCAAACAGCTGTGTTAAATGGAAGATGCCAAATAATAACAAGGCTCGTTGGTCTAGGGGTATGATTCTCGCTTTGGGTGCGAGAGGTCCCGGGTTCAAATCCCGGACGAGCCCTACTGGTGACACTGCACTTCACCATCCCTCGCCTTAGTTCATGTCTTGGAAAGAAATATGTTGTAGCCTGGAAGAAGACAACATAGAACCTCAGCAACGACTAGCAGACATTGTCAATATTATGCACCATAAAGCTGCAGTTTTCGATTAATTTTAAATGGAAGCCATCAACATGACACTACAAAGTGACACGCAACATTTGTACCTGTTGCACAAACAATAAAGCTCCGTAGTCGGCAGGACTCGAACCTGCGCGGGGAGACCCCAATGGATTTCTAGTCCATCGCCTTACCCGCTCGGCCACGACTACCGCTGTTACCTGTAAGCACACCTGTTCAGCAATTTTGGGTGAACACAAAGAGGAACTTGAACCCACAACCCAAGCAAAATTGCAATCTTCTGAAAGTTGATTGATGGGTTAAATTGACCTTCCTATCTCCATTACCTGCATCATCTCTGACATCTTCAAGAAAGCCACAAGTGCATCAGACAGCTTTGTGAGAGTAAACATTACAGTGTAAACAGGGCTAGTTGGTCTAGGGGTATGATTCTCGCTTAGGGTGCGAGAGGTCCCGGGTTCAACTCCCGGACGAGCCACTCCAGGTCACCATCCTTCCAAAGCGTTTCGGAACATTCAATGTTCTCAGCAGCTTGGGGTCAAAGGTTGTTTCTTACATAGTTGGAAAATGCTGTGTTCACACATTATTCAGTCTGGAACTAAATCTATTAAATATCTAAATGATCTCTATTACCTGCTGCATTGCTGACATCTTCAAGAAAGACACATGTGCATCAAACAGCTGTTTTACACGGAAGATGCCAATAAAAGTCAAGGCTCGTTGGTCTATGGGTATGATTCTCGCTTCGGGTGCGAGAGGTCCCGGGTTCAAATCCCGGACGAGCCCTTCCAGTTACTCTGTCCAATAACTATAATAATAATAATAATAATATGGAATGTTATTAGAAAAAAGGCAAATCTGGTGAATACATCCCCTGCCGAGAAATTTCTTCACAGATGTAAAATTGTCTAGTAACACATCACAAAGGTGTGAATTAAGATTCCATGGGGAAATCTGAGACAGCTGCTGAAAGTTGTGATACGATATTATACTGGCAACATTTTCAATTTTTAATTCTGCTTTAAGTATCATGTTAGGGGTCAAACTAAGGGAATAACTTTACACATTGTAATGTATTACATTTCACAGTTATAAAGTCTCCTGAGAGACTAACAAAAATTGCCATGGCTGACTATATTTCAAGTCATCCTGGCGGGGTATTGGGTAAAGTTTTCAACTAGCAATAATCACGTCTCAGTAGAACTTCATTGACTATGAAATTGCCGCTGCGCAAGAGTACTATTGAGAGGTCACATGATTCTATGACTCCTGAATGTGTAGTCTCTAACAGCGTGGTGCCCAACTGATACTTCTCAGTAGGCCTATAGGCTATTGTCACATATGCAACGGCCAATCGTTAACGCCATGCACAAGATGAAGATGGTTGTGTTTTGTTGTGGGTAAAGACAAAGGGAGACTTGAACCCACACCCCAAGCAACATTTGCAAGTTGATTAATGGCTTAAATTGACACTCATATCTCCATTACCTGCATTGCTGACATCTTCAAGAAAGACACATGTGCATCAAACAGCTGTGTTAAATGGAAGATGCCAAATAATAACAAGGCTCGTTGGTCTAGGGGTATGATTCTCGCTTTGGGTGCGAGAGGTCCCGGGTTCAAATCCCGGACGAGCCCTACTGGTGACACTGCACTTCACCATCCCTCGCCTTAGTTCATGTCTTGGAAAGAAATATGTTGTAGCCTGGAAGAAGACAACATAGAACCTCAGCAACGACTAGCAGACATTGTCAATATTATGCACCATAAAGCTGCAGTTTTCGATTCATTTTAAATGGAAGCCATCAACATGACACTACAAAGTGACACGCAACATTTGTACCTGTTGCACAAACAATAAAGCTCCGTAGTTGGCAGACCCCAGTTGGCAGACCCCAATGGATTTCTAATCCATCGCCTTAACCGCTCGGCCACGACTACCGCTGTTACCTGTAAGCACACCTGTTCAGCAATTTTGGGTGAACACAAAGAGGAACTTGAACCCACAACCCAAGCAAAATTGCAATCTTCTGAAAGTTGATTGATGGGTTAAATTGACCTTCCTATCTCCATTACCTGCATCATCTCTGACATCTTCAAGAAAGCCACAAGTGCATCAGACAGCTTTGTGAGAGTAAACATTACAGCGAAAACAGGGCTCGTTGGTCTAGGGGTATGATTCTCGCTTAGGGTGCGAGAGGTCCCGGGTTCAAATCCCGGACGAGCCCCTCCAGGTAGCCATCCTTCCAAAGCGTTTCGGAACATTCAATGTTCTCAGCAGCTTGGGTCAAAGGTTGTTTCTTACATAGTTGGAAAATGTTGTGTTCACACATTATTCAGTCTGGAACTAAATCTATTAAATATCTAAATGATCTCTATTACCTGCTGCATTGCTGACATCTTCAAGAAAGACACATGTGCATCAAACAGCTGTTTTACACGGAAGATGCCAATAAAAGTCAAGGCTCGTTGGTCTAGGGGTATGATTCTCGCTTCGGGTGCGAGAGGTCCCGGGTTCAAATCCCGGACGAGCCCTTCCAGTTTCTCTTTCCAATAACTATAATAATAATAATAATAATATGGAATGTTATTAGAAAAAAGGCAAATCTGGTGAATACATCCCCTGCCGAGAAATTTCTTCACAGATGTAAAATTGTCTAGTAACACATCACAAAGGTGTGAATTAAGATTCCATGGGGAAATCTGAGACAGCTGCTGAAAGTTGTGATACGATATTATACTGGCAACATTTTCAATTTTTAATTCTGCTTTAAGTATCATGTTAGGGGTCAAACTAAGGGAATAACTTTACACATTGTAATGTATTACATTTCACAGTTATAAAGTCTCCTGAGAGACTAACAAAAATTGCCATGGCTGACTATATTTCAAGTCATCCTGGCGGGGTATTGGGTAAAGTTTTCAACTAGCAATAATCACGTCTCAGTAGAACTTCATTGACTATGAAATTGCCGCTGCGCAAGAGTACTATTGAGAGGTCACATGATTCTATGACTCCTGAATGTGTAGTCTCTAACAGCGTGGTGCCCAACTGATACTTCTCAGTAGGCCTATAGGCTATTGTCACATATGCAACGGCCAATCGTTAACGCCATGCACAAGATGAAGATGGTTGTGTTTTGTTGTGGGTAAAGACAAAGGGAGACTTGAACCCACACCCCAAGCAACATTTGCAAGTTGATTAATGGCTTAAATTGACACTCATATCTCCATTACCTGCATTGCTGACATCTTCAAGAAAGACACATGTGCATCAAACAGCTGTGTTAAATGGAAGATGCCAAATAATAACAAGGCTCGTTGGTCTAGGGGTATGATTCTTGCTTTGGGTGCGAGAGGTCCCGGGTTCAAATCCCGGACGAGCCCTACTTGTGACACTGCACTTCACCATCCCTCGCCTTAGTTCATGTCTTGGAAAGAAATATGTTGTAGCCTGGAAGAAGACAACATAGAACCTCAGCAACGACTAGCAGACATTGTCAATATTATGCACCATAAAGCTGCAGTTTTCGATTCATTTTAAATGGAAGCCATCAACATGACACTACAAAGTGACACGCAACATTTGTACCTGTTGCACAAACAATAAAGCTCCGTAGTCGGCAGGACTCGAACCTGCGCGGGGGGACCCCAATGGATTTCTAGTCCATCGCCTTAACCGCTCGGCCACGACTACCGCTGTTACCTGTAAGCACACCTGTTCAGCAATTTTGGGTGAACACAAAGAGGAACTTGAACCCACAACCCAAGCAAAATTGCAATCTTCTGAAAGTTGATTGATGGGTTAAATTGACCTTCCTATCTCCATTACCTGCATCATCTCTGACATCTTCAAGAAAGCCACAAGTGCATCAGACAGCTTTGTGAGAGTAAACATTACAGTGTAAACAGGGCTCGTTGGTCTAGGGGTATGATTCTCGCTTAGGGTGCGAGAGGTCCCGGGTTCAACTCCCGGACGAGCCCCTCCAGGTCACCATCCTTCCAAAGCGTTTCGGAACATTCAATGTTCTCAGCAGCTTGGGTCAAAGGTTGTTTCTTACATAGTTGGAAAATGCTGTGTTCACACATTATTCAGTCTGGAACTAAATCTATTAAATATCTAAATGATCTCTATTACCTGCTGCATTGCTGACATCTTCAAGAAAGACACATGTGCATCAAACAGCTGTTTTACACGGAAGATGCCAATAAAAGTCAAGGCTCGTTGGTCTAGGGGTATGATTCTCGCTTAGGGTGCGAGAGGTCCCGGGTTCAACTCCCGGACGAGCCCCTCCAGGTCACCATCCTTCCAAAGCGTTTCGGAACATTCAATGTTCTCAGCAGCTTGGGGTCAAAGGTTGTTTCTTACATAGTTGGAAAATGCTGTGTTCACACATTATTCAGTCTGGAACTAAATCTATTAAATATCTAAATGATCTCTATTACCTGCTGCATTGCTGACATCTTCAAGAAAGACACATGTGCATCAAACAGCTGTTTTACACGGAAGATGCCAATAAAAGTCAAGGCTCGTTGGTCTAGGGGTATGATTCTCGCTTCGGGTGCGAGAGGTCCCGGGTTCAAATCCCGGACGAGCCCCTCCAGGTCACCATCCTTCCAAAGCGTTTCGGAACATTCAATGTTCTCAGCAGCTTGGGGTCAAAGGTTGTTTCTTACATAGTTGGAAAATGCTGTGTTCACACATTATTCAGTCTGGAACTAAATCTATTAAATATCTAAATGATCTCTATTACCTGCTGCATTGCTGACATCTTCAAGAAAGACACATGTGCATCAAACAGCTGTTTTACACGGAAGATGCCAATAAAAGTCAAGGCTCGTTGGTCTAGGGGTATGATTCTCGCTTCGGGTGCGAGAGGTCCCGGGTTCAAATCCCGGACGAGCCCTTCCAGTTTCTCTTTCCAATAACTATAATAATAATAATAATAATATGGAATGTTATTAGAAAAAAGGCAAATCTGGTGAATACATCCCCTGCCGAGAAATTTCTTCACAGATGTAAAATTGTCTAGTAACACATCACAAAGGTGTGAATTAAGATTCCATGGGGAAATCTGAGACAGCTGCTGAAAGTTGTGATACGATCTTATACTGGCAACATTTTCAATTTTTAATTCTGCTTTAAGTATCATGTTAGGGGTCAAACTAAGGGAATAACTTTACACATTGTAATGTATTACATTTCACAGTTATAAAGTCTCCTGAGAGACTAACAAAAATTGCCATGGCTGACTATATTTCAAGTCATCCTGGCGGGGTATTGGGTAAAGTTTTCAACTAGCAATAATCACGTCTCAGTAGAACTTCATTGACTATGAAATTGCCGCTGCGCAAGAGTACTATTGAGAGGTCACATGATTCTATGACTCCTGAATGTGTAGTCTCTAACAGCGTGGTGCCCAACTGATACTTCTCAGTAGGCCTATAGGCTATTGTCACATATGCAACGGCCAATCGTTAACGCCATGCACAAGATGAAGATGGTTGTGTTTTGTTGTGGGTAAAGACAAAGGGAGACTTGAACCCACACCCCAAGCAACATTTGCAAGTTGATTAATGGCTTAAATTGACACTCATATCTCCATTACCTGCATTGCTGACATCTTCAAGAAAGACACATGTGCATCAAACAGCTGTGTTAAATGGAAGATGCCAAATAATAACAAGGCTCGTTGGTCTAGGGGTATGATTCTCGCTTTGGGTGCGAGAGGTCCCGGGTTCAAATCCCGGACGAGCCCTACTGGTGACACTGCACTTCACCATCCCTCGCCTTAGTTCATGTCTTGGAAAGAAATATGTTGTAGCCTGGAAGAAGACAACATAGAACCTCAGCAACGACTAGCAGACATTGTCAATATTATGCACCATAAAGCTGCAGTTTTCGATTCATTTTAAATGGAAGCCATCAACATGACACTACAAAGTGACACGCAACATTTGTACCTGTTGCACAAACAATAAAGCTCCGTAGTCGGCAGGACTCGAACCTGCGCGGGGAGACCCCAATGGATTTCTAGTCCATCGCCTTAACCGCTCGGCCACGACTACCGCTGTTACCTGTAAGCACACCTGTTCAGCAATTTTGGGTGAACACAAAGAGGAACTTGAACCCACAACCCAAGCAAAATTGCAATCTTCTGAAAGTTGATTGATGGGTTAAATTGACCTTCCTATCTCCATTACCTGCATCATCTCTGACATCTTCAAGAAAGCCACAAGTGCATCAGACAGCTTTGTGAGAGTAAACATTACAGTGTAAACAGGGCTAGTTGGTCTAGGGGTATGATTCTCGCTTAGGGTGCGAGAGGTCCCGGGTTCAACTCCCGGACGAGCCCCTCCAGGTCACCATCCTTCCAAAGCGTTTCGGAACATTCAATGTTCTCAGCAGCTTGGGTCAAAGGTTGTTTCTTACATAGTTGGAAAATGCTGTGTTCACACATTATTCAGTCTGGAACTAAATCTATTAAATATCTAAATGATCTCTATTACCTGCTGCATTGCTGACATCTTCAAGAAAGACACATGTGCATCAAACAGCTGTTTTACACGGAAGATGCCAATAAAAGTCAAGGCTCGTTGGTCTAGGGGTATGATTCTCGCTTAGGGTGCGAGAGGTCCCCGGTTCAACTCCCGGACGAGCCCCTCCAGGTCACCATCCTTCCAAAGCGTTTCGGAACATTCAATGTTCTCAGCAGCTTGGGGTCAAAGGTTGTTTCTTACATAGTTGGAAAATGCTGTGTTCACACATTATTCAGTCTGGAACTAAATCTATTAAATATCTAAATGATCTCTATTACCTGCTGCATTGCTGACATCTTCAAGAAAGACACATGTGCATCAAACAGCTGTTTTACACGGAAGATGCCAATAAAAGTCAAGGCTCGTTGGTCTAGGGGTATGATTCTCGCTTCGGGTGCGAGAGGTCCCGGGTTCAAATCCCGGACGAGCCCTTCCAGTTTCTCTTTCCAATAACTATAATAATAATAATAATAATATGGAATGTTATTAGAAAAAAGGCAAATCTGGTGAATACATCCCCTGCCGAGAAATTTCTTCACAGATGTAAAATTGTCTAGTAACACATCACAAAGGTGTGAATTAAGATTCCATGGGGAAATCTGAGACAGCTGCTGAAAGTTGTGATACGATCTTATACTGGCAACATTTTCAATTTTTAATTCTGCTTTAAGTATCATGTTAGGGGTCAAACTAAGGGAATAACTTTACACATTGTAATGTATTACATTTCACAGTTATAAAGTCTCCTGAGAGACTAACAAAAATTGCCATGGCTGACTATATTTCAAGTCATCCTGGCGGGGTATTGGGTAAAGTTTTCAACTAGCAATAATCACGTCTCAGTAGAACTTCATTGACTATGAAATTGCCGCTGCGCAAGAGTACTATTGAGAGGTCACATGATTCTATGACTCCTGAATGTGTAGTCTCTAACAGCGTGGTGCCCAACTGATACTTCTCAGTAGGCCTATAGGCTATTGTCACATATGCAACGGCCAATCGTTAACGCCATGCACAAGATGAAGATGGTTGTGTTTTGTTGTGGGTAAAGACAAAGGGAGACTTGAACCCACACCCCAAGCAACATTTGCAAGTTGATTAATGGCTTAAATTGACACTCATATCTCCATTACCTGCATTGCTGACATCTTCAAGAAAGACACATGTGCATCAAACAGCTGTGTTAAATGGAAGATGCCAAATAATAACAAGGCTCGTTGGTCTAGGGGTATGATTCTCGCTTTGGGTGCGAGAGGTCCCGGGTTCAAATCCCGGACGAGCCCTACTGGTGACACTGCACTTCACCATCCCTCGCCTTAGTTCATGTCTTGGAAAGAAATATGTTGTAGCCTGGAAGAAGACAACATAGAACCTCAGCAACGACTAGCAGACATTGTCAATATTATGCACCATAAAGCTGCAGTTTTCGATTCATTTTAAATGGAAGCCATCAACATGACACTACAAAGTGACACGCAACATTTGTACCTGTTGCACAAACAATAAAGCTCCGTAGTCGGCAGGACTCGAACCTGCGCTGGGAGACCCCAATGGATTTCTAGTCCATCGCCTTACCCGCTCGGCCACGACTACCGCTGTTACCTGTAAGCACACCTGTTCAGCAATTTTGGGTGAACACAAAGAGGAACTTGAACCCACAACCCAAGCAAAATTGCAATCTTCTGAAAGTTGATTGATGGGTTAAATTGACCTTCCTATCTCCATTACCTGCATCATCTCTGACATCTTCAAGAAAGCCACAAGTGCATCAGACAGCTTTGTGAGAGTAAACATTACAGTGTAAACAGGGCTAGTTGGTCTAGGGGTATGATTCTCGCTTAGGGTGCGAGAGGTCCCGGGTTCAACTCCCGGACGAGCCCCTCCAGGTCACCATCCTTCCAAAGCGTTTCGGAACATTCAATGTTCTCAGCAGCTTGGGGTCAAAGGTTGTTTCTTACATAGTTGGAAAATGCTGTGTTCACACATTATTCAGTCTGGAACTAAATCTATTAAATATCTAAATGATCTCTATTACCTGCTGCATTGCTGACATCTTCAAGAAAGACACATGTGCATCAAACAGCTGTTTTACACGGAAGATGCCAATAAAAGTCAAGGCTCGTTGGTCTAGGGGTATGATTCTCGCTTCGGGTGCGAGAGGTCCCGGGTTCAAATCCCGGACGAGCCCTTCCAGTTACTCTGTCCAATAACTATAATAATAATAATAATAATATGGAATGTTATTAGAAAAAAGGCAAATCTGGTGAATACATCCCCTGCCGAGAAATTTCTTCACAGATGTAAAATTGTCTAGTAACACATCACAAAGGTGTGAATTAAGATTCCATGGGGAAATCTGAGACAGCTGCTGAAAGTTGTGATACGATCTTATACTGGCAACATTTTCAATTTTTAATTCTGCTTTAAGTATCATGTTAGGGCTCAAACTAAGGGAATAACTTTACACATTGTAATGTATTACATTTCACAGTTATAAAGTCTCCTGAGAGACTAACAAAAATTGCCATGGCTGACTATATTTCAAGTCATCCTGGCGGGGTATTGGGTAAAGTTTTCAACTAGCAATAATCACGTCTCAGTAGAACTTCATTGACTATGAAATTGCCGCTGCGCAAGAGTACTATTGAGAGGTCACATGATTCTATGACTCCTGAATGTGTAGTCTCTAACAGCGTGGTGCCCAACTGATACTTCTCAGTAGGCCTATAGGCTATTGTCACATATGCAACGGCCAATCGTTAACGCCATGCACAAGATGAAGATGGTTGTGTTTTGTTGTGGGTAAAGACAAAGGGAGACTTGAACCCACACCCCAAGCAACATTTGCAAGTTGATTAATGGCTTAAATTGACACTCATATCTCCATTACCTGCATTGCTGACATCTTCAAGAAAGACACATGTGCATCAAACAGCTGTGTTAAATGGAAGATGCCAAATAATAACAAGGCTCGTTGGTCTAGGGGTATGATTCTCGCTTTGGGTGCGAGAGGTCCCGGGTTCAAATCCCGGACGAGCCCTACTGGTGACACTGCACTTCACCATCCCTCGCCTTAGTTCATGTCTTGGAAAGAAATATGTTGTAGCCTGGAAGAAGACAACATAGAACCTCAGCAACGACTAGCAGACATTGTCAATATTATGCACCATAAAGCTGCAGTTTTCGATTCATTTTAAATGGAAGCCATCAACATGACACTACAAAGTGACACGCAACATTTGTACCTGTTGCACAAACAATAAAGCTCCGTAGTTGGCAGACCCCAGTTGGCAGACCCCAATGGATTTCTAATCCATCGCCTTAACCGCTCGGCCACGACTACCGCTGTTACCTGTAAGCACACCTGTTCAGCAATTTTGGGTGAACACAAAGAGGAACTTGAACCCACAACCCAAGCAAAATTGCAATCTTCTGAAAGTTGATTGATGGGTTAAATTTACCTTCCTATCTCCATTACCTGCATCATCTCTGACATCTTCAAGAAAGCCACAAGTGCATCAGACAGCTTTGTGAGAGTAAACATTACAGCGAAAACAGGGCTCGTTGGTCTAGGGGTATGATTCTCGCTTAGGGTGCGAGAGGTCCCGGGTTCAAATCCCGGACGAGCCCCTCCAGGTAGCCATCCTTCCAAAGCGTTTCGGAACATTCAATGTTCTCAGCAGCTTGGGTCAAAGGTTGTTTCTTACATAGTTGGAAAATGTTGTGTTCACACATTATTCAGTCTGGAACTAAATCTATTAAATATCTAAATGATCTCTATTACCTGCTGCATTGCTGACATCTTCAAGAAAGACACATGTGCATCAAACAGCTGTTTTACACGGAAGATGCCAATAAAAGTCAAGGCTCGTTGGTCTAGGGGTATGATTCTCGCTTCGGGTGCGAGAGGTCCCGGGTTCAAATCCCGGACGAGCCCTTCCAGTTTCTCTTTCCAATAACTATAATAATAATATTATGGAATGTTATTAGAAAAAAGGCAAATCTGGTGAATACATCCCCTGCCGAGAAATTTCTTCACAGATGTAAAATTGTCTAGTAACACATCACAAAGGTGTGAATTAAGATTCCATGGGGAAATCTGAGACAGCTGCTGAAAGTTGTGATACGATCTTATACTGGCAACATTTTCAATTTTTAATTCTGCTTTAAGTATCATGTTAGGGGTCAAACTAAGGTAATAACTTTACACATTGTAATGTATTACATTTCACAGTTATAAAGTCTCCTGAGAGACTAACAAAAATGGCCATGGCTGACTATATTCCAAGTCATCCTGGCGGGGTATTGGGTAAAGTTTTCAACTAGCAATAATCACGTCTCAGTAGAACTTCATTGACTATGAAATTGCCGCTGCGCAAGAGTACTATTGAGAGGTCACATGATTCTATGACTCCTGAATGTGTAGTCTCTAACAGCGTGGTGCCCAACTGATACTTCTCAGTAGGCCTATAGGCTATTGTCACATATGCAACGGCCAATCGTTAACGCCATGCACAAGATGAAGATGGTTGTGTTTTGTTGTGGGTAAAGACAAAGGGAGACTTGAACCCACACCCCAAGCAACATTTGCAAGTTGATTAATGGCTTAAATTGACACTCATATCTCCATTACCTGCATTGCTGACATCTTCAAGAAAGACACATGTGCATCAAACAGCTGTGTTAAATGGAAGATGCCAAATAATAACAAGGCTCGTTGGTCTAGGGGTATGATTCTCGCTTTGGGTGCGAGAGGTCCCGGGTTCAAATCCCGGACGAGCCCTACTGGTGACACTGCACTTCACCATCCCTCGCCTTAGTTCATGTCTTGGAAAGAAATATGTTGTAGCCTGGAAGAAGACAACATAGAACCTCAGCAACGACTAGCAGACATTGTCAATATTATGCACCATAAAGCTGCAGTTTTCGATTCATTTTAAATGGAAGCCATCAACATGACACTACAAAGTGACACGCAACATTTGTACCTGTTGCACAAACAATAAAGCTCCGTAGTCGGCAGGACTCGAACCTGCGCGGGGAGACCCCAATGGATTTCTAGTCCATCGCCTTAACCGCTCGGCCACGACTACCGCTGTTACCTGTAAGCACACCTGTTCAGCAATTTTGGGTGAACACAAAGAGGAACTTGAACCCACAACCCAAGCAAAATTGCAATCTTCTGAAAGTTGATTGATGGGTTAAATTGACCTTCCTATCTCCATTACCTGCATCATCTCTGACATCTTCAAGAAAGCCACAAGTGCATCAGACAGCTTTGTGAGAGTAAACATTACAGTGTAAACAGGGCTAGTTGGTCTAGGGGTATGATTCTCGCTTAGGGTGCGAGAGGTCCCGGGTTCAACTCCCGGACGAGCCCCTCCAGGTCACCATCCTTCCAAAGCGTTTCGGAACATTCAATGTTCTCAGCAGCTTGGGTCAAAGGTGGTTTCTTACATAGTTGGAAAATGCTGTGTTCACACATTATTCAGTCTGGAACTAAATCTATTAAATATCTAAATGATCTCTATTACCTGCTGCATTGCTGACATCTTCAAGAAAGACACATGTGCATCAAACAGCTGTTTTACACGGAAGATGCCAATAAAAGTCAAGGCTCGTTGGTCTAGGGGTATGATTCTCGCTTAGGGTGCGAGAGGTCCCGGGTTCAACTCCAGGACGAGCCCCTCCAGGTCACCATCCTTCCAAAGCGTTTCGGAACATTCAATGTTCTCAGCAGCTTGGGGTCAAAGGTTGTTTCTTACATAGTTGGAAAATGCTGTGTTCACACATTATTCAGTCTGGAACTAAATCTATTAAATATCTAAATGATCTCTATTACCTGCTGCATTGCTGACATCTTCAAGAAAGACACATGTGCATCAAACAGCTGTTTTACACGGAAGATGCCAATAAAAGTCAAGGCTCGTTGGTCTAGGGGTATGATTCTCGCTTCGGGTGCGAGAGGTCCCGGGTTCAAATCCCGGACGAGCCCTTCCAGTTACTCTGTCCAATAACTATAATAATAATAATAATAATATGGAATGTTATTAGAAAAAAGGCAAATCTGGTGAATACATCCCCTGCCGAGAAATTTCTTCACAGATGTAAAATTGTCTAGTAACACATCACAAAGGTGTGAATTAAGATTCCATGGGGAAATCTGAGACAGCTGCTGAAAGTTGTGATACGATCTTATACTGGCAACATTTTCAATTTTTAATTCTGCTTTAAGTATCATGTTAGGGGTCAAACTAAGGGAATAACTTTACACATTGTAATGTATTACATTTCACAGTTATAAAGTCTCCTGAGAGACTAACAAAAATTGCCATGGCTGACTATATTTCAAGTCATCCTGGCGGGGTATTGGGTAAAGTTTTCAACTAGCAATAATCACGTCTCAGTAGAACTTCATTGACTATGAAATTGCCGCTGCGCAAGAGTACTATTGAGAGGTCACATGATTCTATGACTCCTGAATGTGTAGTCTCTAACAGCGTGGTGCCCAACTGATACTTCTCAGTAGGCCTATAGGCTATTGTCACATATGCAACGGCCAATCGTTAACGCCATGCACAAGATGAAGATGGTTGTGTTTTGTTGTGGGTAAAGACAAAGGGAGACTTGAACCCACACCCCAAGCAACATTTGCAAGTTGATTAATGGCTTAAATTGACACTCATATCTCCATTACCTGCATTGCTGACATCTTCAAGAAAGACACATGTGCATCAAACAGCTGTGTTAAATGGAAGATGCCAAATAATAACAAGGCTCGTTGGTCTAGGGGTATGATTCTCGCTTTGGGTGCGAGAGGTCCCGGGTTCAAATCCCGGACGAGCCCTACTGGTGACACTGCACTTCACCATCCCTCGCCTTAGTTCATGTCTTGGAAAGAAATATCTTGTAGCCTGGAAGAAGACAACATAGAACCTCAGCAACGACTAGCAGACATTGTCAATATTATGCACCATAAAGCTGCAGTTTTCGATTCATTTTAAATGGAAGCCATCAACATGACACTACAAAGTGACACGCAACATTTGTACCTGTTGCACAAACAATAAAGCTCCGTAGTTGGCAGACCCCAGTTGGCAGACCCCAATGGATTTCTAATCCATCGCCTTAACCGCTCGGCCACGACTACCGCTGTTACCTGTAAGCACACCTGTTCAGCAATTTTGGGTGAACACAAAGAGGAACTTGAACCCACAACCCAAGCAAAATTGCAATCTTCTGAAAGTTGATTGATGGGTTAAATTGACCTTCCTATCTCCATTACCTGCATCATCTCTGACATCTTCAAGAAAGCCACAAGTGCATCAGACAGCTTTGTGAGAGTAAACATTACAGCGAAAACAGGGCTCGTTGGTCTAGGGGTATGATTCTCGCTTAGGGTGCGAGAGGTCCCGGGTTCAAATCCCGGACGAGCCCCTCCAGGTAGCCATCCTTCCAAAGCGTTTCGGAACATTCAATGTTCTCAGCAGCTTGGGTCAAAGGTTGTTTCTTACATAGTTGGAAAATGTTGTGTTCACACATTATTCAGTCTGGAACTAAATCTATTAAATATCTAAATGATCTCTATTACCTGCTGCATTGCTGACATCTTCAAGAAAGACACATGTGCATCAAACAGCTGTTTTACACGGAAGATGCCAATAAAAGTCAAGGCTCGTTGGTCTAGGGGTATGATTCTCGCTTCGGGTGCGAGAGGTCCCGGGTTCAAATCCCGGACGAGCCCTTCCAGTTTCTCTTTCCAATAACTATAATAATAATATTATGGAATGTTATTAGAAAAAAGGCAAATCTGGTGAATACATCCCCTGCCGAGAAATTTCTTCACAGATGTAAAATTGTCTAGTAACACATCACAAAGGTGTGAATTAAGATTCCATGGGGAAATCTGAGACAGCTGCTGAAAGTTGTGATACGATCTTATACTGGCAACATTTTCAATTTTTAATTCTGCTTTAAGTATCATGTTAGGGGTCAAACTAAGGTAATAACTTTACACATTGTAATGTATTACATTTCACAGTTATAAAGTCTCCTGAGAGACTAACAAAAATGGCCATGGCTGACTATATTTCAAGTCATCCTGGCGGGGTATTGGGTAAAGTTTTCAACTAGCAATAATCACGTCTCAGTAGAACTTCATTGACTATGAAATTGCCGCTGCGCAAGAGTACTATTGAGAGGTCACATGATTCTATGACTCCTGAATGTGTAGTCTCTAACAGCGTGGTGCCCAACTGATACTTCTCAGTAGGCCTATAGGCTATTGTCACATATGCAACGGCCAATCGTTAACGCCATGCACAAGATGAAGATGGTTGTGTTTTGTTGTGGGTAAAGACAAAGGGAGACTTGAACCCACACCCCAAGCAACATTTGCAAGTTGATTAATGGCTTAAATTGACACTCATATCTCCATTACCTGCATTGCTGACATCTTCAAGAAAGACACATGTGCATCAAACAGCTGTGTTAAATGGAAGATGCCAAATAATAACAAGGCTCGTTGGTCTAGGGGTATGATTCTCGCTTTGGGTGCGAGAGGTCCCGGGTTCAAATCCCGGACGAGCCCTACTGGTGACACTGCACTTCACCATCCCTCGCCTTAGTTCATGTCTTGGAAAGAAATATGTTGTAGCCTGGAAGAAGACAACATAGAACCTCAGCAACGACTAGCAGACATTGTCAATATTATGCACCATAAAGCTGCAGTTTTCGATTCATTTTAAATGGAAGCCATCAACATGACACTACAAAGTGACACACAACATTTGTACCTGTTGCACAAACAATAAAGCTCCGTAGTTGGCAGACCCCAGTTGGCAGACCCCAATGGATTTCTAATCCATCGCCTTAACCGCTCGGCCACGACTACCGCTGTTACCTGTAAGCACACCTGTTCAGCAATTTTGGGTGAACACAAAGAGGAACTTGAACCCACAACCCAAGCAAAATTGCAATCTTCTGAAAGTTGATTGATGGGTTAAATTGACCTTCCTATCTCCATTACCTGCATCATCTCTGACATCTTCAAGAAAGCCACAAGTGCATCAGACAGCTTTGTGAGAGTAAACATTACAGCGAAAACAGGGCTCGTTGGTCTAGGGGTATGATTCTCGCTTAGGGTGCGAGAGGTCCCGTGTTCAAATCCCGGACGAGCCCCTCCAGGTAGCCATCCTTCCAAAGCGTTTCGGAACATTCAATGTTCTCAGCAGCTTGGGTCAAAGGTTGTTTCTTACATAGTTGGAAAATGTTGTGTTCACACATTATTCAGTCTGGAACTAAATCTATTAAATATCTAAATGATCTCTATTACCTGCTGCATTGCTGACATCTTCAAGAAAGACACATGTGCATCAAACAGCTGTTTTACACGGAAGATGCCAATAAAAGTCAAGGCTCGTTGGTCTAGGGGTATGATTCTCGCTTCGGGTGCGAGAGGTCCCGGGTTCAAATCCTGGACGAGCCCTTCCAGTTACTCTGTCCAATAACTATAATAATAATAATAATAATATGGAATGTTATTAGAAAAAAGGCAAATCTGGTGAATACATCCCCTGCCGAGAAATTTCTTCACAGATGTAAAATTGTCTAGTAACACATCACAAAGGTGTGAATTAAGATTCCATGGGGAAATCTGAGACAGCTGCTGAAAGTTGTGATACGATCTTATACTGGCAACATTTTCAATTTTTAATTCTGCTTTAAGTATCATGTTAGGGGTCAAACTAAGGGAATAACTTTACACATTGTAATGTATTACATTTCACAGTTATAAAGTCTCCTGAGAGACTAACAAAAATTGCCATGGCTGACTATATTTCAAGTCATCCTGGCGGGGTATTGGGTAAAGTTTTCAACTAGCAATAATCACGTCTCAGTAGAACTTCATTGACTATGAAATTGCCGCTGCGCAAGAGTACTATTGAGAGGTCACATGATTCTATGACTCCTGAATGTGTAGTCTCTAACAGCGTGGTGCCCAACTGATACTTCTCAGTAGGCCTATAGGCTATTGGAGAGACAGCGAGATCAATTCGTGGCGGTGGCGACTCGCCACGACCTATTTTTTTACGCCATGGCGTATTCTTCATTATCCGCCATGGCAGAACAGAATCCGCCGTGGTGAGTACAGAATCCGCCGTGGCGAGTTGATCAATTCGTGGCGGCGCCGACTCGCCACGACCTATTTTTTTACGCCATGGCGTATTCTTCATTATCCGCCATGGCAGAACAGAATCCGCCGTGGCGAGTACAGAATCCGCCGTGGCGAGTTGATCAATTCGTGGCGGCAGCGACTCGCCACGACCTATTTTCTTACGCCATGGCGTATCCTTCATTATCCGCCATGGCAGAACAGAATCCGCCATTGTTTTTTTTTTTTTGCGTGCCGTGGTGCAGGTTATTTGTCCTAGTAGTACAATTCTTGGAATTATTTCATCCTCTGCTAGCGTAACGTTTAGCGCTCTCGCCCCTATAGTCAAGGCACCGTGCGGACCCAGGTTCGATTCTTGCAAAAAGCCTTGACTATAGGGGCGAGAGCGCTAAACGTTACGCTAGCAGAGGATGAAATAATTCCGAGAATTGTACTACTAGGACAAATAACCTGCACCACGGCACGCAAAAAAAAAATAAACAATGGCGGATTCTGTTCTGCCATGGCGGATAATGAAGGATACGCCATGGCGTAAAAAAATAGGTCGTGGCGAGTCGTCGCCGCCACGAATTGATCAACTCGCCACGGCGGATTCTGTACTCGCCACGGCGGATTCTGTTCTGCCATGGCGGATAATGAAGAATACGCCATGGCGTAAAAAAATAGGTCGTGGCGAGTCGCTACCGCCACGAATTGATCTCGCTCCACCTGGAATCGTTAACGCCATGCACAAGATGAAGATGGTTGTGTTTTGTTGTGGGTAAAGACAAAGGGAGACTTGAACCCACACCCCAAGCAACATTTGCAAGTTGATTAATGGCTTAAATTGACACTCATATCTCCATTACCTGCATTGCTGACATCTTCAAGAAAGACACATGTGCATCAAACAGCTGTGTTAGATGGAAGATGCCAAATAATAACAAGGCTCGGGGAGACCCCAATGGATTTCTAGTCCATCGCCTTAACCGCTCGGCCACGACTACCGCTGTTACCTGTAAGCACACCTGTTCAGCAATTTTGGGTGAACACAAAGAGGAACTTGAACCCACAACCCAAGCAAAATTGCAATCTTCTGAAAGTTGATTGATGGGTTAAATTGACCTTCCTATCTCCATAGTAATGCTTCCGGTGGCGCTGCTCAGTGGCGACCCGGGCTCTAGTGCTGCTGCTGCATTGAGCGCTTTTAAATTGTTTTTACTGTTTTTATCGTTGTATGTCCTTGCACCATTGTACAAGCAGTAAGAGAAAACACAGGGCTTTTCTCTCCGAGAATCAACGAAAGCTGGCACTGTCTCCCTTTCAGTAATATTGTTGTGAGGATAGGAGAGTTAGCTCTTGAGTTAGCCTGGGGCTAGGCTAACCCCTAAGGAACAGACTGCCTGCCTGGGAACTACTATTCTGGAGCCATGGCAGCACTGTGGACGCTGCTTGTGTTGTTCTTGGTCTTTGGGGAACTCCTGTACACAAGTGGGTTAGAAACACTTCCCACAAACACGGCAGTGCTCCGTGCCTACACGAGAGAGGCCCTGCTCGCCCTTCGGTTGAAAGGGATTACACCGCCAACGAACCTCCCTGAGGCCGTCATCAGCAGCCCCGCCGGGGGAGCCAGACGGAGGAAGAGGGGTAGGAAAGGTGGCGTCAGGCAACGTGTCCGCAGAAGAGGGAACAAACCTCCGCTGCCTTCAATCATCTTGAGCAACGTGCGGTCACTTCGAAACAAAATGGATGAGCTGCGCGTTGTGGAGTGTGTCAGGTCTCACCTCAGGGGGAGGGGCGCGTTACCATGACAACCAGGCACGCCCACGGCCGTGTCATAGACTCAGTGTACTATCCCAGAGCAATTCTAAATCAGCTGCGCCTCATTCCGGCCGCCGCCCTGGTTAGCAATTAAGGACAGCCGCAGCCTGTCAGCCGCGCCCTTTATAAACAACCTGCGCACCTAGCAGTATCAGATCCCTGCGACACACAGACGCTCGCGCAGCATATGCCGTCCACTCGGCGTTGGATGGTAAGTCCACACTCCTCTCACTTATGGACTCTCACGTATGGACTATGTTTATTGTTTGATCGTTTGTATCACCACTCAATTGCTCTCTTATATTCTCACATCACCAGGCTGGTAGGAGTGGGGCTGGAAGCACACGCAGGAGCGTGTGCCCCCCATAGACAAATATACACGGAGAGCCGCATACATGCTGGAGACCCACCTGGCTCGTATCGGGGACGAGTGCGGAGACGGGACCCTCGTATGGAAACGGCAGCTCAACAGCTCCATAAGGTCGCAGTAAGACAAACCGTTCACTATCTATCACCCGTGGTATTAAGAAGAGGCACTCATAGTGGCAAATGAGCAGCTAAGGATAATAACGAAGATTGTGAATGAAGGAAGTCACCCTGTCGATGCTAAATGAAGACTGTGAATGAAGAGTGTCACCGTGGTGTTGTACACTGAAGATTGTTGAATGAAGATAACCCCGTAGAGACTAATGGAAGCTAGCAGGCTCTAGATAAAGTGTCACGTCCACCCTGTGAAAGAAGACAGGCCCGTGTTATGTTTATTTCACCCTTTGAAGAGACTTTAAGTTGGCTTGCGCCGCCAGGCCCGGTGAAAGAAGACCGTTAGAAACTAGAGCGCTTACTTTGTGTTAACCCCCTGACTGCCGTTGTCGTACCGACACGGCCACCCAGTAGATAGAGAGAAATAAGAATATAAATGCTTGTGTATCTTCCTGTTGGCCGAGCCTAAGGGGCCCTCCGTACCATCCCCGCCCGGTACCATACCAAGTACTTTTACTCTAATTACTCACCACCCCGTATCCGAGTACTTCTACTCTAAAGTACTCTTCTGTGCCTTGTGGATAGAGAAAGATACGCACCCCCTTACCTACCTCCGGGGGAGCCTCCTGGCCTCCTCTGGAACCTGGAAAAGAAGAAGAGAAAGAGTTATACAAAGGTCTAGTTGGTAGACTGCCTAGACCGGGTGTCTCAGGCCCCAACTTTGTACTTACCTTGTGCTCTGACCGTATGCTAACATCCCCTCTCATCCTCTGCAGTGACGACTCCCGCCTCGGAACCGGGACCTCATGCAAAGAATATTACTGTCTGAGTTCTGTTTGTGAAAACTGACTTTGTTTGAACCTGTTGGAGAAATAAAGCAAGGGGCGCCATCGTGTGTCTAACCCCTGAAACTGCACTCTGAGTTGTATTTCCCACCCGACCTCCCACATATGGTGGAGAATGTGGGTATTCATCTGATCTCAACCACCGCCTAACCATGGCCAGCCTCGAATTGGCCGCCCTCCTCCGAAGTCAGACTGAACTACAGAACGCGGTGCGTGAAGTTGTCCGCAGGCTAGACCGACACGGCGATGTCCCTAGGACCCCCAACGCCGTCCGATGACATCGAGGCGTACCTCGAACTCTTCGAACGCACCGCCGACCGCGAGCAGTGGCCCGCCGCCGACTTGGCCGGCATACTGGCGCCCTACCTCTCGGGAGAGGCTCAACGCGCATGTCGGGACCTTCCCGCCAGAGACGCTCGAGACTACGAGACGCTGAAGGCCGCCATCTTGTCCACCCTCGGCTACAGCCTGCCCGCCCGGGCCCAGCGGTACCACATGTGGGCCTATCAGCAGGCCCAGCCCCCTCGCGCTCAGGTCGCCGACCTCTACCGCCTGACGCAGAGCTGGCTGACCACGGGCGGAGAGACCCCGTGGATTGAGAGATTAGTCATAGACCGGTGTGTCCGTGCCCTGCCATCCGACGCCAAGAAATATGTTGCCCGAGTCAGCCCCACATCCGTGGACGCCCTGATCGCCCTCCTGGAGAACCACCACGTCTGCTCGGATATGCTCCGCCAGACCAAGAGCGACGCCGTCCCCAAGACAGACGACCGCCGAGACCGACGCCGACCAGCCCCGCCGACCCCGCCGGCCCCGGTCCGGCCCCGTGCCTCCGGCCCCCCCGACCGCAGCCCGCGGATCCGCAGGTGCTACGTCTGTAATCGGGAGGACCACCTGTCCTGGGCCTGCCCAGAGCGGCCCCCCGGCCCCGATGTCTCCATGCCCTCCGCAGACAGCATGAGAGGGCCCCGCCCCTGCCTCCACACCGGAAGTGAGAGCCGACGACAGACCACCCTCCCCGCCCGGGTTGATGGGACCGACACCATGCCTTGCTGGACTCAGGCAGCGTGGTGACGCTGGTCCGGGGTGACCTCGCCTCCGCCACCAATGGACCCACCATCCCGGTCACGTGTGTCCACGGAGATGTCCGACGGTACCCCGTCGCCCACGTGACCGTACAGACCCCCCGTGGCTCCGCGTTGGTCGCCGCCGGAGTGGTCCCCGAACTCCCAGTCCCCCTCTTGATCGGAACGGACTGTCCGCTGTTCGAGAAATACTGGAACCCGGGACGACGAGGGCCCCCCAGGACGCGGCGCCGCCGACGCCGCCGAAGTAGCGTACCCCTCGTCGCCTGCCCCGCCCTCCGCGAAGACGGGACCTCGTCCACCAGCAGCGGCAGAGGAAGTCCCCAGCCAGAACCCTGGCCGGAAGAAGCGGAGGCCTCCGACGCCGACGACACGCCGGCCCTCGGTGAAGACCCCTTCCTAGAGTTCCCCAGAATAGACACGCCGCCCCCCCGGCGGCAAGGGTCGTTCGCCACCGCGCAGTGGGCCGACCCCAACCTGGCTGGCGCCAGGCGGAACGTCGTGGCCGTCGACGGGAAGCTGAACCCGGGGGTGAGTGAGAAACCTTTCCCACACTTCTTCGTCCGACACGACTTACTGTACCGCGCTTGCAAAGACCCCGCGGGGGAGGTCGTCGAACAATTACTCGTCCCAAAAACGTATGTGTCCCGAGTAATGTATCTCGCCCACTCCCACCAGTTAGGGGCCCACCTGGCCGTACAAAAGACTTACGACCGGGTCACCGCCCGCTTCTACTGGCCAGGCGTTAAGAAGGCCATTGAGGAGTTTTGCCGCTCCTGTGCCGAGTGTCAGCTAACCGCCCCCCGCGGAGTCCCCCACAGCCCGCTAATCCCGATGCCAATTATTGATGTGCCGTTTTCCCGTATCGCCATGGATATTGTCGGACCCCTCCCTAAGTCCGCCCGGGGACACCGCTACATTTTAGTCATCATGGACTATGCGACGCGCTATCCGGAGGCCATCCCCCTCCGTACCGCCAACGCCCGGGCTATTGCCCACGAGCCGCTGATGTTATTCAGCCACGTCGGCATCGCGGACGAGATCCTGACGGACCAGGGCACGTGTTTTATGTCCCGCGTCCTATCGGCCCTGTACAAATGGTTAAAGGTCAAGCGTATACGGACCTCCGCCTACCACCCCGAGACGGATGGGTTGGTCGAGCGGTTTAACCAGACCTTAAAGAAAATGCTAAAACGCGTCACGGAAGAGGACGCCAAGGATTGGGACCGCCTCATCCCGTTTGTGCTCTTCGCGATTCGCGAAGTACCCCAGGCGTCAACCGGGTTCTCGCCCTTTGAGCTCCTGTACGGGAGGAAACCGCGTGGCCTCCTCGACCTGGCTAAAGAAGCCTGGGAGAGCCAGCCGTCCCCCCTCCGCAGTGTCATCGAACACGTAGACGCACTCCAGGAGCGCGCCAAACGCATATGGCCCATCGTAAGAGAGCACATGGCCGCAGCCCAGACCGCCCAGGCGCGCACCTACAATAAGGGTGCCAAAATCCGTGAGTTCGCCCCTGGCGATAAGGTGCTGGTGTTGGTCCCCACCAGCGAATGCAAGTTCCTGGCCCGGTGGAAGGGCCCATATGAAGTCGTGGAGAGGAAAGGAGCCGTAAACTACCGGGTGAGCCAGCCAGGCAGAAGAAGGGGACACCAGATATATCACGTGAATATACTGAAACGGTGGCATACGCCGGAGGAAGTACCCCTACCCGCTTTATTGACCTTTGTCTCCCCGCAGGCCCCGGCCGTAGCCCTTGGCGAGGGTCTGACGCCCCAGCAGACGCAGGACTTGCGGGAACTCCTCGATCGGAACCGCGACGTGTTCTCCGAGCTCCCGGGACACACCTCCGTGTTAAAACACGACATCGACACCCCTAACGGCCAGGTAGTGAGACTACGGCCGTACCGGATCCCGGAGGCACGACGAGAGGCCATAAGGGAAGAAGTTAAGAAGATGCTCGAGCTGGGGGTCATCGAGGAGTCCCACAGTGTCTGGTCGAGCCCGATCGTAATAGTCCCCAAGCCCGACGGCACCCTTCGTTTCTGCAACGACTTCCGGAAGCTAAACGAGATCTCCGTATTCGACGCGTATCCCATGGCACGCGTCGATGAGCTGATCGACCGGCTGGGGCCCGCCCGGTTCATCAGCACCCTCGACCTGACGAAAGGGTACTGGCAGGTCCCCCTCACGGAAAGAGCCAAGCAGAAAACCGCCTTTATCACCCCCGACGGACTCTTCCAGTACCGAGTGATGCCCTTCGGAGTCCACGGAGCCCCCGCCACGTTCCAGAGGTTGATGGACCGGATATTGCGACCCCACCAGGCGTTCGCGGCGGCCTATTTGGATGATGTGATCATCCACAGCGCCACCTGGGGCCAACACCTGGAGCGGGTCGACACCGTCCTAGCCACCCTCCGGGCGGCCGGCCTGACCGCCAACGCGAAGAAGTGCCGCATTGGGTGGACCTAGACCGACTATCTCGGTTACACCATCGGCCGTGGGTGCATCCGACCACAGACGAGGAAGGTGGAGAAGATCCAGACCTGGCCACGTCCGGTGACCAAGAAGCAGGTCAAGTCCTTCCTCGGCCTGATCGCCTATTATCAGAAATTCGTCAAAAATTTCGCCACGATCGCGGCCCCCCTCCACGATTTGACGAAGAAGAGCCTCCCCCACCACGTCCAATGGACAGACGAGGCGGACGAAACTTAGGGGGGGAGTGTGTGGAGTGTGTCAGGTCTCACCTCAGGGGGAGGGGCGCGTTACCATGACAACCAGGCACGCCCACGGCCGTGTCATAGACTCAGTGTACTATCCCAGAGCAATTCTAAATCAGCTGCGCCTCATTCCGGCCGCCGCCCTGGTTAGCAATTAAGGACAGCCGCAGCCTGTCAGCCGCGCCCTTTATAAACAACCTGCGCACCTAGCAGTATCAGATCCCTGCTACACACAGACGCTCGCGCAGCATATGCCGTCCACTCGGCGTTGGATGGTAAGTCCACACTCCTCTCACTTATGGACTCTCACGTATGGACTATGTTTATTGTTTGATCGTTTGTATCACCACTCAATTGCTCTCTTATATTCTCACATCACCAGGCTGGTAGGAGTGGGGCTGGAAGCACACGCAGGAGCGTGTGCCCCCCATAGACAAATATACACGGAGAGCCGCATACATGCTGGAGACCCACCTGGCTCGTATCGGGGACGAGTGCGGAGACGGGACCCTCGTATGGAAACGGCAGCTCAACAGCTCCATAAGGTCGCAGTAAGACAAACCGTTCACTATCTATCACCCGTGGTATTAAGAAGAGGCACTCATAGTGGCAAATGAGCAGCTAAGGATAATAACGAAGATTGTGAATGAAGGAAGTCACCCTGTCGATGCTAAATGAAGACTGTGAATGAAGATAACCCCGTAGAGACTAATGGAAGCTAGCAGGCTCTAGATAAAGTGTCACGTCCACCCTGTGAAAGAAGACAGGCCCGTGTTATGTTTATTTCACCCTTTGAAGAGACTTTAAGTTGGCTTGCGCCGCCAGGCCCGGTGAAAGAAGACCGTTAGAAACTAGAGCGCTTACTTTGTGTTAACCCCCTGACTGCCGTTGTCGTAACGACACGGCCACCCAGTAGATAGAGAGAAATAAGAATATAAATGCTTGTGTATCTTCCTGTTGGCCGAGCCTAAGGGGCCCTCCGTACCATCCCCGCCCGGTACCATACCAAGTACTTTTACTCTAATTACTCACCACCCCGTATCCGAGTACTTCTACTCTAAAGTACTCTTCTGTGCCTTGTGGATAGAGAAAGATACGCACCCCCTTACCTACCTCCGGGGGAGCCTCCTGGCCTCCTCTGGAACCTGGAAAAGAAGAAGAGAAAGAGTTATACAAAGGTCTAGTTGGTAGACTGCCTAGACCGGGTGTCTCAGGCCCCAACTTTGTACTTACCTTGTGCTCTGACCGTATGCTAACATCCCCTCTCATCCTCTGCAGTGACGACTCCCGCCTCGGAACCGGGACCTCATGCAAAGAATATTACTGTCTGAGTTCTGTTTGTGAAAACTGACTTTGTTTGAACCTGTTGGAGAAATAAAGCAAGGGGCGCCATCGTGTGTCTAACCCCTGAAACTGCACTCTGAGTTGTATTTCCCACCCGACCTCCCACAGCGTACACACTAGATTTAGCCACGAGTACCGGGAGGCTAATATCTTGGTATTTACCGAAACGTGGCTACGGGAGGATATACCGAACTCCATGCTGGAGCTGGAGGGTTTCTCATCAACACGGGCGGATCGGGAGGCTACGTCGGGGAAGTCCAAAGGAGGAGGACTCAGTGTGTATGTGAGTAACAGTTGGTGCAGCCAATACACGATCAGAGAAAAATACTGTGACCCGGACGTTGAACTGCTTTGCCTCTCCATGAGACCGTTCTACCTTCCGAGGGAATTTGGCAATATTATTATTTGTGTATCTTATGTACCGCCTAGTGCAAATGCAGCTAGAGCCGCAAACAGACTAGCAGACTGTGTACACTCACAAATGCAACGTACGCCTGGAGCCCCTATCTTCGTACTGGGGGACCTTAACCACTGTAGACTGGAGCCAGTTTTACCTGGGTTTCACCAGTATGTCAAATGTGGAGGAACAAAAATGTGCTAGACAAATGTTATGGCAACATAAAAAATGCGTACAGAGCCAAGGTTCTCCCTCCTCTTGCCAACTCGGATCACTCGACTGTCCAGCTCAAGCCCACTTACAAATCTGTCTTAAAGTCCAGTAAGCCTGTCCAAAAAACAGTGATACAGTGGTCAGAGGACAGTGTGGAGGCTCTCAAGGGCTGCTTCTTATGCACAGACTGGAGCATATTTCATGACCTTGAATTGAACGAGGCTACAGAGACCGTAACGGATTACATTAACTTCTGTGTGGATAATGTCGTCCCAAAAAAGTCCATTCGCCAACAACAAGCCCTACATCACCAAGGAGGTAAAAGCCTGTATTAACAGCAAGAAAAAGGGGGACAGGGGGGGCATGGCTGTGGCCCAAAGGGAGCTCAATCGGATGTTGTCCCTGGCCAAAAGGAACCACCGAGCTGCACTTGAGGAAAGTGTCGGCACCATGAACACTATTTAAAGGTCTATGGGATCATATGAAAAAAATAGCGAACATGAACACAAACCTAAATCCCATTGCTACACTGGATGAACTAGCAAAAGCCAATGAATTGAATGACTTTTTCCTCCGTCATGACACTGACTCCTCAGAGCAGGAGTCTGTGGACTTTAACATTGATTCTATCATGTGTAATGCTTCTGATCGACTTCTCATTGATCCTAAACAAGTACAGAGTGTCTTTAGCAGGGTATGCAACAAAAAATCAACGGGCCTGATGGTTTGCCTGCCTTGTTGTTAAAAAAGTGCTCTGAAGAGCTTACCAACCTTAGCCTGGTGCCCTATTTTCCAACAGTCTGTAGACAAACACATGGTTCCTGATATCTGGAAAAAGTCACTAATAATTCCTGTACCCAAAGTATCTTGTCCCTCTGTGAACAAAGATTACAGACCTATTGCTTTAACTTGTGGGGTTATGAAATGTTTTGAGAGAATTATCGTGAACTCACTTAAGTCTCAGGTGGCTTCCTTTATGGATCCTTTACAATTCGCTTACAGGGCTGGGCGCAGCACGGAGGATGCTGTAGTCAGTATAACTCACTTAATTAGCAAGCACTTGGAGGAGCCAAAGGCGTATGCTCGTGTCCTTTTTGCAGACTTCAGTTCTGCTTTTGATTCTGTAAGCCCTATGTTACTTGTCAAAAAGCTAAATGACATGAATGTAAATCCATTCATCATTAGATGGTTCCACTCCATGTTAACAAACAGATCTCAACAGGTAAAGGTGAACTCAGTACTCTCAAGCTCCAAATTGTGTAGCACAGGTGTGCCACAAGGGGGGGTGAGTTCACCATTTATTTTTACTGCCTACACAAATGATTGCAGAAGCAGCCAGCCTAACAACTTCATCTTGAAATTTTCTGATGACACTGTAATAGTCAGCCTGTTGAGGGGTGTTGAACACCCGGTGGGTTATATCAGTGAGATCAATAACTTTAAAGACTGGTGTGATAATAGCCACCTTATGTTAAACACCACAAAAACAAAAGAGATGATCTTCGATCCAAAAGGTGTCCACATCCATGACCCAGTGGTCATGGGGGGCACGCAAATTGAGCAGGTTGTATCATACAAGTACCTGGGGATCCAAATGGACAACCAGCTCAAATGGAACGTCCATGTGGACTATCTGTGTGCCAAACTGGCACAACGCTTGCACTTTCTCCGCAGGCTCAGGCTCTTTGGTGTGAGCAAGGGAGTCATGTCAACCTTCTATGATGCAGTGCTAGGTAGCATTATTAGATATGGCATGACAGCTTGGTTTGGGACACTCTCTGTCCAGCTCAAATCTAGAATAGCTAAAATGGAAAAAACAGCCATGAAGGTAATTGGTAGGAAAGATTCTCCATCTCTTCAGACAATCTTTGAGAAAACGGTGCTCAGTCTGTCTAATAGAGTGTTGTCTGATCCTTCACATATATTATATTCAGAGTATGAGCTGTTACCCTCTGGTAGACGCTACAGAGCGTGTCGTTGCAAGAGCAACCGCTTCAAACTTTATTTTCTTCCCACTTCAATTGTTCTACTAAACAACCGCCACATAGTTCATAGTTCTTAGTGGGGAAGGGACTTCTGACCTTCATCAGTTATTTATTGCACTTTTGTGATTGTGATACTATAACTGTGAATACTCTAGCACTTTTTTAATATTATACCTTCTCTTATTGCAATGTGCACTTCTCTTGTGATACTCTTGTGACTTGTACTTTGCTGCTACTGTATTGTCTTGTGTGTATTGTCTGTCTGTTTTAAAAAGATGTATGTACTAATGCACTTTTGCCCAAGACAAATTTCCCCTCGTGGGACAATAAAGTATATCTCATCTCATTACCTGCATCATCTCTGACATCTTCAAGAAAGCCACAAGTGCATCAGACAGCTTTGTGAGAGTAAACATTACAGTGAAAACAGGGCTCGTTGGTCTAGGGGTATGATTCTCGCTTAGGGTGCTATGAACTATTCGTGTGTAAATGTAATTCCTCCCGTCTTCACAACGAGCCAGTGTACGTGTGTGTCACTGTCTCCACAAAGACAGTCTTGGACACCCCGAGTTACACAGAGATGGCGTTGTTCCATAGAGTTGTATAGAAGGGTTTATTCACTACAGACTTTCTCTGTGTGACGTTCACTCTCTGCTCTGTTTACTTTGGTTGGTGACGTTTCCACCCGGACGTGGGGGGGACACACTCTCTCTCTCTCGTCCGGGTTGAAACACACTATTCTGAGTTCCAACGCAGAAAACCCATAAATGCTCGTTTAGATTTAGATCATAAACAGACACATTGATTGTAAAAAGAAGGAAATAAAACCACTCCAAATTAATTAATATTGTACCATGAATTCCAATGTGTATTCTAACGACATTTATTTTTGGAAAAACGAATTTAATGTCAGGACGTGTATTATACATTTGTCCGTTGTCACCACAAGGTGGCAGCAAGAGCAAGCCTATATTTTGCATCCGTATGTTGTTGTAAAATGGAGCTGTTAAATGAGGAAAAGTAATGTAGGCCTAATCAGTGGTGATGTGATCACTGATAAGTGATGTATGCGTAGCCGTAGGCTATAGCTACAGAAAGGTGAATGACCCTCACTGCAGAAAATGACATTACAAATGTTTGTATTTATTTTAGTTGTTTTATTGTATAACAGTATTGTAAAAATAAATGTAACTTTGGCACAATGTAAATACACCAACATTGGTTACACTAGAATATTCATGTTTAAATGTTCTAGACAAGATGTTCTCACTGTAGGCCTATAGGTGACGACTCCCCAACATTATCATGATTCATATTTAAACTGAGATATATTGTTCTTTTACTCCACTATATTTATTTGAAATTATTAGTTACTAGTGACTTTGATTATTATTACAAAACATACATTAACCACTTCAGCCCTATACATCGCGACGATATCGCAATGCAACGCAATGAGCATTGTGAGCTTGTATAGCAAATTTCAAAAGATATTTGAAAACTTGTGAAATGGGACATAGCCTACTGCAT
The DNA here is from genome assembly GCF_963924005.1 of Protomyctophum bolini. Classification (NCBI taxonomy): domain Eukaryota; kingdom Metazoa; phylum Chordata; class Actinopteri; order Myctophiformes; family Myctophidae; genus Protomyctophum; species Protomyctophum bolini. Next base: position 928,837 of record NC_137867.1, read on the forward strand.
AATGAGTACTTTGTACTATACATTTTGACACCAATAGGCTACTTTTTTACTTTTACTCTAGCCTATATTTTGAATTCCGGACTTTTACTTGTAACAGAGTATATTTAGAACTTTATTGCAATAGGCCTATTGCTACTTAAGTAAACAATGAGTAGCCCACTTCTTCCGTCCGGCCTAGGTTGATAGATGAGAGAGGGCCGGGGGAGAGAGGGAGAGGTAGAGAGAGAGAGAGATAGAGAGGTTACTAGATGTGACATGTGAGGCCTCTTATTTTGACTCATTTGTGACGTGTTGTGAGCTTGTCTTCAAAATAGTCAGCATGAATAATATGGTTGAAGTGGTAATTCCACTGATTTTGTTGCTAAAAGCATGGGCTGGGGGCCCCCTGGAAACGCCTCAAGGACCCCTGGGGTTCCCCGGACCACACTTTTAGAACCAGTGTATTCATGACATAGGCCTACCTATGATCTATACGCAATATTCATGTTTAAATGTGGTAGGTCACCAAGCCTTTCAGCCATTATAAAATCACACCCGTGTGAAGTGAGGGGCGCTCTTTTGTCATAGTTACATCATCTCATTCTGGCCAATCACAATTTGTGTCCTCACTTTTCCGTCCTCACTTTTGTCTTTGTCAATGTTTGTACACAAACCCGGAAAGCTGGACATAGGAGGTGCTCAAAAAATACAAGGTGACCTCACACCTCTTATGGTTTATTGCTTTAATCTAGAAGCACACAACACATCGAACAAAACTACAAGGACCCCGTCGTTGGTCAGGTAAAAAAAGAAAAGCAGATTGTTTTTCTGAAGAGCTTTTATTGTGAAATCCTGCGGCATTCATACAGTAATCACCATAGACATGTCGTAGATGCCTCTTCCGGCTCTGGGGAGCGTGTCAGTGGCCAGTGAGGCATCTATTTCTTTAAATATCTATGGTAACATGACATCCAATCACAATGCTGCTTTAGTCTTTAGTCTTTTCAAATTAAAACAATTTGTAGCGCTGCCACAGAAAAGGATTTATTTTATTTATGGCATTTAAAAGTGTATGTCACATATGTAATAATGGTCCTTAATCCCGGCTTAAGGGTAAGGCCCTAAGATGTTTTATTTAGTTATGATTTGAGGGGATTGTTTTGATTGGCGGGTCCGAGGCTGTCTGACGCACTACAAAATAGTTGGTGGCGGAGCGATAAGGAACAATAGGAGCGTGATGGCGTGCACGAGACGCAGACTTTAATTACTATTTTCTTACAGACCTAGCTAATAAACTATTTAGCGGGCGTACGTGCGTGCGTGCGCGAATGGCGGGCATTCGGTTCAAACGGGTTTCATAACTTTCAGCTCATTAATTTAATTTTGTGGGCGTTTACACCTGTCTGTATTATTATTATTTAATTTGGTTGGATAAAGAGCCACATAACTTCATCACAACTTTGCTGTGTTCTCATGAGTTTGTTTGCTGTGTGTCTATTGTCTATTAAGCTATTCCTGTCATTCTACTTAAATCAGTTGTGTCAAAAGGAGATCAATAATTATCAAACCGTTACAAATTTGGCAATATATTAGAGCCCTTCTGGTGCACTTCACCAATCACTTCACCAATTCGCTACAAGAGGGTGCCATTGGACTGTTGATATTCTGTAAGGTTTAGTTAAAGATGGGGGGGGGGGATGCAGCATCACAGGGTATGTGGGTGAGGCGGTGTGTGGTGTAGGTGTGTGTGTATGGAGTTCATTGTCCGTAAGAGTTCTTGTTTATGTAAGCGTTTCCTGGGCTACTCTCGTATCTGGGGCCCAGGGTCGCGTTGTCTCAAAGATAGTGAAAGGAATAACAGCATTGCTGTGAGACGTTGCGGCCTTGGTTCCAGGCGAAAACTCCTCAGTGGATTGTGGGAGAGGGAGGGTGGAGGGGGGGGGGGGACACGTGCTTCCTTTCCGCATCACAATATCATCCCATCCTCCTTTATCATACAACAGCCGTGGGTGCGGCTTTGGTTCAGGTGGATCATCACCCATCACCACCCACCAAACAAGGCATACTTAATTAACTGGTGGGTATGTCCACATAAAAACTACATTTTAACAAATACTGTACACTTTTTTTTTAAAATAATTCTTCCTCATATTATAATAATACCTGATAATCATGTTTTAGGGTGGAAAAAATCATGGCACTCGCATAACAGCTGCTTTCAGCAATATGTCTAATAATAGTGTATAGTGAAAACAGCAGGGGCCTAGAACAAAGCCCTGCAGAACTCCGCTTAACAAAGTATAGATGGGGTTTATAAGTGTTTAAACGGGGGATTTAGAACTTTAGGGGCGTGGCTAGAATAGGTTTAGACTGTGGTGACGGGGGGAGGGGTTAAGGAAGGGTGTTTAGACTGTGGGGCATGCATGGCTATGGAATAGTTTAGAGTTGCAGGGTGGGAGGGATTTAGTGGACTTGGAGGTGGGGTTTAGGGAGGGGTTTAGTGGGCATGGAGGCGATATTTAGGGAGGGGTTTAGTGGCGGTGCACAATGCTGGGCCCAGACTCGTCGTACTCCTGCCTGTTGATCCACATCGACTGGAAGGTGGAGAGAGAGGCTAGGATGGAACCTCCGATCCACACCGAGTACTTACGCTCTGGAGGCGCAATGATCTGCAGGAGAGAAGACGATCAGTAATATTAGAGTTCTACACCTTAATCTTGATGGTGTAGGCTAGGGTTAGGTTCTGGGTTAGGATGGGAGAGCTTTAAAAAAAAAACGCTTCAACATTTGGAGATTTTTAATTAATTGATTTGGCCACCAGATGGCGGGCTTGTAAAAATGCAAGCATACAATACATTCAGATATGTAAAAATGCAAGCATACAATACATTCCAATATTTAAAAAACAAAATTAGGATGCCAGTGAATAGCAAGATGCATATTCACTGGGGACTATGCAAGGCAGAGGCGTCCACTATGGTTTAATACCGGGATCCCGGGATTCCAGGCTTCCCGGGTACAGGGCATGCAATTTCCCGCCCGGAATTGGCTTCGGGGCCCGTCGTCCCGGAGGTTGTTGTTTCTTGTTAGAAATTACACTAAAGGAGTTTTCGCACAGTGCACGTTCTTTCCCCTGATCTATGAGTGAAATGTCCAATCTGAACCCTCCCATCATTTTCAAACATGTTTGATGATATTTATATGGAATTATGGATCACACTCAAGGGCTGCAACGGGAACGGGAGCCAGCGGGACCCAACGTAAATGTTAGTGGCACGGGCGGTATTTAAATACCTGCAGGACGGGCACGGGCGGTCAAGATAAAATCAGCGGATCCTGCATCCTCCCGCAATTAACCAGATACAGAGCTTATATACACTTCAGCAAAATATGAATGCCTGAGGAGAACGTATAATTTCCTGTCTGCGCTGGACAAGCACCGATCAGTCACTCTCTCCAGAACTGTGTTGGACATCTTCAGGCACGCTCCCAAAGCTGCTGCACCTGTCAATCATTAGTAGCCTAATCAAACTGTGAGAAGTGTGTTTTACCGATGGAGCAAGTAGTTTCCTTTCCACCGAGATGGACATTGTCACTTCTAAAACCCTTTTTGCTTTTGCCTGCATGCGTCACTCAGCAATAACGTGAAACGGAACACAAAGGAAGATAGGCTACAATTTGTTTTAAATGCACAGACAGAGATGCTTGGAGATCACGTGTTGACGGCCTATATGCCCCAGAAGGGGCAGTAGGCGTAAGTAAGTAAGTAAGAAACCAGCACGCAGCCTCTCTCTCTCTCTCTCTCTCTCCCCCAATATAATAATAACAATAATAATAATAATAATAATAATAATAAACTAATCGGTGTGCTGTGCTTCACACTGGCCTGGCTATTTTAACACCCAATCAGACTTTTTAGTCGGAAGTACAAAGCGGGATGATCAAATTTTCAACATTATCTGCAGAAGGCGACCCAGCAGCACTGCTCAAAGGGTGAAAGACCATAGCTAATTAATATATGTGAAAGACGTGAGGTCGTTTATTTTTTTCCCTGTGCTTCGACAGTCACATTAGTACAAACTCCTCTTTCTAGCGTAGTAAGTTTTTTTTTTTAAATATAATTTTATTGTAGGCTATATGTTCATATTTCGTACAAATAAAACGTTTTAAACCAACCAACCTATTGAACATATGAAGTATAAATGCATTTTGGTGGGCTTTTTTTTTTTTTCTGGCGGCAATTCCCGCTGGAGCCCGAAGAAAAGGGCCGCAAATTCCCGGGAATTAAAATGAGCCAAATCCGGGAAAATATGAAACCCTAGCGTCCACCCCCCCTGAGTCCAAGCTATAAGCTAGACCGCATGGACGGTGTTAGGGTTAGTGTTAGGATGGATGGGTGGTCTAATGCAGTGTTTCCCAACCTTTTTTGTCCCAGGGAACACTTTTCATAGCCCTAAAATCTCGGGGAACACCTAGGGGGGGGGGGTGTATATATATATATATATATATATATATATATATATATATATATACATTGTGGTGTAATTTGTAAGACACAGACCAGCTAATGATGCCTGGACATCACTAAATGTCATGTGCACATACACGTATGCACATGGACACATGAGACCTGATAATAGTGAAACATGATCAGGGTTTGGCACAGAACAGAAAGCCAAGACAAAGGCCCATGGGTAATCAGTCACTGGGGTCATTGTTAGGGGTTGAGAGCCAAGGCAGTGGTCAGATCGTGGGACATCCTGATAGGCCGAGAGCCATATGAACACATGAACGCACGATAGATATAATGCCAGACAAAGAAAGATCTGGGCCGGTTGTTCCCCCACTCTCTACCATGTAACTGGGCATGCTCCCCGACGGCATGAGGCCGTCGGACCTATGCTGTGTTTGCTGTGCTGTGTACTCTGAAATAAAAATCAAGGAACATCATCTCGTTGTCTGTCTGCCGTGCACATTTACTCTCCTGTATGGTATTTTAATATACAACAGATGGTGCCGAAACCCGACCTTCATGGTGTCTTTTTGTGCCAGTTAGGAGCAGAACCAGCGGTTTTTATTCAGTCTAATTGTTCAGTCTAATTCGATAACGGGGAGTTTTTGTGGACGGCGACGAAGAATTTCCAGCGGACCCGACCGTGAGCTTGTCTGCGCTGCGGGGATGATGACGACGACCACCGCGATGAGGAGTGTTGCGCGATGGGGACCGAGGCCAGCCGCCAGATGGGTGGACGGTGGAGCGGCCTGTGAGCGAGCCAACATCACGCCGGCGTGAGGACAGTGGTCGCGGGCGGCGAGCAGGGAGATGCAGCACGGCGCGGCGGGGCTTTCCATCATCCATGGCCGATTGACCGACCTAAGCTGAGTGCCTTCGTGGACCTGATCAAGGGGTCTGTGATGAAGACGTTCCAGCCTTTTCTTTTCTCTTCACGAGTGTTCCCAGCTCTGTTGTTTCAGAGTTGGGAGGGGGGAGAGGAGAGATGATGACGACGACAGCGGAGAACAGCAGTGAACTTTTTCTCAACTTGTTCTGTGCAGCTGGACGGACATTTCAAGGCAACTAGGAAGAGCGGCATACAGAAGAAGTTTCCTTTGTCATATCAGAGGCGAAGAGGGACAATTCCTTCACTCTGATTACAAATTGTGCGTTGCGTTTGTTTTCAACATGAATTAATAGGCCTCATGTTGGTATGTTTGTCGTATAATTAGATAAATTGAGTCCTAAGTAGCCTAATTATGAGTCAATGAGGTATTTTCCTAAAGATATCAAGAGATATGTGTTATTATAGTTAAACTCTGGCGTTCAATGTTATTTCTTTTTATCTTTTATGGAATCACCGCGGGTGGTTGTGGTCAGGATGAGTCCGAGGAAGTGACTCAGGGTATTCTGATATTGTGTCTATTTACTATGTACTAACATTGGGATAGCAGAGTTTAGTGGTAAAACATGTAGGCTATTGCGTATCAAAAAGTGCTCTTGTAACAATGGAGCTGCAAGCGGCATGTCTTGTTTAAATGTCAGTTAACTGTACTAATCATTGCCATTATTCATTGTTTGAAATTATTTATTTGTCAGAATAGTGATTAAATTACGAGGCAATTGGCAGCCGAAAGTTTACAGTGTTTAACTCTTTGTGGTTCTCTAGGGCTTAAAATGCGATTTCCTTATTTTTCTTTGTTTGTGCGCATAGACGTATGAGTTGAGAGTGGTCTATTGCTTTGTTGAAAGTGATGAGATATTGGTTTTCATGTGGATCTCGAGAAGAGAGGTCCATGTGATATGGTTCATTGTCCTGTAACATTTTTAGCCATAAGAGTTTGAAGTAACATGAAGAGAATTCTCCACTGATCCGAAATTGTCTACCCACTTTAATGAAAATCATTTATGGCAAGTAATCTTGAATGTCTGTGTTTGAAAACCATGTTGGGGAACTTCTTATACTGTAATGCTGTTATTTGTGGTGTCTTGAATGTGTAGTGTCCAGCTGAGGGTCAAGGGGGGTATAAGCAACAGTTATGAATATGGACTATACATTTTGTATTCAACAGACGGAGTCTGTTGAAAGGGGGGAATGTGGTGTAATTTGTAAGACACAAACCAGCTAATGATGCCTGGACATCACTAAATGTCATGTGCACATACACGTATGCACATGGACACATGAGACCTGATAATAGTGAAACATGATCAGGGTTTGGCACAGAACAGAAAGCCAAGACAAAGGCCCATGGGTAATCAGTCACTGGGGTCATTGTTAGGGGTTGAGAGCCAAGGCAGTGGTCAGATCGTGGGACATCCTGATAGGCCGAGAGCCATATGAACACATGAACGCACGATAGATATAATGCCAGACAAAGAAAGATCTGGGCCGGTTGTTCCCCCACTCTCTACCATGTAACTGGGCCTTCTCCCCAACGGCATGAGGCCGTTGGACCTATGCTGTGTTTGCTGTGCTGGGTACTCTGAAATAAACATCAAGGAACATCATCTCGTTGTCTGTCTGCCGTGCACATTTAAGCCCACCACACACCGTCTGCGACCGTGTGCGGCGCGGCGCATTGCGCCGCCTGAAAATAGAACTGTGTTCTATCGGCGCGCCGGGCGGCGCGGCGCGGCTCCGCGCGGCGGACGGAGCCGGTGTGCGTTAGGTTCATTGAAAATAATGGCGGCGGCTGTGCGCGCCGCGCGGGGGACGCAGCCGGTGTGTGGTGGGCTTTACTCTCCTGTATGGTATTTTAATATACAACAGACATATATATATATATTAAATATATATATATTAAATATATAGTAAAACGTAAAAGTAAATATACTTTTAAAAACACACATGACAGCACTCATCAAATAACTTCAAAGAGAAAGAAAAGGACAGAGACAGAGCCTCAGTTTAAAAAAAATTGCTCATATGAAATGTGAAATGCCACCTAATCCTTTTCCTTTCTTTATTTTATTCAACTTGTGAATGCTGCATGCTTTTATTGTGAAGGGTCTCAGTTCTCACAGCCTGCTTATTTCCACGTGCTGAAAATAGCTGGTCGACAAGCTCACAACGCGTTGCGTCCGCAACGCGCTGTGAGCTTGTAGATCAGCCATTTTCAGCATGCAAGCATAACACGTGTACGACGAAGAATAAATCAGGCATCGCTGCGCTTCTGTGAAGGGAGGGAGATATATTTTGTTGGCCGAACGAGGCGATCATGTTTGGACATGTATGGAAAGCTATTTTGGACAGCTATTTTTCGTGGCACATTATGTTTAATCACAACAACGTCACGTTTACTTTACCTCCTCAGTGTTTGGGTCGGGACTGTGTGTGTCTGCCGTCTACGTGCATATGCACTCTGCGCGCTCCAGTCTTTCTGGAGGGAGCGAAATGTAGCGTCTTCTGCATGCATCTAAGCATTAACATTTCAATGGCCGAGGGTCGTTAGAGTCTATTGTTCCGTGTTGTAGTTATCGCATGTCTAATGGTTAAACGTGTGACAACAACGACGCAACAATAGGAAGCCTGCAGCTCAATAGCTTTTGCTTTCGGGGGAGGGATAGTGTTAATGTAGTTAAAATCAGGCGGAACACTTGGAGACATCAAGAGGAGCACCATAGCTCCGCGTAGCACAGGTTGGGAAACACTGGTCTAATGTACAGGTATCTTCATGGTGGAGGGTATTAGGGTTAGGGGTCTAATATGTACCTTAATATTCATGGTGGCGGGTGCCAGGGAGTACATCTCTTTCTGCATACGTTCGGCGATGCCGGGGAACATGGTGGTGGCTCCAGACATCACGATGTTGCCGTACAGGTCCTTACGGATGTCGACGTCACATTTCATGATGCTGTCATAGGTGGCCTCGTGGATGCCCGCTGACTCCATGCCTGTAGGGGGCAGCACACAGCGGAGTAAGTGTGTGAGTGAGTGAGTGAGTGAGTGAGTGAGTGACAAAAATGCCAAAAGCCGCTCGTGCTCGGCGTCTCTTCCGGGTTTTTAGACAGCTGGCGGATGGAAATTAAGCTCCACCCATGCGGCAGAATGCCGCGGGGGCAAGCTTCTCCGGGAATCTGGCCGACGCGGCATCCTGCCATGTGGGTGGAGCTTCATTTCCATCCACCAGTTGGATGGATGGAAGAGACGCCCGCAACGAGCGTGCGTACACCCTGTGTGAGTGAGTGAGTTAGTTAGTTAGTTATAGGCCAGCCAATCTAAGCTAAAAAAAGGCCCTGACCCAAAATAAATGGTAAATGGTGCATTTATATAGCGCCTTTATCCAAGGCGCTTTACATAGATTGTGCATTACATTCACCCATTCACACACCGATTGCGGCGGAAGCCATGCAAGGTACCAACCAGCACATCGGGAGCAATTTGGGGTTCAGTGTCTTGCCCAAGGACACTTCGACATGTAGACAGGAGGAGCCGGGATTCGAACCGCTGACCCATGGATCATTCGACAACCCAACCTGCTCTACCTCTTGAGCCACAGTCGCCCAATAAATTGCAATAGTAATCGTTCAAGTTTTTTATTATCCTAAAATTGAGTATTATATATATATTTTGGATCATGGTAAATGTAGTGGTTGAAATTTGGAGTACCATTAAAAACTAGGGTTTTTTCATGATTCTGAATCCATTCGAAGCATTAGTTTTGCACGAAAAACACTCATTGAGCTAAATTAGACCATATAGCCACTTTCCCAAATGTGGCTATATATAGACAGACATATATAGACATATATAGACATATATTTCCTATATATCCACTTAAATGCACATTATGAACCTGAAAATGCATATATATGCAGGCTATATTCTGCATATACTTGCCATATATTGGCATAATATGTTAATATATTTAAAATAAAATCATAGCACCACCATTAGCCTTTTCATGCCACGCACCCCCTAGAAGGCACTCACAGTTTCCAATTAAAATTAGATTTTTTTTGCCTACTCCAACTTTCAACCCTTGAAGGATCAAGAGGTCTTGAACGATTACTATTGCAATTTATTTTGGGTCAAATCTTAGATTGAATGGCCTATTGGTGAGTCGTGTAACTTTCCCAACGTGAAGCTGTGTATGTGTTCAACGACATAGCCATTCAAAATAACACTGACAGCTATGAGGTGACGAAAGCTTGCCATCCAGTACCACAGAGGCTCATGACAATCGTAACAAGTTACTTTTTTGGAAAATGGCAAATGCAATATTATGGGGTGCATACTTGGTTTAGTCAGCCTCTCGTAATGTTCAAATGCTTCCGTCATACATTCTGGAGAACGGAAGCTCTGATCATGAGTCAAATATAAAGCAGAAGTGAAGACTCCCCACTTCCGTCTTTACAGTCGCGCACATTTTTCCTAATATAAATGGAAATCATCTAAACATTATATAGCTTGCTGCTTAGCAGAAAAGGAAATAAAAAACAAGAAGGTCAGGTGAAAGAAGCGCTGTCTCTGTTGTGTGTGTGTGTGTGTGTGTGTGTGTGTGTGTGTGTGTGTGTGTGTGTGTGTGTCCATTAGTATGATTATTATTTTAGTAACGTGTATTTGTCACAATCTTGCGGCGCTCCGCTGTTTCAGACGCGTTTGCTGTCTGAAACTGTAGTAACTGTAGTATGAGTAGTCAAGGTTTCCCCTGACAAAAATACAATGTAAAGATATTTTGATATGTATTTCCATGAACGGAAATGGCATCTTCCTTACTTTCGGGAGGTGTACAGTTCCAGACTCTAAGTAGCATTCGGAGATTGTGAAATAGTTGTCTGGCTACGCAAGACTAGGGGTCAGGGGTCAGCTCAGGGGTCACCTATGAAGGAGGGCTGGAACAGGACCTCGGGGCATCTGAACCTCTCGTTGCCGACGGTGATGACCTGTCCGTCAGGAAGCTCGTAGTCCTTCTCCAGAGACGTGGAGCCGATGGCCGTCTGCATCTCTTGATCGAAGTCCAACGCCACGTAGCACAGCTTCTCTTTGATGTCCCTAACGATCTCCCTCTCCGCTGTACGCATGCGCATGCACGCGTGCGCACACACACACACACACACACACACACACACACACACACACACACACACTGTGATTGATTTCAGTCATTTGGATTCCAGAAGCCAGCATGTCTTCTATTTTTGGTTTGTTATTTTCAGATTAAAGCATTTAACATTTGAAGTGGTCAAACTCACATGTTCAGAAGCATCTTCCATAATATTTTACTAGTCGATATTTCATAAAAGCAAATAGGAAAGCCTCAGTCTGTGATTTCTGGTTGGCAGTACAGTATGTACAGTATAAACAGCAATGTTACTAACATAATTACATCTTGTGTTAATTGTTTAGGAAACGGCACACACTGTGTGGTCAGATCACAAATCAGTGATCACACATTAGGACTTGTTCACACAAACATTTCAAGTCCTGAGATTTGATTTTGCTTTCATCCATGGTTACTACTTACTACACTTGGCATCTGGGAACCCATCGGCAAAACAAATAATAGCAAAAACACGTTCCGAATGCCCCTGCCGACAGATTCAGTAGCGCAGCTTGCAATCTGTTCTTGAGAGATGACATCACTGTACTTGTGATGACATCAACATCGTGGGATAAAAATAATTGAATTAGAGGGCAGTTGTTTTCAACATTGTTCACATCAAGGTCTATTATTTATTTAGCATTCATGAGCCACGGAACCACCATCTGATGGCATTTTGCCTCTCAGACCCAAAACTAAAGAATATGTTGTCATCACTGGATAGAATTTTGTCCACAATTCCATACTGTATTAATGTCGGTATACCATAAGGAGAGGTAACAGGCAAACCTGTCTGTCTGTATAGCCTACAATTCTTGTAAATTAAATAATGCAGATTTCTAACCAAACATTTAACTCTTTAGAGCATACAATGAGACAGACAGACAGACAGACAGACAGACAGATGTCCGATCTATTTGGTTACCGAAATACCAACTCTCCATCATTTAGCTGGGGACCACCTGGAGCCGCCTCAAGGACCAGTATGGTGGCTGGTTGAGAACCGCTGGACACAACAGGGGCGTTGGCCATTTAGTGGTTCTACAGATCGAAAGCCCGTTCATTTTCCCCCGTAAAGATTTCCGAAAATATGCATATTCATTCTTTTAAGCTCTGGAACAGCAAGTGAACCATGGCTAGAACACATTCGATGCTGTACATGTTAAGAACGGCAAAGAAATATATTATTAGTGAGTGTGTGTGTGTGTGTGTGTGTGTGTGTGTGTGTGTGTGTGTGTGTGTACCTGTGGTGGTGAAGCTGTATCCTCTCTCACTCAGGATCTTCTTGAAGTAGTCGGTGAGGTCTCCTCCAGCCAGGTCCAGCCTACGGGTGGCATGAGTCATAGCATAGCCGTCGTAGATAGGAACACAATGGGTCACTCCTTCGCCACTGTCTAGGACTATACCTGGGTGGAGAAAGTATAGAAGACATTATTTTACACACACGTCCGCGCGCATGCACGCACGCACACACACGCGCACACACACACACACACACACACACACACACACACACACGTATAATAATTACATTTTAATATGTTATTTGGATGAAAAAACCTTGCACGATTACTATTGCAATTTTTTTTGGGTCAAATCTTACTCTTAGATTGACTGGCCTATAGCCTCGATGACCTTACAGGTGTATGCATTGTGGCGTCTCGGTCGAGGACCGCGCACCACAGGTTGGTAACCCCGGAGAGAGAGAGAGAGAGATAGAGAGAGAGGGAGGGACGGCATGAGACGCTCCTTGCTGGGATTGGTTCAGGACGCGCGGTACATCCCACGGCATCTCTTCAGTTATCATTATCAGACTAGCTGACACCTGTGTGCCGACACCCAGACAGCATAAAAGCCTCCTCTCTCCTCAGTCTAGTCGAGACTCTCCCGGGGGACAAGCTGACCTGCGGTGCTCGGTAAGACCAACCCATGTTCCCTCTCACCCTATTGTGCCATATATGATAAACACGATAGTAACTGTGATTCTCTCATCTCACAGGACTCTCCATGCACGGAATAATACACCGTTGGGCTCGGAGGCTTTTGGCGCAACATTCCCCCTATCCCCTATACCAGTGACTAAGCGTGACAGAGACTGTCACTATTGATTTGAGGAGAAAACACGGCCCGCTAATCAGAAGCGCCGTTTATTGGAACCCAGGGACGGAGAAGTCCCATAACCCCTAAGTTAACCGTTACTCACTTTTATAGGGCTGGCTCCTCCTCCAGTCCTCTCCCTACACACCGTAGCATGAAAAGACTATGATATGATTTTGGTATGAATAAAACTGTGCCTAAATAGGCTTGATGTGACGCTGTCTCCTGTGTGTGTCCTTGATGTGTAACCAGAGCCCCCACAGCATATATAGGCTCAATTTATGTAACTTAGATAGCATTTTATTTAGACATAGCACTCTATAGTAGTGTATACCCATAGTTTCATTATATAGATATTCCACTGTTAGGTTCTTAGCTTATGTATGATTCATGATTACTATTTTTATGTATTTTATGTATTACCATGTTTTTTGTTCTTGCTTACTGTAAATCGCTCTGGATTAAGAGTGGCAGACAGACAGACAGACAGACAGACAAGACAAGACAAGACAGGCAGACACTGACCAGTGTTGAGTCCAGAAGTGTACAGTGACAGGACAGCCTGGATGGCGATGTACATCGCGGGAGTGTTGAATGTCTCAAACATGATCTGAGTAGAGAGAGATTGAAATAATAAGGTGTGTGTGTGTGTGTGTGTGTGCGTGCGTGCGTGCGTGCGTGCGCGTGTGAGTACATGTGCATGAATGTGCGTGCACCTGTGCCATCTTCTCTTTGTTGGCCTTGGGGTTCAGAGGGGTTGCGGTCAGCAGGACAGCATGTTCAGAGGGGGCCACTCGCAGCACGTTGTAGAATGCGTGATGCCAAATCTGACAGATTGATTGATTGAACATTTTATTTAAATTATTTCAGAGTATGTAGAGTATGTACATTTCAAACGAATGTACAGGTCAATGCAGGACGAAACCATGAAAAGACTTGTTTCAGGGTCCTCCATGCATCAGAAGATTTAAAGACAAATACTTAAAAACGGGAAATCATCATTATAAAGTAAAAAATGTACAGTGTTGGGTGGGAAAGATGGGGGGGGGGGGCAATTCGACGGCAGTTTAGAATTGCAGCCGTCTGTAAGTTGTGGTTTTGAAGGAGTCTAGGGATTCACATTTTTTTACGGCTGTTCGTATAGGGCGTTCCACATTTTCTTCAACAGATGCAGAAAGTGAAGCCTCTGGTGGGCTTTGCTCAGGATATTACTGGTGTTAAAAGGATTCCTGGCTAATAAGACAAATATGCTATATTATATATTAAAACATTATACTTGCCCTCTACAACTAAAATGGTTTGATGATGTCCATGTGTTGTCCTATGGAATGTATGCAATGCATATGCTAATAAAGACAAATACTTCTTACGGATAATATGAGCTTTTTGCATATTTCATACAGGGCCAGACCACACATGGACATAGGACATCATCAACTTTTGACAGGAACAGCTCAAATTGAGTGAAAGATTCTCTCTTTATGTAGTTAAAGAGGTCAAGTATAATATTTTAAGGCATATTTGTATTTTTAGCCAGGGGTCATTTTAACTTCCCATTTCAGTGAGCGGCAAATAGTGGTGCCAAGGAATTTAAAGCTGTCAACCCTGTCACCACCCTGTCAACGGGCTGGTCGCTAATAATCAGGGACGGGGGAACAATCTCACTTTTCCGACAGTTAAAGATAATTTATTTGGTCTTATCCAAGTTTAGTGTAAGATTGTTCGAGGTGCACCATTTGTGTGTGTGTGTGTGTGTGTGTGTGTGTGTGTGTGTGTGTGTGTGTGTGTGTGTGTGTGTGTGTGTGTGTGTGTGTGTGCGTGCGTGCGTGCATGTGTGTACCTGCTCCATGTCGTCCCAGTTGGTGATGATGCCGTTCTCTATGGGGTATTTCAGATTCAAAATGCCACTATTCAACAGAGCCTCAGACCCTACATAGGCGTCTTTCAGCCCAGCATCGCCCACCATCGCCCCCTACAGACAGACAGGCAGGCAGGCAGGCAGGCAGACAGACAGACAGACAGACAGACAGGTTTAGACATAGGTTTACTGAGGTTAAGTTTAGGAATAAAGTTAGGTTTAGACAGTTTTACTGAGGTTACGTTTAGGAATACCAGGTGTACCAGGAATACCAAGAGATTTCACCAGCAGGGTAGATAACATTTGTAATAAACCAAACCGTTACATCGGTCAAGATTTAAGCAAGTTAGGAGAATTTTTGCATGAGCAGATCACCAGCTACCTTAGGCGCAATTCATACTCCTATTTTAGAGCCGAATGAGAGTCGGTTCGGCTCTGTAGAGCCTACAATGTGACGTGGGGGGGGGGGGGGGGGGTACCGTCCTAAAGTTGGCTCTTCGGTGCTACTGAAAATTTCTGACAAGCCGAAATCATTTCGGCACTGCAGCGGTAAAATAGTATGAATCGGCCCATAGAACGCAAGATGGCCGTCGGTGAACTGCACTTTAGACTCCGACTCCTAGCCCCCCTTTCTGAAACCAGCTCCTCGCGACTCGCCCTACACACTTGCCCTCGATATGCACGTTCACGCGAGGCTGCGCCATATTAAGTGTCGTCCGAAACCAAGCAGCCTTTGAGTGGAAGTGGCTTATAAAGCCCTCAAGAGCGAGTCTGTGCCGATCTAGACTCGATTGCCTTGTGCAGCCCTGCTCTCTTCCCGCATGGAAACGCCGACATACAAATGTAAGTACCACCACAAATAAATGATAAATAAACTCCTCCTAAATAATCTTCATCTGATGCAGAATAGACAACGCTCCAACTGATGCTCACAAGGCCTCTTTATTTACCCCACCGTGAAAAACTATGAATGAAACCACACAAACAAAACAACTTTTAACAATGATTTACGCGGTATTTCCTTTTTCCATATTAATGAAATCCACACACAAACATACACGATGAAATGCAATATAACTGTACAAACAAAATAACAGGTAACGCAATTGCATGATGGTAACCATGGCAACGAATGGTGTCTGTTTCCTGTTTCTGCACAAGGAGGGCGAGTGTATTTCCAGGGCCCAATCCCAATCCACTCCCTTGCTGACTCAATGAGCCCTCACTGACTTAGCTGCGCGTTCATGTGAAGTCTGCGAGGGCTTGAGGGAGGCAATTGGGATTGGGCCCAAACAGTTTTTTATACCCAGCACCCTAATCAAGGGAACTTGATTCAGCTGGAGGGGCACTTCCTGATGAGGGAACCTCCCGAGAGCACTTCAAGTCAATTAAGGGACTGGTTTCAGACTGGTTTCTTTATAGAACCTCCAAGAAAATGTGAGTGCAAGTAATGCAAGTAATTTTTTTTTTCAAAAGGGACACATAATCATGAAAACTTACCACTTATTTCACAACTTCCCACATATTTCACCACATAAATTAACATTAAATCCTGCATACCGGTAGTTTGCAAATTCACATATTTCGCATATTTCATAACTTTCAGATTTTTCTTTTTTACTTCTTTCAATTTCACTGCATAATATCCCATAAAAACCTGCATATTTCATCACAAGATCACGTATTTTAACTCGCAAAATCAAGGATTTTAGTCTGCATAATCAAGGATTTTAGCCCTCATAATCAAAGATTTTTGCCCACGTTTTTCTGGAGGGTCTATTCTTTATAGCTATATGACCAATGGCGAGGTCTCATACAGTATATCTATCTATCTAACTATGGTCGAATCGACCAATGGCATCTCACCTGGTGCCTGGGACGCCCCACGATGGACGGGAAGACGGCGCGAGGGGCGTCGTCTCCGGCAAAGCCTGCCTTGGACATGCCACTCCCATTATCAATCACCAACGGAGCGACATCATGATCACCCATGACTGACACTGTGCACGCACGCACACACACACACACACAGACACTTTATTTCATTATTTATCACACACCAAAGCAAACCTCTTCATCACACATGACTGACACTACGCACGCACGCACACACACACACACACACACACACACACACACACACACACACACACACACACACACACACACGACTTTACACGTGTGTGAGAGAGAGATTTTCTACTGCATTGATGTCTCTATCATGTAAGACTTGTAAGTGTTTCTGACAGGAATACTATAACTCTGACTCATGAAACCTAACATGAGCTGAATGAATAATACTTATAGCAGTAATTCTCAACCTGTGGACCGGGGCCCACCAGTGGGTCGTGAGGATATTTCAAGTGGGCCTCCGAAATAATTGGCAAAAACACTTTCCTTGCGGATCACGACATTCCCGACTTTTGTTTTCATTGTTTAATTTGTGATCACTTTAAAGAGATACATGGTTTCCAGTGGAAAGCAGTAGGATACGTCACGCATTTGTACACGTGACCGGAAATATATCAGTGACACAGAGTTCTCAGGGCTTCTGGGAAATTGACGCGCAATGCAAAGTCTATAAGGGACAATGGCCACGCCCGTGTGCCCCAGTTCCCTGCTGTTGTTGTCGGGACTGTCGAATATTTTTGCACACTACTACAAAGGATTGGAATATATTCAGGCGGATTTTCGGGAAACCGACCTACATTAGTGCCCAGGGGATTCTTCAAAGGTTAGTAAAATATTCAGCAGTGAAGCTTATTTCACGATTTTCATTTTTTACTGGTATAATCATGTACAATTACTATGACTATTACTGCTAATATACTATAGTACATTATATTGCCTGTCTTTGCAAATAAGTTATGAGGGAAAATCTCTCATTTAACCAATTAAAGCCAGGAAAGCATCTGTGTCATTTTACATGATTTTGCATCACAATCATTTGACCACTTTAACCACATTTTATACTTGGCTATTAAAAAACTGCAGATACACAAGCTCATGGAGCCCTGGAACTAAATATTTTCAGATCGGGGTCATACCATATTTTCAGAAAATCGTGTCAAGTATTTTAGAAGACATTTGTAGAGTCTTTCTTTCTTTCATTTTTTATCCCACATTTTTTGCAACCCATTTATAGTTCACCCAATGTCAATTCTCTGATGTAATCCTGGGCGCTATAGACTCCCTCTGCCGACTCGGGGAGAGCAACGGACTCTCATGTGTGTTAAATGAAAGGTGCAGTAGTGTGTGGGGTGTTTCTCACCTGAAGAAGAGAGAGGTATAGTCTGTGTGGAGGTCAGCTGAAGAAGAGGAAGGTGTAGTCTGTGTGGAGGTCAGCTGAAGAAGAGGAAGGTATAGTCTCTGTGGAGGTCAGATGAAGAAGAGGAAGGTGTAGTCTGTGTGGAGGTCAGATGAAGAAGAGGAAGGTGTAGTCTGTGTGGAGGTCAGCTGAAGAAGAGGAAGGTGTAGTCTGTGTGGAGGTCAGCTGAAGAAGAGGAAGGTATAGTCTCTGTGGAGGTCAGATGAAGAAGAGGAAGGTGTAGTCTGTGTGGAGGTCAGATGAAGAAGAGGAAGGTGTAGTCTGTGTGGAGGTCAGCTGAAGAAGAGGAAGGTGTAGTCTCTGTGGAGGTCAGATGAAGAAGAGGAAGGTGTAGTCTGTGTGGAGGTCAGATGAAGAAGAGGAAGGTATTGTCTCTGTGGAGGTCAGATGAAGAAGAGGAAGGTATAGTCTCTGTGGAGGTCAGATGAAGAAGAGGAAGGTGTAGTCTGTGTGGAGGTCAGATGAAGAAGATGAAGGTATTGTCTCTGTGGAGGTCAGATGAAGAAGAGGAAGGTATTGTCTCTGTGGAGGTCAGATGAAGAAGAGGAAGGTGTAGTCTGTGTGGAGGTCAGATGAAGAAGAGGAAGGTGTAGTCTGTGTGGAGGTCAGATGAAGAAGAGGAAGGTATAGTCTCTGTGGAGGTCAGATGAAGAAGAGGAAGGTGTAGTCTGTGTGGAGGTCAGATGAAGAAGAGGAAGGTGTAGTCTGTGTGGAGGTCAGATGAAGAAGAGGAAGGTGTAGTCTGTGTGGAGGTCAGATGAAGAAGAGGAAGGTGTAGTCTGTGTGGAGGTCAGATGAAGAAGAGGAAGGTGTAGTCTGTGTGGAGGTCAGATGAAGAAGAGGAAGGTATAGTCTCTGTGGAGGTCAGATGAAGAAGAGGAAGGTATTGTCTCTGTGGAGGTCAGATTAAGCTGTCACACTCACATCCAATGTCTGCACTGTTCCCCATGTACCGCTTATATATACACACCCAGCTTCCTCTTCTCTGTGTCACACGCATGCACGCAGCCACGCACACACACACACACACACACACACACACACACACACACACACACACACACACACACACACACACACACACAGTCTCACAGTGGTGGAAAAGTACAGTAAAAGTATCTATACTGCGATGTAGAAATACTCTGTCACAACTATAGGGGCTCAGAGTCATTATGTACAATGTTTGTGTGTTAACTTTATTAAAATATTTTGGAAATAGCATGATCTACAACAGGGGGTGTCCAAAAGGTATATCGTGATCTACCATATAGATGACAAAGGCTGTGCAGGTAGATCACATTATGCCCCTAAACATTATATCATTTAAATATAAAAAAGGCATCTGCCACTTGAATTTAGGCGACTTGACTTATGCAATGCAATATCTTAGTTATATACCAGAGAAACAACCAATTCCATTGCACCCTTGTATTATGTAATATCAGCGCCACTATTATGCAAAGGTACATTTTTTTAAACTATTTTTGTGGGTAGATCTCGTTTAGCTTGGCATTTTGAAAGTAAAGTAAAAAAACGTGTGGGTAGATCAGGGGGATCTACAAGCTCAAAAATCAAACTGTGGGTCCTTGGCATGATAATTGCAGACATTTGCTGGTCTGTGTCACCAGAACTCTCACAAGTTTGTCAAATTAAGTTTAACCACTGTTCCCTATCAGAGTGGATAATATTTTTATTTTGAGGTGATTCAAGAACAAAACTCAATACAGCATTGGGATCATAGAATTATCTCATATGTCAATTTTAAAAATGTAAGTCTGATCCACTCTGATTAAACGTGTTTGTGTAATATTGTGTAACACACACACACACACACACACACACACACACAGGACCTATTATCAGACAGAACAGGGAAGTGTGTGGTTTTGGGATTGTGCTGAGTCGATATTTGTTTTGATTAAGGTGACCCAGACCCAAACACACACACACGCACACACACACACACACACACACACACACACACACACACACACACACACACACACAGAGAGAGAGAGATTATTGTCAAGATAATATACACACTCACAATACAAGACTTGCTGTTAATAGTCATATTGCTCTACGTATTTCAAAGACAAACTCAATGAAAAAAACAGTAATCTATATAGAGTAGTGATGGGAGATTATTGGTAAACTGTTAACAGGCCGACGGTAGGCCTCAATGAAGTTGCATGGGATCAGGTCAAAAGGGGCGGGCGGCAGGACACCAGAGATAAAGGAAGGCGCGAAAATCAAGCGCTGGTTACAGAGCAGGGGCGGGTGAGTGTTCAGGACAGCTCACAGTTGAGGAAAGGGTCACCGCGCCGGCTAGTGGCACAGCCTTCCGGTTATGAGGAAAGCTTTCCCAGGTTGTTTACTGGGAGACCCCAGACTGATAAAAGCACACAACAACAGTGGGGTCACGGGGCTTACAATAAGTACACCAGGGCGGAGGAGTTATCTCCCACCTTTCATGTGCAGGAGGCACGTTCTTGCCAGGATGGCAGGGCCCGTAAATCTTCTCCTCCAGCTATGGATGGTTACAATGGAGAAGTCGGGGCAAGGAACCGGGATATGAGAACCGAGCAGAGAGGTCCGGGGCTGCCCCAGGGGAGAAGGGTCGACGGTGTCAGAGTTGAAGCAGGATTCAGGGCAGGACGTGTGAGGGGCCGAGGCGGAGCCAGTGTGAGACCTTACCGCAGGGCTGAGGATTTTTAATAGATCCACAAAGCAGGCCCACAAAGAAGGGATTGTTTTTTAGTGATGAATAAACTAAAGTAAATGAGATCTTTAGTATATTTCAGTTAAATGATTGTTTGGTATGGAACCATATTTACTTTTAAGTGCGTATAAAGATGCCTTGGTTTTTTGTTTGAATTTGTTTTGGTTTTGCTGTATTTGAGTCTAGAGATAAGAGGGAAAGATGGAAAGATAACAGGTTGTGTGTGTGTGACAGATCTAGTTGTTAACTGTCCCCCTCTCTGCCCCCCCCCCCCCCTTCCCTGACGGTCAGAGGATTCAGGGAAGGGTTGTACCCCAGCCCCTCTCAAGGAAGAGAACAGGATAATTATGTGTTTTTATTTTCATTTATTGTGTCGCTTTTTAGGATATAGTTCGATTAATGGGATAGAAGTATGATGTTCCGTTAAACAAAGTTTTAGCGTAACATACCCACTAAGAGTCTTACTCATGGAACGGTTTATTATTTTGTTTTTTGTATTTTAATGTTTTAAAAGTGTGATTACAAAAGAAAAGGGGAAGATTTTTCACCTCCCTGCCAAAAATAAAGAGAAAAGGATAGAGTAGTGAGTTTTTTAATATAGATTGTGCATGCCTTTGGTAGGATTAAGCTTCCAGATGTGCATGTTAAGAGTAGTGTTTAAATGTGTGTACTAAGGGTATCTGAGTCATAATTTTGAAGGAGGGATTAACATTTTGAAGTGTTTGTAATAACAAAGTCATGAAACAGGCCAGGGCCTGATGGTCAAAGAAGATAAGGATTTGGGAGGAGGGTATTTGAGGAAGGAGGCTAGAGGAGAGAGGGACCTTTTTTCCCCCATTGCTAGCAGTGTCCTCAGGAGAGAACAATCCTCTGTTTTGTGCTCCCGGTGAACATTGAATTTTTTTCCCTATAGTTTTAGATAAGTTTTTTTTTCCAGTCATTTCTTTTTACCTATTTGATATTCTCTTTTCAACGGATATTTTTTCTGTATCCTATAGCTTTTCTAACTTTTTGGTTGTATTTTTGACTATTTTGCCATTTAACCATTTTTCTTTGCTGTAAACCGTATATCTGCAAATTATCTGGAGAAATAAACACATTTTGGATTAACAAACAACTTCCGCTTGCCGTTCATCTATGCTGGTGAGTAATATTGATGTGTTTGTATGAGTGTATGTTTATATGATGTTATGAGGCGGATTTTAATCCCTGCCTCATTTTATGTACTATCTGCTGTTATCTTATCATAGTTGGTATATTTTGGACAGAAGCAAAGTGAACAGGTAATCAGAAGAATTACACCGGAATTGTGCAGCAAGCAGTGTCCACGGGCGAGTCACTGGGAACTCTTGCTGTTTTTCCTGTCAAAGAGGTGCTATCCCGCTCTATATGAGAGCCGGTTTGTACCCTCTCAGGACACCTGAACAGTGGTATTTCCTGGGTCCTATTGCCAAGGGCAGTAGGGGCCTGGGATCTGACTGCATCAGAGCATATACCTGGATTTATCACTATAACCGACAAGGGGTGTGATCGTCGGAAATCGAATCTACAACAGGAGGAGATTTGTTGCGGTGACACGCTCAACTGGTCGACATGGCGTCCCTGGGTCTTTTGTAGGGTGGCGTGCGTGGAACGCATGTCCCTGCGATCGGACCGTTAGACTATTGGTAAACAAACACAGTGGGTGATTGTGTTTTTTGGAGGAACTGGGCACAGGGTGCGGGATAATCGTGCTGAGTGCTGTGTTTGAAAGGGGAGAGAAGGACGCGGACAGAGAGCCTGGTGATCACAGGCAGTCTGTCTGGTCAAGTGTGGGAAGCGGTGGAAACCTTTTTCCGTATGGACAGCTCTGCGCCTAATTGATTGCTGTATCCGGAAGAGAACCAGTCATAGACTTGTGAAAATAAGGCCTTATCAGGTACCAAGGGCGGTCGTGGTGGTTTTAATGAGGAATTACCATTACGACAGAAACAGCTTATGAAGGACAAGAGGCGATAGAAACAAAAAGTAAGAGCTGAGACCTAGTTGCACCAAATGGCTGAAGGAGGTGCAAAGCAGGAGGGTAATTCGACAGTTTTTGAATTTGATTCCCAGGATTGGGAAACACGTTCAGAGACTGAACTGTCCGAAATAGGGGCAGGGAAACCTGTGCTAGGACAGGGAGGGGACGCCGGGATGGACGTCTCTGCTATACAGGTGGTTAGCGGAGCTAACACGGGGACTGGGAATGAGACGCGATATGTGGATGCTGCCACGCTGGGAGTTAACATAACCGTTCCGTTTGAAACCACTCAGACCTTTTGGGAGAGGCTGGGGGCTAGAAGGGGAGAGGCTGGGCCTATCTCCTCCAGGCTCCAAGGGTCAGCTACCGTGGTAGAGTTGGATCAAAAAGTGAGGACCCCAGGGCCCAAGGGGGATATTTCAGGAAGGACAGCAGGCAGGATTAGGGTGATTCCCACTCTGCTGTCAGAATATCGGCCGCACCAACGTGCACTGTTAATCAATCCAGCGAATATTATGCTCACAAACGGCCGGGGAATGGCTGGGGCAATAAGGGAAATGGCAGGGGAAGCGTTTCAACGAGAATGCGATCTGAGGGTGGGACCAGAGGGTTCTAATCCCTTGGCCCCTGAGGAATTGTTCCAGACCAAGCCGTATGGTTTAGGTGAACATTATGTCGCAATCATTAATGTGCCTGTGCCCAAGAAGGATAATATGACACCCGAGCAGAGTCATAGGGCTCTGAAGAGACTGTATGAGAGGGTATTTTCACACTGTAGCCAGCCTCCAGGTCACTTAATAGTGATGAGTTTGTTTGGGTGTGGGACTTACGGTCATACAGTGGAAACATCGGTGAATGCTTTTCTGGAGGCTGCGGAAAGCAGTCTGGGAGAGGCGTGTGTGGATGTGTTGATCCCGGATCCTTTTGATGCAAGATATCTCTCCTTATATTTGGAGTCAATTCGCTTTAAAGAGAACCGGGGAAGGCTCACCGGATATGGGCAGCCTTATAAGGCACGCATGCGAAAGGAACACGGACAAGGGGAGGAGGAGGAGAAGGTACTCTCATCTTCCCCAATTGGTGAAACATTGCAGCCGGCAGACCCTGGGAAGGAAAAGGGGGTCTCCACTCACAGGGAGATAACAGGAAACAACCCCTTTTTTTCAAGCACAGAACCTACTGGGATGGGGGTGATAAAAGAGCCTAAAAGAGTGGCTCTGCAGCCCCCACAAGGGATTAGGGGGGCGGATTCGGCCCCCCACGGGGAGCAGGAAAGAGCCCTGAGGGGACTGCAGAATAGCCTATATGTCCACGAAACCAACCCGTTTAAGAATAGTCACCCCCATACCAAAGACCAGCATCGTACAGAAATAATAGCGACCGATTCAGTGTGTAACTTGGAGAATCTGGAGGTGATACTGATCAAGGGTTCCCCTGCAGTGGACTTAGGGGACAGCAGGGGGCCCCTGATTGTGCTGGCTTCCACTGACCTCATGCTGACTGAGGCGCATGACGCCGAGATAAGACGTTTAGGGGGAGCAGGTTTTAAAAGGGGAAAAGCGGTGTTAATGAATGCGATTGACAACGTTCCCATTGCTAAGGGAAAGGTGTTAACAACTGAACCCTATGGGCTGAATCGGTGGTACACTAAGATCAGACATTTGACCTTGTTGGACCGAGACATAACGGTGAAAAGGGGACAGACACCGAACCTGAAGGGGTTGACGGAGGTTCTGTTCTCCATTTTGAATGACGAATCAGTTTGGGAGGATCAGGAGATGGCGGTGCCCACCTTGACCCTGCGTTTAAGAACACAAAAAGGGTCCTATCATGGTTTGAGAGGAAAGTGGTTGGCTCAGGTTACGGCCAGGGCTATTTTGGCGTTGGACAGGGTGTCTTCACGGCGATTGGTAATATTGTTGGACACAGAGGATGACAGGGTACAAATGATGAGAGACATATGTCAGGGAGGAACGCAAATGGAGGACAAAGAACCCTCTGAGGGGGGAGTTTCTGGGGAGGAAGAAGAATGGAGCGGCTCGGAGGAGGAGTTGAAAGTGAGTTTTGTTAACACGAAGGCGCTGCCAGGCAATATCTCTTATGCACCGGAGGCCCGTGACCCTGACCTCAGGAGGGAGGTGAGGGTGGAGAGGAGGCCTACTCCCGCCCCAGGTTTACAGGAGGAAGGGTTTCCATTAAGAGGAAATCCAGTGAGAGGTCGTAATAAAAGCGCCAAACCAATTCCGTTTAGGCCTTTGGGGGAGGGTCCACCCCTGGAGGAGCCGGTCTACCATACTGTGGAGGGAGACCCCTGGGGGCCAGTGGTGACAGGTTTGAGTGGACCAGGGGATGAGAGTTTGAGGCCTCCCCCTGGTTTTAACGGCCTCAGAGGGTCTCAGATAAATCCTTATTATCCGGTTAAATGGGAAGAGGCTTACAACTTATCACGGGCCCCCAGTGCACTGGATATATTGGGGGCCAGGGAGGTACCGTCTACTTGGAAGGCATCCTACATGACCTCTGGATATGATTACATGAGGGAAGGGGTGTTGAAAAGAGACCAGGCAATGGCTAGGAGGCAGGCTGCGCCCTGGCTTGGAGGCCAGAGGGAAGGACCCCCCAGCCCGATACAGGACCGAACGAGGAGCGTGGTAAATAACTTACCCGGGAGTAGCTATCAAGCTATGCCCGGTCAGGTATACAATCCTCCTCAGGAGACACCGGCTTATGGGGCATATTTAGGGCAGGCTCCCAACGAGTACCGTTACCCGGTAACGTCAACTCCTGGTAACACTCTCCCCTTACCACAATTTGGGCATATCATAGGAGGCCCGAGAGGGATGGATTTGTTGACCCTGAATAAAACTCTGAAGTCCCTCATTCCCCAGCGGCGAGACGGAGAGGGTGTATCACAATACCTGACTCGACTGTTGGAATCGAATATTGACCAGGCCATATTGGAGGACCCCAGAGCGTCAAGCTATTTAAACAATCAATACGGAATGCAGATCCCTCAGGGGTGGTCCATACTGCAGGCTTGTCAGGAGACTGTGTGCACCCCGGGCCAGGATTTGGGGGAACAACTAGCCATGGAGTTGGCATCCCGAGTAACAACGGGGGAAATAACTTTGACAATGGCAGCATATACCTTGATAGGCCGAACACGCAGTGAAAGGCATACATTAATGCTGGAGAAATTGTTCAACAGAGTGCCAGGGGGGATGGAACTGGCAGCTGCTGTGAGCTACTGGACAGCGGGGGAGTTAAGAACTCATCTGAAAATGTATGACGCAAGATCAATTTTGGTGAGGGAAAAGAGAGAGCGGGGAGCGGAGCAGAAGAAGCAGGGCCCTACAGGTCCTAGGCCCTCTCAGTCACGGCTTAACACTGACCCTCAGAAAGTGACGCAAGGTCAGCCGAGGAGTGAACCGGCAAAAAACGGCAAGGGCGGCCCACAGAGGGCCGCACAGACCACGGCACAGCAGGGATTTTCCACACCAAGACAGTCCGCTCGCGGACCCCCACGAGTGGACGACGAGACGTGGCAGAAGATGTCCCGCGAGGAACGAACAGCATTGATAGAAGCCAGAAGGCTCTGGAGGGACAATCAGCCGGGGGAGAGTACAACTCAGGTGACCACCACCGAATCAAACAAGTCCGCCGCATAATAACTATCGACTCCAGTCAGCAGCCCCTGGTAGCGCTGTTGGCGGAGAGGACCCAGGAACAGGGGGGAAAGCTGATCTGTACCATCGAGAATGAGGAATATACAGTGGACACAGGAGCAGATATATCTGTGCACAGTGGGGGGGTGCAGATTGGGCCTATGGTGGGGGTGGAGTTGGCAGATGGACAGATAACCAGATTGCCTTTATGCCTGAAGCATGGTATAGAAGGAGTGGGGGTAAGTCCAGGCCAGGAGCCTCTACTCGCAATGAGGGATTTGGGGCAAGTGCCTAGGATAAAACATATTAAATATATGAAGCCAGTTGATGTCCCTGCGGAGATGGAAAAATTAATTAATGATTCCGACTGTACACAGAAGGACAGGCTGAGAGAAATCCTAAGGAGGGGAGAATATGCACAGTTTAAGAATGATTGTGGAACAATGGGTCCAGAATTCACACACACCATCAGGGGATCAGTTCCCCCTCGGCAGTCTCAGCACCGAATTAACCCAGAAAGCGTGGGGGAATTGAGTCAGACAATTAAGGAACTGACTGAACTCGAAATATTGAAACAGCTTGACCATGCGATCACAAATACCCCAGTGTTTGGTGTTCCGAAGCCCGATGGGACGTGGAGACTGGTACACAATTTGATCGCGTTGAATAAACGGTCGGTCAGTGACACCCGGTCATTGTTGAACATGTCAGCCACAGTACGCACCCTGCCAAATCAGAAGTGGAAGTCCTCTTTGGATATGGCGAATGGATATTGGAGCGTAAACATTTGTCCTTTGTCAACCGCCAAGACGGCTTTCACTTGGCAGGGGAGGAGTTATGGGTGGCAGCGGCTTCCGATGGGTTATAAGAATGCGGCGGCAGTTTTTCAGAGTGCATTAATGACTGTTTTAGAGGGTTTGGAGGTCACTGTATACATAGATGATGTGTATTGGAGTAACGAAGACGAGACACAGCACCTGGACCTGTTGGAGGAGGTGTTGAGCCGGCTAGCCAAATCAGGGCTGAAAGTAGGCATAAAGAAATGTGAAGTGGCAAAGCACTCGCTAAAATATCTGGGGTTTAATATCACGGATACAGGGAAGGAGGTGAACGGGTCTTATTTGAAGGAGATAGCAGAAGGGCCTTTACCCAACACCCTGGAAGAGTTGGAAAGATTACTGGGGAAAGCCCAGTGGATTTCTAATCATGTGGCAGGATTATCACAAGTGTTGGCGCCTCTGCACAGGTTGAAAGGCCACATGATAAGAAGCAAAATGACGACCTGCCCCGACTGCTCCGAATTGGTGTTAAGGGTAAAAGCAAAAGTCTCACAGGCGGAGCCCCTTGAGAAGAGAGAGGTGGCTCAACCCCTGGAAGTATATACATCAATAGAGGATGGGGGTCTGACCATCACATGCAAGAATTACAAGAGTAAGCTTCCTTGCCTATATTTGTCGTATTCTTTCAACCAAACAGAAGGAAAATTCAAACCGGAAGAACAGACATTATGTGGAGTGTACAGATTCTATCGGGCCCTGAAGGAGCTGTCGACCAACCAGAAGATGTATGTGTACACCCCTTTCCCTGCTCTGCATGCTGCTTCCAAGCAGTCCTTGGAGGGGGCTAAGGCTTTGCATTCTAGATGGGCAAAATGGGATTTAATGTTGATAGACGAAGAGGTGACAATGCAGTGTCCGGGGCAGGCCAGGCCGCATGTCCGGGCCGAGAAAGGGGTCAAGGTTGAGAAACCGACGTGGATTCTATTCACAGATGGCAGCAAGAAGGGAGGGGATGGAGATTATGCTAAATGGGCATATATGGTAAAGAGAGAAAATCAGGTGATAAAAAAAGCGACAGGCTGGGTGACAGGGTCAGCCCAGGCCGCAGAAGTGGCTGGAATGTTGGAAGGATTCCTGTGGTGTAATAAAAAAAAGATAAGAAGAGTTGAGGTAGTCACGGATAGTGACTACTGTTACAGGGCAGGAATTGAAGATTTGGATTATTGGAAGGACAGACAATTCCAAACTGTCAAGGGTCAAGCACTCTCACACGCTGTCCAGTGGGAGATCATTTTGGAACAAATCCGGACCATGAAAGTAACATGGAGGAAAGTAGAGAGTCACTCTAACCTCCAGGATTATTGGCATGTTGGGAACCGGGAGGTGGATGCATTGGCAAGTGACAGAGGCCCGGCACTGAAGGTGCTAGGGGTCAAAAGGGTCAGGTTGATGGCGCAGCAGGCCTGGGTCCAGTCCAATGGTGACGTGAAGGTGCCAGATGGAGAGAGTGAGCAGATCGTAAAATTAACGCATAATGAGCTGGGACATGTGGGAACAGACCGCTTATTATTGTGGTTGAGAAATAACCACGTGTTAATAAAAAACGCAAAGAAACTGTCGCAGAAGGTCAGAAGCGCATGCCCACAATGTGCGCTAACAGGGGGTTTTAAAAAACCTTTTCAGACTCCCGGAAAGATTGCTGTAAAAGAAAGAGGAGAACATTTCTCTGCGGATATTGCGGGACCATTCTCCAGAGCAACTAGGAGGGGGAGTCGCTATATCTTGGTGTTGGTAGATAATGGGCCAGGAGCCATAAGAGTGAGCGCACTCAGGACCCCCACTGGGGCTAAGATAGCTGAAGAAATGTCACGGTTGTTCAAAGAGGAAGAAGGTGCTTTGAGTATTCGCATGGATAATGCTTCCTATTTTTTGTCGGGACCGGTGCAGGAGGTATTGGAGGAAGTGGGGGTGCAGGCAGTGTATTCGGTGCCCTATCAGTCCCATACAAACGGGGTAGCGGAGCGGGCAGTGAGGACAGCCAAGGAGTATATTCAGAAGTTTATTGATGAGCATGGGAACACATGGGATGAGCCCCATCAAATGTTAAAAATGCATTATTCAATAAATATGGGTCGAAAAATGAGGAAGTTTAAGGGAACTAAACATGTTTTGCCTTCTATTTTTTCTCCAGGTGACGAAGTTTGGGTGTCACGGAAACCTGAGCTGGGAAATCCAGGAGCCAAAATTAACGGGAAGGACCACGTGGAAGAGATTGTAGACAACAATTTGATCAGATTGAAGAATTACGGGTTGGTACATCCTTTTCAGATCAGAAAAATCCAGTAGGGGTGTCATGTCATCGACTCATAACAGCGTGCTCCCTTTTGCTATGAGATTAGCGGAGGTACGAGCCCTAATAATAATCGCCCCGGGGAAGGATGGAACAAACATATGGGCCAGTAGGGACAAGGAATTGCTCAGTTATGCCCAGCAAGGGTACGAGGTGGACAGACCAGAGAGGGAGTTGCTGTGGAGATCATATTCGCCTGGAAGGTGTAACCTGTGTGACATACCAACTGCCTGGGTACGATGGAAAGGACTGTTCAAGAATAAACCTAAAATCGTGCCAGATAAGGGCAGACCATCGTTTGTTCTTCGCGCCTCAGGTGAGATAGGGCCCAGGGAGGGTCCGAGGGACTGTAGGGTTTTATTATGCAGACAGTGTAGTCTGCTTTGTGGGGCACGGATATTGATTGCGGGATATCCACCTATGAATGAGACCTTAGCACAGGAGTGCAGATGTACTTGGAATGGTGTGACATTAAAAAAGTGCCACCTTCATCGCGTGGTGGAGCTACACGCGGGCATTCATATTCAACGGGGGCAGGGGAATTTATTGGGTTGCGACACCCCTGTCCGTAGTCCTCACAAGAGTGAAGCAGGGATACAATTCCATGGAAGTAGTGAGGATGTAAATCTGTTGTTATTATCTGAGTTGGAAATAATGATCAACCAGAATTTCCCTCCTATGATCCCATCTCGTGTGGAGAGACACAGTGTCACTCGGGGACCTGAGTTGCTGTCAATAGGGGATTCCAGGTCAAGAGCTGAAGTCCTAACTAGTGAAAAGATCAAAGGTTTGGACATTGACATGACAGTGCAAGGAATCCTGAAAACTATGCTGGGAGCCAGGAAAGTGATCAGGAAGGATGTGGATAAAGTTTTGTTCGAGACGGGACACGACTCATCATGTCAGTGGGACTGGTTCACGGAGTGTTCTACACACAAATTCCGCACTACCAGGGAAATGTTGACATGGAAAATAAGAGTGAAGGAGACCAAGGCAGTGGCCAGAAGCGGTGTGGTTGCCGCAGAGGGGGTGACTCGACGGCCCACACTGCGATCTGATTATCAATGGACAGAGACACAGATCATATTGGACGTGTCTCGAAGGGGGAATATCAAGGCCATGCACGTATGGTTTTGTCCCTGTGATGAACCAGACGATGAAAAAGTCCAGGGAGGCAAATTGAGGAAATGGTTAGCCCGTGAGAGGAAGAGGATTTCCTGGGTCACGGGTCACTAACATTTATGTTTATTCTACAGGAGGGAGGGGAGTGAAGACGCAGGATGGAGGTCGACGACGCAGCTATGGAGCCAGCTGAGATAAGGAGGGCTACTAGACCTATGAAGAGGAGGATAATAAACGTCATTGGAGTTGCCACTTTAAAAATGGGAGTGATAGCGATACTCGTGACAATAATCGCGGGGACCACGCGTCAAGTAATCTTCCCTAACTCTCGTGTGGAATGGGAATGGCAGCAGGTCCGAACGCTCAAGAAGCCTGCAAGTGAGATAATCCAACTAAGAGTGTCTTGGCCTCTTCCATGTGTGACATTTGATGAAGCTGATATTACACTAACAGAAAGGTGGATTCGCATCAAGGGAATTGAGAAGAAATGGGGAAAGGCCATCAAGGCGGTGACTGACGGATACTGCCTGTTGCCGACCAAGGGGCGTCGGGAGGAGGAGATGTGTTGGCTGCGGGATCCCACTAGAAGGTGTGACCCAAACTCCACTTGGGAACGGATAGAAATGTCACAACGAGAGGCCCTTGCAGGAAGTTTCGTTCACTTAATCGACGACAGTACCTTACACCGGAAGAAGGGGGAGCTTGTGCAGATCATACTTATGCTGAGTGAAACCCCCAGGCCGGTCTGGTGTAGGGAAGCACTGGTGAGGAAAAGAGTGAAGCCCAGTCCTCATTGGAGTGCATGGACATTCGCCGCAAACTGCTCTTTCCAGCGGATGGAGGGCCACAGGGGAGTGCACAAAGTTGACAGAGAGAAATTGGCACCGGAGGGGGTTAATAAAAGTGCGAGCGGAATAATAACCACTACAGTTCGATGGCCATACTCTCATAAGGCTCACGTGAGGCAGTTGTGGTTACAACTTCAGCAGCAGTCCTTTAAGCCACCAGATAAAAAGCGGGGGCGGAAGGGGAGAAGTGTGGTCTACGAGGCAACAGGGCGGGATGCGTCAGTGGGGGCAAATAGACACAGAGTTGACCCCAAGGACCCGGCTGATACACTGAGAGAAAGCGCAGGATGTGGAAGAGAAGTGCAAGGGGGTTTCTTCAAGTGGGTCATAGCTCATGGCAAGGCCAACTCTGGGCTTTTATCTTATCCACCTGGGCTGTCATGGCTACGAGAGAGCCCCACCTCCGAGGGCCGTTTGTATTACATGTGGGTACCGACTATGGTGCCTGGAATACGAGGAGCCATAATGGGAAAGATAGGATCAACCATTCTGGACCATTTGTTAAATTGCGTGGCTGATGCATTGACCCCCACGGATATCATCACGCGCATGCAGGATGAATATGGTAACTGGGGATACAATATCTCTCAGATGAGAGAGGGGACATTGGCTCCTATGTGTGGCTCAGATCCGGAGAGCGGAAACCGAACTTGTCGTTTGCCCTATAGGGAGAGACTCAGACGGTTCCGAATGGCCGTTTGGGATGGATCGGGGGAGGAAAACAGTTGGAACAAGTTGGCAGGACTAGGTTTCACAGATGACGAGTTGAATCTGATTAATCAGAACCAGTGTTGGCAGTCATCACACGAGACCGAAGAAGATAAAATCCGAATGTTTATCCATCAACAATTTGCTGCAATGTTTACCGGTTTTCACCTACACATGTCACGACGGATAGGCGGAGAGCCATGGCCTGGGGGTTTGAAAATCCTGGTGGCCAAGATGCAGGCGGAACCAAATTTAGAACACTTGCCCCTAGACGACCCGGCAGGGGCCACATTAACTCTACCACCTCCAGTTATTTTGGCATCAGGGGGGGAGGATCAATGGACCTTGAGGTTGGGAATAGACTCGGTCATAGGGGCAAGGGGAGCTTATCTGGGTCTATATCCTAATACGCATTTTGGCTACTATAGCAGGGACTATTGTACAACCGAGGACCGCAGTTATTGCTATGACATGGATTATTTTCCGGAACTGGCTCGC
The DNA here is from genome assembly GCF_963924005.1 of Protomyctophum bolini. Taxonomy (NCBI): domain Eukaryota; kingdom Metazoa; phylum Chordata; class Actinopteri; order Myctophiformes; family Myctophidae; genus Protomyctophum; species Protomyctophum bolini. The sequence goes on from NC_137867.1 coordinate 961,335, forward strand.
AGGGAGTCAGCAGGAATGCTAGCAGATGTGGCGCAGACCCGCACGGTGGTGCCTCTGAGGAATAATTTAACCTGGATCGGCTGGGGGAGGAAATATGATAGAGAAAAGGCATCCAGATGTAATAATCCTCCCTCTGAAGAATATTATACCGATAGGAACCCCCCGCCCCAGGAAAACGCATGGACAAGAATGTTTTGGTACGATAGCCCTATCATCAGTTTGGCCTCAGATGTGGAGCGGTGGAGCGTGATATTGGGACGAAGGGGCCTGGAATACAAGGGCAGCAGGAGTGGAAGCAGATTTCGTGCTATTCCGGAAATAGTACATTATTGCAGCTATGGACCGGGTTGTTCAAAATTGCAGAATGTATGGAAGGAAGTTTTGAGCGAGGGATTTCCCTATTTCACACCACCAAATGAATATTTGCTGGGACGGTGGTCTTTCACTAATTATAGATTTTGCAATAATGATGAGAAGCCAACGGCACCATGGGTGAAGAGCCAGGAAACAGGGCACGATTTTGATTTATTTGCCCCATGGACATCACCAGGACCCGGTTTATTGGAGGCGGGTTTGACCACAGCCCATTATTCACTGAGGGGGCTGTGGCCTGAGAGCCATATGATTAACATGACTGAGGGTAATTGCTCCCAGCGGACAACATTGCCTGCTCATGCAGGATGGAATTGGTGGAAGGCTGCTACTATTTCCACGACTATGATGATTGGCACAGGAGCGATTGAGATGGGAGATGGAATAAGTGAATTGGCAAGAGATACGGTGGGATGGATTGCAAGTACTATACAGGGGATGCGTGAAACCCTAGTACAGGTCATTGCCTGGGTACTACCCATAGTATTGGTCATCCTGGCTATGATCATGTTGGCCGTCTTGAAGCGTATGGGGGTCCTGGCGGTGATAAAACATGCATTTAAAGAAGTGATTATGGGGGGACGAATGAAGAGGGCGCTCAACAAGGGAGCACCAATCAGGGGAAAATTATAAACAAATACATATGCGTATGCATGTCTGTATGTATACATATATATATAGGCAAGCGTTTTATTTGGGCGCCAGTAGCTTTTCTGACAGATATAAATGATGATGAATATATAAATATGTGTGCATAAGTATAACCAGTGTGTGGACTCTAATCAAATATACTAAATATTCTCTATGTACCCAGGGAGGACAAGCTGAGGGAGAGATGGCACCAGGTGATAAGGGAAGACGGAGTGGAGATAAGAAAGTGGGAAATCCGCAAGCTGAGCAGCATGAAGATTTGTTTCGGGCTTCTGTGGATAAGGAGCAGGCACTGGAGGCGTGGGTAGAAACTGCGACCACTCTGACACAGGAGGAAAAAGATAAGGGTGACTCGGTGAGTACGTCCCCACAAGAAGAGGCACCCATAGGAAGTGAGGAGGTATCGCACGGAATTACCACAGTTACGCCTTGGGCTGGGAGCATAGACATAAAACCAGTTATCACTGTGCTCCCACGGTTAAGGGCAGAAAATATGGAAGCAAGCAGGCCTCATCGAATGCACTTATACTATGTTAATGGTGTGAAAATAGAGGATGATGCGTTATTGGATGTGGCCACCTGGTACGATATTGCAATGGTAAAACCAGGATTCACACCAAAGCATGATGCGTATTTCCCGTTCACCAGTGAGACACTCCAAGTGTTACAGGAGGACTCCGTTTTGACAGCCTATTCTGATATAAAAGTTTTATGGAAGCCGGAGGACCGACAGGATGTCCGAACCTCCATATTCAGAAAGGGCGTGTTAAAATGGGCACGAGTGGACCTTGTAACACGTGAAGAGGGTTCTCAACCCCATACTATTGCTTTGTTAGTCTCAAGGCAGTGGGCCGATGAGGGCAAGGTGGGGAAGGAGGGCAAGAAACGAAAAAGGAAGGGTCAGGTACAGGGCGATTGGGTGATTCAGGAGTGGATCATAAGGAGAGGTTTTTGCTGTACATAAAAGAAACGGAGCAGGAAATGAAGGGGAGGGGCTGGGACTGATAGCCTATATATCGGTTCTGCAAGCTTTCATAATGATTCCCCACTATAAAGTGTAAATAATGATCAGCAGGAGGAAAACTAACAATCAAATTTCTCATTTCTACATAGGAGAATAAACACCGCAAAAGGGAGCGCAGCAGTCACGTGGCCGAAAAGGAAAGGAAGCAGTCCAGACCTCGTACAGAGAGCGCAGGGAGGCGAGCTGTAAACAAATCTCCTGGTGACAGGGAGATGGAGGGCCTGGTGCAGTCAGATGACAGGGAAAGAGCGGCAAGAGGCAAGCAGATCGAACCGGAAGAGGGGGCTCGGGATGCCGGAAACGGTGTGCGTACAACGGGGGTCTCTCAGGTCCAGTCATCATTCCGACAGGGGGAAACTAGATCCTCTCCAATGTTAACAGACAAGAAGGGGATGAAGACCATCCTGAAAAAGAAAAAGGGGAAAGACACAAGGTACATGGCCCCGCCCCTAACTCCACCAGGCCTGAGGGACATGGAGGAGGACGGGGGAGAGAAGGCGGAAATAACTATTGATAGTCAGAGCTCATTCGGAGAGGAGGAGGACCTGAAGTCAGATGACGAAACTCTAAAGTACGAACCGCGGAGGAAGAACACAGCGCTGTATGATCCGGAGTATCCGTCAATGCTCCCGATCGGAGACAAGCCCGCGGTTGACAATGACGTTCCCGATACTGAGGAAGAGCAGTCCTCGGAGGAGGAAACGGAAGCTGTCAACAAGGAAAAAGGGCATGCACCGCTCTATGCGCCTTGTAGCTATGGGGGCGGGCCTACTGTGTTTAGGTCTGAAGAAAGATTCAAGAAGGATACTGACACAGATTTATGGTCGAACTTCGAGGTAGGACGGCGAGTAGTGCTTCCCTCACGCGAGGAGGAGGTACGACTGCAGTTCTTCGGGGTCAATGGGGGCAAGATTGCCCTGAAGCATTTGGCCGACCCCAGGAACTGGCAGGATATCGCTATGATGAGACCAGGAATTTGCCCTATCCCCACCAGGGGGGGGGTGTTCCAGAGCTGGTCAGCGATGGGGAGAATAGCGGCGATAAATGCCTCTTCTTTGCTGGGTGGTTCAGTAGTGATGCCCATTGTACCACTACTTCCTGGGCAATACCAGGCGATAGTTACCCTATATGAAGTGAAGACTGGTACCTGCCGATACTGGGCAGAGGTGAAGGCAATCAACAAAGTAGGAGGGATACAGGTAGTGATGCAGGAAGTCATTCTAGGAACTCCAAAGGGGCAAATAAGGGAAGTCGGTAGAGGAGTGATGCACCCAAGGGCCCTACCTGGTAGAGAGAATGAGGTGGTTAAGAAATCGCCCATGAAAATGTCCGGAGGGGCAGCAGAAGAGCCTGTCACCAGCAGTATGAGGGGAGCGACCCCAGAAACTTCAACAGGGGGTGTTAACAGGCCGACGGTAGGCCTCAATGAAGTTGCATGGGATCAGGTCAAAAGGGGCGGGCGGCAGGACACCAGAGATAAAGGAAGGCGCGAAAATCAAGCGCTGGTTACAGAGCAGGGGCGGGTGAGTGTTCAGGACAGCTCACAGTTGAGGAAAGGGTCACCGCGCCGGCTAGTGGCACAGCCTTCCGGTTATGAGGAAAGCTTTCCCAGGTTGTTTACTGGGAGACCCCAGACTGATAAAAGCACACAACAACAGTGGGGTCACGGGGCTTACAATAAGTACACCAGGGCGGAGGAGTTATCTCCCACCTTTCATGTGCAGGAGGCACGTTCTTGCCAGGATGGCAGGGCCCGTAAATCTTCTCCTCCAGCTATGGATGGTTACAATGGAGAAGTCGGGGCAAGGGACCGGGATATGAGAACCGAGCAGAGAGGTCCGGGGCTGCCCCAGGGGAGAAGGGTCGACGGTGTCAGAGTTGAAGCAGGATTCAGGGCAGGACGTGTGAGGGGCCGAGGCGGAGCCAGTGTGAGACCTTACCGCAGGGCTGAGGATTTTTAATAGATCCACAAAGCAGGCCCACAAAGAAGGGATTGTTTTTTAGTGATGAATAAACTAAAGTAAATGAGATCTTTAGTATATTTCAGTTAAATGATTGTTTGGTATGGAACCATATTTACTTTTAAGTGCGTATAAAGATGCCTTGGTTTTTTGTTTGAATTTGTTTTGGTTTTGCTGTATTTGAGTCTAGAGATAAGAGGGAAAGATGGAAAGATAACAGGTTGTGTGTGTGTGACAGATCTAGTTGTTAACTGTCCCCCTCTCTGCCCCCCCCCCCCCCCTTCCCTGACGGTCAGAGGATTCAGGGAAGGGTTGTACCCCAGCCCCTCTCAAGGAAGAGAACAGGATAATTATGTGTTTTTATTTTCATTTATTGTGTCGCTTTTTAGGATATAGTTCGATTAATGGGATAGAAGTATGATGTTCCGTTAAACAAAGTTTTAGCGTAACATACCCACTAAGAGTCTTACTCATGGAACGGTTTATTATTTTGTTTTTGTATTTTAATGTTTTAAAAGTGTGATTACAAAAGAAAAGGGGAAGATTTTTCACCTCCCTGCCAAAAATAAAGAGAAAAGGATAGAGTAGTGAGTTTTTTAATATAGATTGTGCATGCCTTTGGTAGGATTAAGCTTCCAGATGTGCATGTTAAGAGTAGTGTTTAAATGTGTGTACTAAGGGTATCTGAGTCATAATTTTGAAGGAGGGATTAACATTTTGAAGTGTTTGTAATAACAAAGTCATGAAACAGGCCAGGGCCTGATGGTCAAAGAAGATAAGGATTTGGGAGGAGGGTATTTGAGGAAGGAGGCTAGAGGAGAGAGGGACCTTTTTTCCCCCATTGCTAGCAGTGTCCTCAGGAGAGAACAATCCTCTGTTTTGTGCTCCCGGTGAACATTGAATTTTTTTCCCTATAGTTTTAGATACGTTTTTTTTTCCAGTCATTTCTTTTTACCTATTTGATATTCTCTTTTCAACGGATATTTTTTCTGTATCCTATAGCTTTTCTAACTTTTTGGTTGTATTTTTGACTATTTTGCCATTTAACCATTTTTCTTTGCTGTAAACCGTATATCTGCAAATTATCTGGAGAAATAAACACATTTTGGATTAACAAACAACTTCCGCTTGCCGTTCATCTATGCTGGTGAGTAATATTGATGTGTTTGTATGAGTGTATGTTTATATGATGTTATGAGGCGGATTTTAATCCCTGCCTCATTTTATGTACTATCTGCTGTTATCTTATCATAGTTGGTATATTTTGGACAGAAGCAAAGTGAACAGGTAATCAGAAGAATTACACCGGAATTGTGCAGCAAGCAGTGTCCACGGGCGAGTCACTGGGAACTCTTGCTGTTTTTCCTGTCAAAGAGGTGCTATCCCGCTCTATATGAGAGCCGGTTTGTACCCTCTCAGGACACCTGAACAGTGGTATTTCCTGGGTCCTATTGCCAAGGGCAGTAGGGGCCTGGGATCTGACTGCATCAGAGCATATACCTGGATTTATCACTATAACCGACAAGGGGTGTGATCGTCGGAAATCGAATCTACAACAGGAGGAGATTTGTTGCGGTGACACGCTCAACTGGTCGACATAAACACATCGGCATCGGACGATTTTAGATTAATCGGTTCGATTAATCAATCAGACCGATTCATTAATTTACAGATAAACAAGCCCAAAGTAGCAGCTTGAACAGATCTACAAGCTCACAATATTAAATATAGAGGTATTTAAGTTAAATCTGACTTGCCTAAGCCTGCAGTGCAGACACCCTGTTACATTTTTCAAAATGGACAACATTATTATAATGTTTCAATACAGAATGAGATCATATCGACATCGGTAATATCGGTTATCGGCCATAACAGCAATTCATTATATCGATATTGGCAAAAATGTCTCATCGGCACATCCCTGATATAGAGCTATCTTACTGGAATAATGTAGCACCTGACATCTGTCTGACAAAAAAACAATCAGCCTTTAAGAAAAAGGTAAAGAGTTAGTTACTTGAATATAGATGACCATATAGTTGAGAGAACTACTTTAGGGTAAATTCATTAATTTAATCTATTCTGTACCAGTGTTTACGTTTTAATTTATGTTTTAAAGTATGTTATTTGAATTAATGCAATTGAATTGTGTTTTATATTGATGTAACTGTGAATTAATGCAATTCATGTTCTATTGTTTATGCATTTTGTAATATGTTTTGTGTTGACCCCAGGAAAACTATAGCTTCTGGGGTATCAGGCATCAGCTAATGGGGATCCTTTTCAAATAAACAAATAAATAGCTCAGATGCCAGTGCTTCACATTAAGGCCTTTATGCCAGTACTTCACAAGGCTGTTTCAGGTACCTCTTCGTTGCAAATAAGCTCAACCACTTAAGGATCCAAAGAATGGACCGCTCAGCAAGAAAAGCAGATCTACAAACTCACATTGCATCGCATTGCAACGTGTTGTGACTTGTACATCTCACAGATTGGCTTTACAATGTAGACATTTGACGATAAGCAAGATATTCAATCACATACGTAGAATCCAGAGAGACAGTGTAATGCCTCAAGAAACTACAAGATAGGCCTATAGCTGGTCAACTAAACCAGTGGTTCCCAAACCTTAGTTTCAGGGCCCACTTGAAAATCTCAAAAGTGTTCCCCATCTGACCTAGTAGTAGTGTTGTTAGTGTTTTGAGAGGCCTGTATATTTTAGTGACATTGAGATGTTAGTGAATCATAAGGTGCAAGCAGTCATTATATGAATATACTATATGTACAACTTAACAACTAGCAACTTCTTCCACTTGTCCTGTCATCACTGTGAAGCCGGTAAACTCATATTTCAGAAACTTTGGCAATTGTAGGTAATGTCCATTAGATAGAAATATTACACATGCACAGACCAGTGTCTTCTGCTCCTTCTAACCCACCACTGAAGTTGTCACGCTGCTCAGACAACAGTAGAGGCAAACAGCCACCTGACAAGCTGCCTGGTATAGATCTGATGCAGTATGTGACCTCCTTGACCTCCTCCTTTGACATCCTGTAGTTAACTTTACAATGACACTCCTGTTCCTCCGTTCCATCCGGGCAGTCCCAGAAAGATGTCAGGTCACCCTGACACGCCTGCTGATTGGTCAAAATTACTGCACTTTCACTTCCTAATTCACTGACGAGCCAGCCAGCCAGCCTGCCTGCTGATGGTTTCCATGGTGATAAGCAGTTTGGTGAAACCATGTAAAACATTATATGCCAACAATGTTTGGAAATCGTTATCACTAAACATGTCATAATGATAATCAAGTATTTCAGTCATGTTGTACGTTTGTATTTATTGATGTTATTAATTCGTAACCTTACATGAATTACACTATTTATTCAGTTATATCATGACATTGTGCATCATGAACTTATGGCCATTCATCTTAGCATTTTAACAAGAGCACTTACACAATCACTGGTTCAGAATCAGTGCACTGTTCACATTAAGACATGATATTATTTGTAATGGTCACCTTTAGCCACTAGATGGAGTTCCTGCTCCTCAAAGTTTATGTGGCGGTCACATTGTTGCGCTAGAGAACAACTAAGTTGAGCTTTAAAATGTATGATTGTCTCTCTCTCTCTCACACACACACACACACACACACACACACACACACACACACACACACACACACACACACACACACACACGCACACACAGACAAGCACTTGGAATTGTAGGGATTACAAAAAATACATATTTAGCCACTTGTTCGAATGGAATGGAAAAAATCAACAACCTATAAAACATGAACCTTGGTTGAACATTTAATTTCATTTATTTTATTTCGAATAGCCAATCTACAAGGTCACACACTCAGAAAAGTGAAACAATCGCCTTGTAAGTATGACTATTAAAAAAAGGTATATTAGCTTAATAAAATCTGTGAATATCACTTATGGGCCGGACTAATACGAGTGGATCCCGAGTGGCAGGCTGGCAGCCATTAAAAAATAAAAACGTTTTAGTCTGAGCAGCAGCAGCAGTAGCCGTGCCACGCAAGTTACAAGAGAAGTTCTCCTTCATGGTAAGTAGCCAGCTATCAAATGTTAATTAAATGTTGACCGTGTCTTCATACTTTATTTTTTTTGGAACGGACATGGTTCACTGTTCACAGCCATGGTTCACATGACTAGCAAAACTAATGGACTGTCAGAGACTCAGAGTGCATGCTAATTTTCATTAAGCCCCACCATAACGTAACGCCTGTGGTCTTCGACACTATACACATAAACTACACATGTTTCAGCCGTGTATATATACACAATATCATGTTAAAATGCATAGAATAGCCTATAGCCCTATACACATTATTTGCGAGGGAAAGTTCGCGCCGAACGGGAAGGGCTCAGGGCTGCATGGTAATTGTAGTTCATTTGACTTACAATTGTATGTATGGCTCACTGAAATAACTATCAAAATGGCCGCTATAAGCGCGGGCTAGCTTGTATTTATTATTTATTTTGTTGAATTCTATGCTTTAATGCTAAACTAAAAATGCTTCATTTATACAGTAAACGTTAGATGATAAGCTTGTTGTTTTGCGGTGCCTGCGTGCGATTCATGTTTAACGTAGGCCAGCAGTATAGGCTATAGGCTTGAACTTTTAGAAAGATTACTTTTGCTAAGGGGGACAAAGACCAACAGGGGAGCTCACGACGGGACGAACGGCCGCGACCGGGCGTCGCTTAACGGGGGAGGATCATGAAGAAGCGACGCCGCATGGGCCGTCGGAGCCCCCCCTGGGGGGGCCGCCTTAACCGACCGCAATAGGCGAAAAATCAACTGAGAGTCTGCAACGGAACGGGCTGGCGGGGCTGCGATATTAAACATTTTTCAGGGAGAACTCTCGGGGCCTCTAGCCTTCGGGGCTCTACACAGCTGCATAGTTTGCGTATAGCGGCAAAAACCGCCCCTGTTGGTGTAGAATGGTGAATAAATCTTCAGGCAGCGTCAGACAGTGCAATTACATGTGGACATTGTCATCCAGCACAATCATTTATTGTAGAATTATAGAATTATAGAATTATAAACTGCATGGAACGAAATGGATTTAGATTAGTGCTAAATGTCTGTTTGCAAAAGTAATCATTCTAAAAGCTCAAGCCTGCTTGTGAGATTGTAGATGAGCTATTTCCACATTTATGTTTTTAAAGTATACAGTGTAAAGTATACAGTTTAATGTTGGTGTTTGTTTTGTAGACTGTCGAATAAATCACTGCAGCCAAGAGCCAACATCAGAGAGTGGACATTGTCAACTATAGCCTGTAAGTCCAGTATCATTAAGGCATTTTATGTCAACTTCTTATGATGCAATCATACTGGCAGATGCAAAAGATACAAAGCTAGTCCATATTATTTGCACCTTTGTAGCTAAAGTTGAAACCAGCTCAACTTTTTGTAGCTGTTGTATCTTTTGCGCCTGCTACAAACATTGGCTGTATCTTCATGTCGCTCACTTCCATTAAAAAATGAATAGTAGACTAGACTGTATCTTTGCATCTGTCCGTGTGACTGTGATCGCAACTTTAGGTATTTAACTATTTATGGACTAAAGTCCTGTATAAAAATGTATGTTGCTTTGTCTGATCATGTGCATCTCTGCATATTTGTCTGTAGGCATCAATGTCTGGCTCCTTCTCTTGTTTGATTCTCCTTCCCTGCTGCTGCCAACAAAGCCTTGTCACTGCTTGACCTGGGTTCCAGGAGGTAACAACCGTAAAAAACACACACAATGTATTCATAATTTCATATATACATCGTTGCTGTTGGGCAGAAACCTCATATCTCCATATTTCAACGGTTGATGTTTTGTTAGCTTACGCATGTTTCATGATAAATGTTTTTATGTGATGTATTCCCCATGCTTTTTGTTCTTGCTTAATGTAAGTCGCTCTGGATTAAGAGCGTCTGCTAAATGCCTAAATTGTAAATTGTAAATTGTCACCCATACTACAGTGTCTGCACAAAAGTAGCAATAAATAGCCGATCTACAAGCTCACAGCATGTCTCATTGTGATGCGTTGTGTGCATGCTTGTAAATCTGCCATTTCAGCTTTTTGGGGGTTTTAAACTATTAGTCTTTCTGTGGCATTTATAAATATTGAATCAATGAAAAGTATTGACAAGAGCTAAGGATTGAACAGTGTGCCTTATGGGAAATTAACAGGGTTTCATTATTGTGTATTTAGTCTTATTTTCTACTGTCCATGTCTTCCAGCTCCACCTCAACTCTGCAATTCAACAGTCTGGACAAACCAGTGACTGGATACCTTACTGGTATGACACTGTTTAATAATTGTTTTAGAACCTTTCTATACAGTTATTCAACTATATTCCTGAAACATTGTGTTGCAGATATTATTCATTTACCCCTGCGTTGTCTGCTTGCTTATATGAACACAGCTGCTTCAATAATTCTTCCCTGTGTTTGATCCTTGAGGAGGATAATTAAAATGTTGAATCATTGAGATTTTACAGTTGGGAGTAGATGTAGTTTATCAGTGATATGGATTTGAGTGGTGCCTGACAGCTCCAACTAACTGCTATGTCCGTATGTATGTCCTGATGAGTACGAATTGGGGTTGATTGGGCTGATTCAGGTCACACACACAGCAGCCAGAGTACAGTGTACAGTACGAGTTATACTGTAGAGTATGAGTAGTACAGTACGATGCATATAGGTGCATCGCTCAGTTCACACAGGTGTGATTTTTATAGATTAGTTATGACAAATATTAGTCAAACTCATTTTTGAAAGAAGTCTGTTGGTTCCCTGTTAACACCTAGTGTATCTCTTCTTTGTTTTACAGCTTATGGAATGGCGATGTAAACACTGCTCTTTCGTGGCTTCAACAAAAGGGACACTGCTGAAACATTACAGAGGGAATCACGGTACATTGGGACATGGCTATTCAGTTTCCTGTATTCATTTAAACTGTCCTTGCAAATTTAAGACATGGGGTGGCCTGCACTCACACTTGCGTAGATTGCACAGAACTGAAGAGTGTGAAGTTGTGCATGTGCAAGCTTTCAGATGTAACATTTGTGACTCATTTCATTCTTTACCTCCCAGACTGTCCTGTGAGAGACAGTAAGGAACTACAAGAGCTGTACCGACACCAACTGATCGACAAGTCAAAGAAGAAAAACAGCACAGCCATCAGGGACTTGATGTGCAGAACCGTTGCACATAGACGACACGACATCATCCGCCAGCAGATGAGCATCAAGGATGTAAAGGAGAGTTGGCCGGCCTTGTTTGATGCTTCACAAGTGAGTAAATTGGATTCTTGTAGCAGTGTTCAACATAAATGACATCCTGCATGTGACACACATTTACATTGTATTTAACCAATTGTACCCATTCCTGGAGCAACAGTGGTGGAAAATGGATGTACAAGATCACAATGTGTTTTTTTGTTTTACTCCCTTCCCCTCGTCTGTTTTTCAGGTCAGCGCAGAGTTCAAGTTGATCACTACAATGAAGACATCAGGCAAAAATGAGTGCTCTGCTTCAGGTAATAAACCATTTAGAAAATAGCAGATATGCAAGCTCACATTGCATCTCACTGAAGTCTGTGAACTTGCAGATCTTCTATTTTCGGTATTCATTCACTTTAAAAAGCTAGAACACTGGTAGAAGTTTGTGTTGTAATTTCCTTGTAACTTCACATGACCAATTTTGTTTTTCAAAAGAGTAAAAAAGGCAAAAGTTTCGGGATAATGTGTTTAGCACTGGTGGAAATGGGGCCCTAAATGCTAAAACTGTGTGCAGACAATTGAAACGGTAGACAAAAGCCCAGCTTGAATGTGCAAAGTAGTGCATTGTATTAAGGATAAAACTTCGTCTGCAGAGTGGAAACCCCATACAGCTAACCAGAGGAATCGTGATCAAGTGCCTCATCGACCATCTGGGAGAAGAGCCTGGGGCCCTGATCAAGGACATTGAAGTTAGTAAAATAAAGTATTTAACAATTTGTAGTTTTAACTAATGTCATCATCATGGCTAATTGTGAGACAATATCTCAAACGTGCCAAGAACGGCAGAGTGAGGAGCTCGTTTTGTGAGAAAGTGTCCAGAGAATCAGGTTGTGAGATGGCATGTCTTGCTACTGCAGTTCAGACATGCGTTCCTACATACTGTCCTCCTGGTAAGGTCAAGATAAGTTCAGGTCTGCACTGCACATGGATACAAGTTCCATAGCAACATAGACAGCAGCATGTCTTAATTATGGAAGCATATGTTGTACAGCAAAAATAGCAGATCTACAAGGTCACAAATTAGCAATAGAATACATGTTTAGAAGCTTCTTCCTTGAACATGAATTGTCTTAAAAACAAAGTTTAATGCCTGCGATTTCTTCAACTGGTTGGCAGCAAACGTTTTCAATTGCAAACTCAAGACACTTTTCATGTAGAGCAATTAAACTGACGAAGATCCCACCCAGAGCAGGGAATTGTGCAACAGTAGTAACTGTTTAGAATGATAATACCGTGAACATCATCATTACGTTTTCATTCATGAGATTTTATTTTTACAATGTGTGCAGGATGCTGGTATCGATGTAGAAGAGGAGTTGTCGGGGGAACTGATGACTACAGGCTGCAAACCCAAGAATCACCAGCTGCTGATGTAGGTATTGTTATTGAGGGCATCCCTGTCCTAAACAACCTCTGCGATATTAGCAGAGCCTGCTGCTATCTCCTGCGACTGACCTACTGTACGTGTTTGACTTGAAGTACCCCAAGAAGTTCAAATATATCTTGGAGGTTTTTCAAAAGGTACTGCTTGGACTAGACCCTCAACAGCTTACACCCAAAGTGCAGACACTGAAAAACTGTCTGTTTGGCTAGTGTCCTGACTGACAAATCAAACGCAGCTCGCGGAGTCAGTTCAGTCAGACAACCTCAAGGGGGGTTCTTGCCATGTCCATGCCCTCGGGCGCATATTCTCGTGTATTACTAAGGTACTACACTCATGCTCCTTCCTACCTGCTCCGTGGACGTGGCAGTCAGCTGATCATTTGTCATGTTATTTAAGCTCACCTCAGTCTCTGTTCTTCCTGCTGTCTTTCTCCTGCTGTCAGCGTCCCCGGACCGTTGGTATGCGCCTGTTCGCTATAGCTCTATTTAGCTTTCTTATCGTCATGTACTCCGCTCTCTCCGAGTCGGATGATGACGACGATTTTACGGTAATCGATCCTGATCCCGACGCTTCTCTCGACGGCCAAGACCAATATGCCGGTATCGGGTTAACCTCATCGCCGTCGCTATTCGCGGCAACAGTGACCGGACCAGAAGAACCGGCCCCAAGACACAGCTCCCGCCTGGTGCAAAAGAAACTAGCCGACTGGCCTGTCGAGCGCATTTTGGAAAGCCTCTAGGCCCGGAGCGTCCCCGCCCCCGTAGGCTTGAGCCACGAAGAGCTCCTGCAGGTTCTGGTTTCTGCAGAAGAGGCCCAGGTACAGGCGATCCATGCCGGCGAGCAAGATCCCTCGCTAGCCACGGCACCCACCGCCACCTATGCCGGTAAAGGTAAAGGCCCCGTAAAGAAACGCTCAGCAGGCCGTCCCGCCGGTCCCGCTGCCGCGGCAAAAAAGAGAAAAAACTATCCATCCGCGTCGGCGCCAGCGTCCAGCAGCGACAAAGACGACATAGTTTTGGCCACCCTGCTAAGCCTAAAATCTTCACTAGACTCAGTGAACACCAGGATCCTCGCACTGGAAAATAGCAACAGCCCAGGGCCCCCCGGGCTACCCACGCCGCCCACAGGCTCCCTCCCAGCGGCATAAGCTTCCCCAGCAGCCACCACCATGCATCTCCAGCTCCAACCCGTCAGTCATGAGTCTCCTAGCTCGCTCTCCGGCGTGTGGCCACGCAAAACCTGGGGAACAGCCGTTCCAGCCCCCTTCTCAGGCTCTCCTTTCATCCCTCCAGCCGCTGCTATCTCCGAGAGCCTCAGGAGCAATATTCTCGCAGGCCTTGACGTTAACCTGGTCAAGATCCTCATTAACGCAGACGCTTCCGATAGGAGACTGGTGGAATGCGGAGATTTCTCCATCATGTTAAAGGACGCGGATCCTAGGCTGACCAAAACCCTCACCTTATCCGAATTTGTTGCAGCTTTCGGTGTATATAGAGACTGTATTTGTGCCGTTTTTCCCCAGCGCAGAGAGGAGTTGGACACTTATATGGCCATTATTGCAGATCTAGCTTTGACCTATGGCGGGTCCCTGTTTTATGAATACCATAAATCCTTCTCTGCCAAAGCAGCCATGCTCATCCAAAAATTTAACCAACGCGCCGATTGGGCAGTTGTTGATTTGGCTCTTATCAGTAGGACCTTCACCGGGCATAAAATGCTAGTTTGCGTCATTTGCGGTTCTTTCAACCATTCGGCCAACTTCTGCCCCAGAGCCATGCCCGCCAAAGAGTCAAAGGCGGAGTACCAGCCCCAGGCTGATAGTAACTATAGGCCTACTTCGGAGAATCCCCCCCGGTAGACCCGGGACCTCAAAGAAACAGGTGCGTTTTACGCCAGGGATGCGCTCGCCTATTTGCAACCAATTCAATGAAAACGTATGCTCTTACCCTAATTGTAAATATATGCACATTTGCAGCTGGTGCGGGGATGCCCACCCAAGATCAGTCTGCCCGCGGAGAGCCCGCCAGCCTGTAAAATCAGCGAAATAAAAAAGAAGCATCCATCCACCCCTGTGAACGTGCCTGCTCTGTCCAAGGCCCTCAAGGATCACCCTAACCGATCTTTTGTGGATTATTTGTTGTCTGGGTTAGTCCAAGGGTTTATGGCTGGTCTGTGCTGGCTCCCCAAAATAACCCACGTTTGCAAAAACCTCCAGTCCGCGTTCTTAGAACCCACCGTAGTCGACGAGCTGCTCGCGAAGGAAATTAAAAAGGGTCATATGATCGGGCCTTTCAGTAATTCCCCTTTTTCCCCTTTTAGAGTTAGCCCTATAGGAGTAGCAACTCGCAAATATTCCGGGAAAAAGCGCATGATCATCGACCTATCCGCCCCCCACAATAGCTCAGTTCCTAGCATTAACGAATTAATTCCTCTGCCTCCTTTTTCCCTCTATTATGCCACCGTAGATCATGCAATTCAAATGATCAAATCCGCAGGCCCAGGGGCTTGGCTGGGTAAAGCAGACATTACCGATGCTTTTAAAGTCATGCCTCTTCATCCCTCTCAGTGGCATATTTTCGGGGTAAAATGGCGTGGGAAATTTTATTTCGCTGTTAAATTAACCTTCGGGTGCCGGAGCAGCCCACGCATTTTTGATTCACTGTCAGAGGCGCTATGTTGGATCCTGTCAAACTCATTCAAACTGCCGTTCGTTCTCCACCTGTTAGACGACTTTCTGGTCGTAGATTTCGCTCATTCACCTCCAGCCCGCTGCATCTCCATTTTGAGGGACCTATTTAAAGAAGTAGGAGTCCCCCTCTCAGAGGAAAAAACAGTAGGCCCTCTCACTAAGCTAGAATTTCTCGGCATTTCGCTAGACAGCATCCTCATGCAAGCCTCTCTGCCCCTCGAGAAATTAGTTCGCATCAGGGAATTTCTCAAAAAGAGTTTAGAGCTAACTTCCATGCCAAAACGCCAGCTTCTTTCCCTATTAGGCCACCTTAATTTTGCTATGCGAATCATTCCCCAGGGCCGCTCCTTTATTTCTCGTCTCTTAGACATGGCTAAGTCAGTTCCCAATCTTAATGATTTAATCAATCTAGACGAAGGTTGCCAATCTGACATTCGTTTCTGGTCCATGCTACTGGACCAGTGGAACGGCATTTCTTTTTTCTATAACGATTTTGTCGAGTCCTCTTCCTCGTTACGATTTTTCACCGATGCCGCCCCGTCCGCCGGGTTCGGAGGGTTTTTTAATAATCAATGGTTTGCAAGGCCTTGGCCTCCCGAAATCACAGCTTTGCCAGACAGCGAAAAATCCATCGCCCTGTACGAATTGTACCCCATCGTTCTGGCGTGCTTGATCTGGGGAAAAGAATGGAAACTTAAACAGATCACGGTCCTTTGCGATAACGAGGCAGCAGTCAACATCATTAACAAAGGTCGTTCTTCCGTTCCCATTATTAATAGACTAATCAGGAGACTGACCTGGACTTGTATTAATGGCAATTTCATTCTGCGCGCTGCTTTCATTCCGGGCCATCAAAACTCCATAGCCGATGCGCTGTCCCGATTTAAATTCCAGGAGTTCAAAGCGCTGTGCCCCAATGCAAATCCAACCAGCCTGCCATGCCCTCCTTTCTGCCGAGCGACCCTCGACTAATTTCCTTTATTTTCAGATCTTTTGGACTCCGCTGTCAAGATCATGAAAAAAGGGTTGTCAAAATCTACATTAAAAAACTATGATTCAGCATGGTTCTTTTTTTCCTCTTTCTGTTCAAATTTCTCTATCAATACAACCCCAGTAAATATTCCCATGATATGCGCTTTTATAGTGCACTCCTCAAAAACCCGTAAACTTCAACCCTCCTCCATCAAAGTCATGTTAGCCGGCGTCCAATTTCATCTCCGGTGCCTGGACCCCGCTTCGTGTAGCATTCTCAGCCATCCTTCCATCCGCCTGCTGCTCAACGGCCTCAAAAAAGACCAACCCCAAGGGAAGGATAAAAGACTACGCCTTACTCTCACTCTGGTACACCAGTTGGTGTGTAAACTTAGGCTGGGGTGCTTTTCTACTTACGAGGATAAAATGTTAGAAGCCATTATTCTCACCGCTTTTTATGGGTTCTTAAGGTGCGGGGAATACTCCACCCTCTCTCTTTCTTTCAATCCTCAGCATGACGTCACTATTTCCGACGTTAAATTTGATGTTAATTCGTTCTCTTTATTTCTTAAGCACTCAAAAGGTGATGTAGGTAAAAAAGGGGTATCGGTCGTTATAGCTAAAATTAATTCTGGTTTCTGCCCCTTCTCTTCCATGTCTGCCTACCTGCATTACCGAGCCACGGCCCGCCCTCACGATCCCCTGTTTCTCACCCCCGGCGCAAAACCCATGACGAGGGCCTGGTTTGCAGGAAAGCTGAAGTTGCTGTGCCAGTTCTGTGATCTGTCTCCCGAGCTCTACCCTCCTCATTCCCTTCGCATCGGAGCGGCCACTACAGCATCCATGAAACTGCCTTGGGGCGGTGGTCTTCAGGAGCCTTTGAGCGCTACGTGCGCCCAAACCAGGCAGAGATCGTGCTGGCCCAAAACCTAATGAGTTCAAGTGTTCTGTAAATATTCTCTTCTGAGTATAATAAATGTCAGTATGCATATATGGTGGTCGCCGGGTGGAGTTACTACAGGTCGTCATTAACTAATGGCTTATAGTTCAGTTTCTCTCAAGCCCATGTTAGTGGATCTAGAGAAACAGCGGGCCGATGGCGTTTCCTCATACTGGCGTAGAGGACGTCGGCATACCGGTGTATGGTTGCACTACACGTAAGCCCTGTGAAAGCAGCGTAGGATATTCCTCCATATGCTATGGAGGAATACCGGTGAATGGTTGCACTACACGTAAGCCCTGCGAAAGCAGCGTAGAATATTACTCCATATGCTATGGAGGAATGGCCTATCGGCAAGCGCTGCCATGCAGGCCTCATTCAGCTTAAGCTTAAAGTCTAGCATGCCTATTCTCAAAAATGGTTTTGAGTCCGGCGCTCACCCCACACATATAACTTTCCCAGATAAGCCTCACGATTACCAGCGTGGCGTCATGGCACACATAGCTCACATAAAGTTAAAATATCCGTGCAGATCCAGAAATTGCATAGCCGTTGCATTTCTTCACTATCGAGTGGGATATCTGCCCGGATGGGTATCGGTTGAGGATTCCCGTAGGTTTGATAGATTGAAATATTTTCAATGTAGGAATACAGTACAAGTACAGTACAAGCTCACCTCAGTCTCTGTTCTTCCTGCTGTCTTTCTCCTGCTGTCAGCGTCCCCGGACCGTTGGTATGCGCCTGTTCGCTCCCACCGCCTCCCCAGCACCACCAGTGGGCTCTGCTTCATCGTTCCCCATGGGGGGGTTATTGTATATCTATCTCCCTGCTCTTATGTTTTATGTTGTTGCTAATCATGCCGAGCAGGGAGAATTCCAGCAGAGCCGAACGCCAAGTCAAATATCATATGCACACTTGTTACTCATGCTGCAATAAATATTGTTTAATCTATTCGTGAGTTGTCTGACTGAACTTCAGTTTGAATGTTTTCAGTGAAAACAGATTAGTAAGAAACCACATCACATATGACAAAAGTCTCCAGGTGTTTTATTTTTGTGATGCGATAACTGGATGCACATACTATATGTTTTTAGTAGGGAGGCTGAAATGTGTATCAGCACACTGCAGTTTTTTATGGAGTGAGAGACTGAAATGTGAATCAGCACACTGCACTGTTCAAAAGGAAAGCCTATTGTATAAAGCATACAGCAGCATGTCAGATCTGTGCGTAGGACAGACTTGTTTTGAAGTGGAGGTGCTTATGTGTACACGGTGCATATAGCCAATTAGAATGTATTAATCTGTCCAGACCTCACCGATAGACAGTAAAACGTAATTTTTTCTATATTAAGAAATTCTTCCCCATTTGACCTTCCTGCTTTTTTTTCTTTTTCTTATACAGTAATCTGTTACTGATTTCTCCAAGCACATTACTTTAAAAACTAACATTTGTTGCTTAAAGGGCCACCGTTCTTTTATACTTAATGTTCATTTGTCTGGGTCTTGTAAAATTGTACAGCACCGAAAAACATGAACCCCAACAGCATTATTTAACAACTACACCAGGTTTTAATTGTGTTGGCTGTACTTTAAATCTGGTGTCTGCATGTGACCATAGATTAATGTTTTCAAAAAATATTCAACATCTTGAGAATGGCAGCTATTTTTGCTATTATGAAGTATGATGCGTCTGTGTGTGTGTGGTAGAGAATCAAATTGTGTTTTCAGGTGTGTGTGTGTGCGCATGTTTGTAGATCGGCTAATTTGGGTGCTAGACACCGGCATGCAGGCAAATTAATTAAACCCAGCCTTGACCTAAAATGTTTATGTCAAGTATAGTGTGTGTGTGTGTGTGGGGGGGGGGGGGTAGACAATCAAATTGTGTCTGTGTGTGTGTGTGTATACTTCGATATAGTTTCGGTGCTAGACACCGGCAGGCAATTAATTAAACCCAACCCAAAAAAAAGTCAAATGACCATCCTATAATGTTTATGTCCTCTCAACTATAGTGTGTGGTAGACAATCAAATTGTGTCCAGACTTTTGTTTTGTTTTATTTACCTGCCATGGGCAAGGAAAATGTTCTTTAATGTTGTTGCAGACAACAATTTGCACATTGTCTAAGGAAAATGTTCTGTTTCAGAGAATGCACACATTGTTTGTACTTATACGGCCCTATCTTTCGCCACTCCTTATCCCTGAACTTATTTGCCATTTTTTACTATTTTGAAACACACTTTGGGTTCAACTAGTCGATCGTCAAAATCGTAAAGAATGGTAAATAAGTTTACGGATAAGGATATAGCCCATAGTCTCAGGAAATGTTTAATGTTCTTAAAATGTATTTGCTGACATTGTAATTTGCACATTGTTTCGTGTGGCCAGACTGTTTCCTCCCATATGGGAGTGTTTAATACTTGAACGTTCACTTTGGTCAATTAAAAACGTACTTATCTGTATAATTGCATTGTGTATTCTCTTTGACAAAGGTAAATACAGAATTCCTTTTTGATTAAAATACTATGAGTCGAATAGAGTTACAATATTGAGTAAATGTAACGCATATATTTAGTTAAATCAACCTATCAATTTCAATCCCATATACTCAAATTTATATGTAATTTTAACCTAGGTTTTCTAATGCATATTAAGTTTATCTACTCAATTATTGTCATTTCAAGGTGCTAATGCATATTAAGTTTATCTACTCAATTATTGTCATTTCAAGGTGCTAATGCATATTCATTTTATCTACTCAATAATTGTCATTTCAACCTGCTTTAATATATTACTCGCACTTACTTAATTTTTAAGGTAGATTTTACTTGATTTCATAGCAGTCAAGTTTACTCAATAATTAAGGGTGTAAAAATGATTCACCAATATATTTGGGTAGATAGTAGTTTCTGTTTTCTGAGTGCAGCCTGTCAATGTATTTCCACCATTTTAAAATGTTATGTTCAAGGGTAAGATAGCACCCCTTTAAATAACGTTTTCATCGAAGGCACCCCTGAATTAGCTACATTGCTACTTTAAAGCACCTTACATTAATGTTTAAATATTTTAGATTTCACATATTTCCCCCTTAAATACAGCATGTCACGAGGAGGACTTGAGAGAATGTATCCGTTTCCAATTCCATTTGGACAGATTGAAGATAACTTCCACTAGAACCCCAGTATCCCTATTCTGCTGAGAACAGATGATAATATGATAATGTAGGATAAGAGTGGCTTACCCTACATAACACCCCCCCCCCCCCCCCCACACACACACACACACACACACACACACACACACACGCTTCTTGTTTGCCCCTCTTTTGATTTTATTTCTAGTTTTTAACCTTTTAAACCTTTTAATTTGTTTCCTAATTAATATGTCTGTACTTCTTTCTGTAAAGCGACTTTGGGTACCTAGAAAAGCGCTATATAAATCGTATATATTATTATTATTAATAGTGGCCCTCACTTCACATGGGTGTGATGTTTTGTATTTGTCCATTGGAAAAATGTTTTTTTGTCATAGTTTTCGTCGGCAAAATTAACACTTCCTTGGACCAATCAGCTTTGTGGATTGGTCCAAACTGTGCATGATGTTTGTGTCACTAAAGCAATATAAGCCGCACAGCACACTATAGGGCCTGTTGTGAGAAATGTTCTGCTCGAAGTTGCATCTGAACGGAAGGCCAAAGACGACGGGGATGACTGGATTGATGTTCACGTCTGCAACACGGTGTCTTTGCACTTCACAGAGCCGACCCCAGCAGTGACACCTGGAGGAGAACGCCACATCGAGGTTCCACCCAGGCTGTCCGGACACGGCAGTGTTGATAGAGCACATCGTAAAATGTACTTTACACCACTGCTAATAGATGCTGTGTGTACACTTACACTTACATCTCTGATAGTGTTGTCTCTCACCTGCTGATTATATATGATGCTGCTATTTATCTCTGTTGCAAAGTACACTGCTATTCATTTCTGTTGCAGATGATACTCTGCGATGAGCATTTCTCTATTTGTATTTCTATTTTGACCAATGCACCTTATGAATTATTTATTTTACATGTTATATTCAACATTTCACTTGATGTATTATCACTCTTTCATGCTCAGATCATGTCTCAAATGTCCAGTTCTCTGGTTACCATTTCAGGCTCATCTGTATTCAAACTGAGAGAGAAGAAATTAGCACAACTTTTTTGTATATCATGTATTTTATAGTGACATTATGTTGTAAGCACACATGAGGATTTGTTTTTAATTGAAACTTGTGAAAGAAATATTGTGCAGGCTTAAGTTCTTAAATTGTAGAGCCTTCCTCTCTTCATAATACTGTTGACCAATTATATTAATAAGACATTTGTTAAGCATATCCCTTTACAGCACCTTCAACATTTCACAAAGGATAGTAATAATAAGTTCCAAGTGATAGGCCTGTTTCTGTAGTTTTGCTGAAACCCATCAGAGTCATATAGTTGTAAAAAGGTCTCAAATTCATCCATAATGTAATCATTAACAGGTGATTTGTACAATGCCAGACAACCAGTGACCATGAACACGTTTTATTTTGGCATGTGAATGTAGAGTCAATAGCGAATTAAGCACCAGCCATCATCATTTAGCCTATTTGCATTTTAACCTGGGGAAAGAATGTGGGTCTGTTCATTTTTTTTTTTTTTTATGATTTGTACTATTATTATTTTCTTCAATATATATATATGAAACAATGACAAGACACAACCAAAGAAATAGACAAAACAATACAATACTACAGATGCACAAAAAACGAAACATAACAAACACATAACAAAATAAACAAAACAATACAATTCTCCCTTTGCACAATGTAGTAGACGGGACTTCCTGGTTCTGTATCCCCCGTCTCTTCACTTCCGGCCCATCCACAGTGAATTGATTTCGCTGCATTTCTACGGACAATATTATTATTTTCTCGTCACTGGTAAATTCTGTAAGTACGTTTAAAAATTACTTTTATTTGTATGGTTCATTAATATACCTTTCGTTTTTATCGGAATTGTTTTATCGTGTGTTTATATTTCCAAAGAGAAATGATGTGGATTGCTACTAGGCGGTAGGCGGTACTAGACGAATTGGCTGTGCACACTAGCTGCTACTGTAGATTCTAAGGTAAACCTTTTATTATGCTACAATCTGTTTAATAAGCTAACGTTTGTTAAGTGTTTTTATCAGTGGTGTCTTTTAAGCTTTTGGGGCTTTATTTAATGTATAAATAAATATACATCAAAATAAACGTTTACTGTTAGGACCCGTTTGGGGAAGCACCCTATGATGGTTTAATTTGTTTGTGCATACTGCATATCATCATGAGACATCATCACGTTTGTTAGACCTAGACTCGTTTGATAATGACAAAGAACACGTTAGCAACATTAGCATCATCATCATGACATTTAGCATCACAGATTAGCTCCGTCTGAAGCCAATCTCTCATATAGCCATTAATAAACGGTTTGCATAATTACAGTACATTCAAGCACAACTCAATACAACAACTGTGAATTCAATCAATTCATCATAATGATAAATGATGTTTGTGTTTGTGATGTTTTATAATGTTATGCCAAATATGTTCAGTATGTCTGCTTTTTCCACCACTGCCTGCATCTGATCACAGATAAATGTATTTATCTGTACAAACACTCTGTACTTTATTATTATTTTTTCATATTATAAGGCCTACATACTCTTATTATTGCATGACAAAAGGTGAAATTGGGCTATCTACATGCTCACAAGTCACAATGCAATGTGGTCTTGTAGATCTTTTTTTTATTATTCAAATATGAATAACCCTGTTTCTGTGTGTAGGGACCCACAACCAGGTAGCCTTCATGATCATCTGACAAATACAGGAGGACAGTGTTGGCAGGTATGTTTTTTTTATTCATTTGTATTATTGTATCATACCACATCTGTCTGATCGGTGCAGTTATCCACTGGTCTCTCTCTCCTCTCCCAAACACACATCTTAATGAATTCCTGCCGTGCTTCTATGTACTCATATGTGTATTGGTCAAGACACTGTACCTAAAGAATGCAGCATTTTTGTGTCTGTGTTTCTCACAAAAGACTGATTCTTTATAAAAAACTAATTGTCTATATGCGCCTCGTTTTTTGCTCCAGGATGAAGAAAGGCACTGTAAAGTATATGAAGAGGGCGTGTGGTTCTGCAGAGTTTTGCTCAGTCCCTCTTTGCTCTACATCAGCTTCAGTCTGTTCGCTCAGTTTCCATGCCATCCCAGCTAATGCTGAACTGAGGGCAAGGTGGCTTGTCAACATCAAAAGGGATGACTTCATAGTTACTTCTAAGAGCAGGGTGTGCAGCAGGCATTTCCTCCCTGAAGATGTGGTAACAACTGCAGGTGGATACCATCGTATCCGAAAGGGAGCAGTGCCTGTGCTGTTCCAATGGAATGGCTATGATGTCCGCCAACGTATCAGTGTTTGGGAGAGGAGAGAGAGACCAGTGGATAACTGCACCGATCAGACTGACGATGATGACCCTGGAGGTGCTGAAGGTAACTGGTCTGATTTACATCTAAACTTAACACCAGACATCCCCCCCACCCCAACTGTTTACATATATTTTTGCTACTAGTGCTGATGTAGGGCATAATATTGTGTGTCTAAATGTCTCTGGATTGAATACACAGGACCACATTTGGAAACAAGTCCTCAGGACATTTTTGGGTTACCAGTTGTATGACTGTACTCGTGCTGTTAGCATTTCTGTCTAATAAAGTATTCATTCAATCAGCAGATCAGACTGTCAGTGACGAGGATGGAGCGGGTGCAATGGAAGTGTCTGACCACGACTACTGCACATCTCCTGAACCTGCTGCAGTTGACCTGGCCTTGAGCGAGAGGGACGAATTGAGAGATGAAAACCTTCAACTGAGGAAGCAACTCGAGGACATGACGATTCAATGTCGGTTTGGGCTGCATAGATTTGAAGGCTCAGACTCACAAATTAAAGTTTTCACAAGGTGAATGTAATATTGCACAAAGCATATCAATTTCATATGAATAACTTCACTAATGTATGATGCTGTAAATGCCATTAATTGAAACCTTGCTTATGACTGTGTCTTAATGTTTCTTAGATTTGCTAGCTATGAGCACCTGATGGCCTTTTGGCAACTCATTGCACCATCCACTGCCAACATCATCCGGGTCACTCGAGCACGGAGAGCCCAGCAGAGAAATGAGGAAATAATGTTTCCATGTAATTATTCAGTAAGTTATTCAGTAATTGTGTGTGTGTGTGTGTGTGTGTGTGTGTGTGTGTGTGTGTGTGTGTGTGTGAGAGAGAGATAAATTAATGCTTGACATAATTGTCTAATCTGTTTTGTACAATGTCTTACAGAGACATGCACTTCCTCCTATGGATGAGATGTTCCTCTACCTCATGTACCTGGCCCTGGGGTCCACAGAAGCTGACTTGGCAGACCGCTTTGGGATCCACACATCTACAGTTAGCCGGATCATCACAACATGGACCCACTACCTGTACTTCCTACTTGGCTCACTGAAAATCTGGCTGACTAAAGAGCAAGTTCAAGCTGCGTTGCCAAGGGAGTTCAGGCAGAGCCAATATGCAGACACACAGGTAAACATAATCACTCAAATACACTACGTGTTATATGTAATGTATTCCAAATAAACCTAACTTATCACTCAACGTTGCAGTAGGACATTAATGTGTGAAAGATTATTTGATGTTACTTGATTTGGCAGGTAGTTGTTGACTGCACCGAGCTGAGATGCCAACAGCCAGAAAGTCTGCCTCTGCAAAGTGAACTGTACTCCAATTACAAGTCTCATACCACCCTGAAGGGTCTGATTGGAATGGCACCGCATGGAGCAGTCACATTTATATCTTCCCTGTATGCTGGCTCCATCAGTGACAAAGAACTGTTTAAGCAGTCGGGCATCCAACGCCTACTGACAGAGGATATGGCTGTAATGGCAGACAAAGGATTTCTGATAGAAGACTGTATCCCTGGTAAACTGTATCGTCCACCCTTCCTCTCAAAACAGAGCCAGATGCCAGCGGAACAGGTGAAGAAAACACAGGAGATTGCGCACCTTCGAGTCCACGTAGAAAGATTAATTGGTAGGATTAAATTTAACAAACTCTTCCACTCTGACATCCCAGTGTCTCAGATGGGAAGCATAAACTCTACGTGGACCGTAGCCTGCTTGCTGAGCAACTACCAGTATGGGCCTCTTGTTAAGGCCTGGGCAATTCCATGTGATTAACAGCCACTCGATGGCACGCTACGAGCTTGTAGGTCTGCTATTTTTGAAAAAATGTGGAGCAAATCTTTTAATATATTCTTTCACAATGAACGTTTTAACTCATACCTTTGCTTCTGGGGGGCCCCTGAAACTACATATTTTCAGATGGGTGTCAGCGGCCAAATACAGATAAATCTGGGGTCCTTGACATGGAAAAGGTTGAGCACCACTGAGGTTTTTCAGAAAACTGTCAGGATTTAGAAGATATTTGTAGAATGTGGTCTCAGGTTGAAATGGGTTAAAAGAATGATAGCATCCACACTAGCAGGTCATAACACATTTTGGATCAACAGTTTTGAGAGTCCCTGGGACTCTGCAGCAACATGACTTTTCATAGGAAAGTTTCACTTAACTACACACAAGCCTCTCAGAAAGCCATAAATATATAAATACAATATCTACAACATACATGTGCTGTTCATGTATATAAGGCTGCCTTTGTTTTTGTAACGGTTATGATTAACATATGCTCCATTCACATTGTACGAGAGTGAAAGGTTGTTTTAACTAACATCTGCTAAATGCCTAAATTGTAATTAAACTTCTGGAAATGAAGCAACCACATTTTTGTTGAAATGTTTTTTCTTTTTTTATGTTCACCAGGTCCAACAGCATGATGCTTTAAATGTGTCAATTGTAACAATCCAGGTCTAAAATGGCTTGAATACTAAAATAATGTTAAAACATTTTTAAAAGTCTGCACACTGGGTCATGCTCCAAAGGTTATGTATTTCAACATTTTTACAACATTTGGTATTTGGAAATACAGAAACCCTTTTAGTAGGAATTGTAAAGAAAAACAATATTCTATGAATGCAGCCTTAAAGACATGTTAGTGTTTCAATGACTTTGCATTACTGCTAGATCATGCACTGTAACTGTTAAATAGTAGTAACATCAGCTCTCAATTCTTGAAACCGAACCAAATAAAAATAACTGCTCAGTACAAAACCAGGGACTTAAAAGAAACACGTAATATTTACAAGCGCCATTGTCATCTACAAATATATTTATAGAAATTGATTCTTTATGAAGCCTCTACTAGTGGTCTCTTGGCTGGAGCTCCAAGGTTTGAGTTCCCTTGGATAGATGCTAATCCACAATCAGTCCACCCTTACTATTGACATTCTCACAATAGCCATTTTGCCCTTACATGGTTCAGAACGTGTGAGAAAACACACCCCATCACAGTGTAGGACACAAGAGCAAAATGAGCACAAAATGACCACTTCACATGCTGGTTGGCTGTGGTTGGTAAATATGAAATAAACGCTTAAACGTAGCTAGGTGTAATGGTTGAAATAAATGCTTAAACGTAGCTAGGTGTAATGGTTGAAATAAATGCTTAAACGTAGCTAGGTGTAATGGTTGTAATGAGTCCACAGAAGACTTGTAAATAGGAAATAAATGCTGAGAAAATAAAAATGAAATAAGCCAGTTTTCTCAACTGTTTTCTGCAAGACATTGCTCTATAAGCCATATCTCCAAAACTGGTGGGTCGAACTGAACAACCTATGTCAATTTTAAGCTATGATTCCCTGCTTTCATGACATGAAAAAACAAATCCAATGGCAGTCCCTCAGTCAAATTTGGACACATATGGCAAACAAGAAAATGAAAACATGGCATTTAATGACAAAAAGGGTTGCTGAGATTTCTAGGAAAGGAATAGATCAGGGCTGATCTATTCCTTTCCTAGAAATCTCGGCATATAAACATAAAAATAATACCAATCACCCTTCTGTCGGATTTTAGCCAACACCTCTGGATCTCTGTATATCCTTTGAACAAAAAGGTCATCATGTGCGCACACAACAAAATCACACCAGTCCAGGCCTGAAGTGAGAAGCTGTCCTTGAATCTGCCAGTAGTATGCGTGCTGTTGTTTTAATATATGTGAGCCATCTTTCATGCTCATATACTTGCAGTCGACAAAACTTGGCACATTGGGGCACTTAAACTCTACCAGTCCATAAGGTGGGTTCTCCAGAGGGTCAAAGACTTTGCCATCAGGGGAGGCTGCCAGCCAAGGAACATCAGGGTGTATAACCAGGCCACAGGGGTAATAGTTAATGTTCTTCAACTTGGCATAGTCAATCGCTACCTCCACCTCCATCTCCAGGCCTCTCTTCATGTCAGCCGTTTGAACTGTGCCTCTCATGATTCGCTCTGCCAAATTTGTTGCTGAAGTCAGCCCCCGTACATGGCACGCCTCTCGGAACCTGTGCGCACACACATCAAATTATATTAAAATGTGCTTCTTAAATATACTATGGCAAAAGTCTACTGTGTGATATAATAAATGATCAATAGTTGAAGCCATACCTGGATGAGGTCAGTCTTGACTTGCGAAGCAACTTCCACTCAGAACTCCCACTCTGATCAGTTGTTGCTTCTTCGATTTTGTGTGCCGTGTCAAAAGTGACTTGAAGAGACTTCAGGTGAAACTCCTCGTGTTCACTTAAGACAAAGTCACAGCCTTGCAAATTCGGGTCAAGTCTGTACTCATCCAGGGGGATTGGGGGGAATGTTGGAGCATCTTCATGATGTGTGATGTAGTGTGATTGCAGTGGAGGCTGTTGGTACGAGAGGACACTTCCAGCCTGAACAGGTCCAAAGCGGGAGTCAACCATGGGTTGGTCTGCAGACATCCCCATGCTGCAGACTAAGGGCTTGGACAGGGGATCAAAGTTTTTGTAGGCCTCTTCCACCTGGAGCACAGAGAGGTCAGGGAGGGGTCCAGCCAGAGCCTTGTAGAGTGTGCTTCTGTAACACAGATGAGTGATCACTGATGCTAGTTGTTTACACATTTTATATAGTTAAGAATTGAACACAATACAAATAGAAAATCAAAATGTACTAATTGATGTTGAATATAATTTAGTTTAAAACCCTATTGTGAATAACTGGTGTGTATTGTTAAATATTACAAGAAAAGTATTATCAGTGTTTATCCTTGAAAGACTTTTTCCAAAAACTATTACATATTTACATACCTAATTCCTCCTTCCGCTGTTCCTCTTTTCGTGGGCTTGGAGATGGTCATTTCATCCACTGGACCAGGTTTCAGCCCCTATGAGTTAATTTAGCATTGCTTAGGTCTATGCAAAATTATGACATGACATGACATGCACACACACACACACAACTGACCATGGTTCTTGGCTTATGCCATTGTTGCTCCGTTTCAGTGCAGCTATGAACAGGGGGCACAACTTTGGTGCCCGCCTCGGAATATTGAGCCGACTGCAGTAGTAGTGCAACAATGTGGTTGCACATTGCTGTGCCAGCGACGCATGAACAATGCTGCTCAGTCAAGCTGACTGGCATGGAATGTTTCAGAACAACCTAAAAAAATGAAATAAATATTAGAAAGAACAAAAAATAGATTGAAATTGATAGTTTCAAATATTATATATTTTTCACAAATAAGAGACTTCCATAATGAACATTGAACGCTGCTTTGATACTCACCAGTCACCAGCAGTAATGATTAAGCAGTAGACCATGAACAGAGAACACAGCCATGAACAGGCTTTGAACAGAGAACACGTTCATGAACAACATGCAATCAACATAACTGGACCATAAACTGAAAACTAGGCCATGAACAGGCCATAAGAGTCACACACCACCCGTGAGTCCCACAAGGCTCCAGTCCAGAGTGCACCCATTTGAGAAGAACATGCACCCAAGAACATCAAAACATTGTAATTGGTCGCACCAGTTCACCTTGCATTTAGCAGTTCTGTCTATGTCGAGGCTATATCTATGTATAGGTTCACATAAATTATGTTTCAGAACTTACTTGCAGTACATGAAAATGTTAGGCACACAGTGCAACCATCTACAATGTTCGCCCTGAACAAACACCATCTCTCAATTTCACCCTACTGTTAAACTGTGGGGCTTTTCATTCTTCTTTAGTGACCTGTAGCAATAGGCTCTGATCCTGACTTCACCTGTCAGCTTGTCTTTATTTGAAACTGTCAGACATAAAACATGACGTGATGAATAACATGTTGAAGACAGTTTGATCAATTTCTCTGTGTTCAACAGTTACTTTACTTTATTTGTTTATTTGGACAGGACAATGCATATTAATGGACGTAACGGATATAGCACAGTTGCTAATTTTCATCCGCAGTCCTCACAATAAACACAAAACGGAAAACAGACAGGAGAAGAGTGGAATACATTTACATAGGGAACACAGCATTAAAAAGTTTTTTCAAAACAGTGTAGGCCATTCTGTCAACGCAAAAGGAAAGAATGATGGTACTCACCTTCATAGTTGAAAATATAGCTGGACACATACAATCTAAAGCCCTTGTCCAGCAATGAGTTGGATGCTTTACTGCTGGCTTTTACCATCCTGTGTACATCAGTGATTTTCATTTTTGGTAGCTCATCTAAGCACCTGGTGTAAAAAGGAGCCACTGCCATTCCTAGAAAAATAATAGATTTTCAAAATATTGCATTCATGTGTGAAAGGTTTGATTTACAAGTATGTATCCAACTTCCAGCATACAAATGGAACCAAATTGATCAGTACAGGTCCATCCTATAATTTTACATCTTGACTTAGATCTTCATACACTTGTATAGCAGGAGTATGCATGCAGACAGATAAACAAACAGAACACAGAAAGCTTCCATATATGATACAATAATAATGAATAAAAAAACATACCTGCCAACACTGTCCTCCTGTATTTGTCAGATGATCATGAAGGCTACCTGGTTGTGGGTCCCTACACACAGAAACAGGGTTATTCATATTTGAATAATAAAAAAAAGATCTACAAGACCACATTGCATTGTGACTTGTGAGCATGTAGATAGCCCAATTTCACCGTTTGTCATGCAATAATAAGAGTATGTAGGCCTTATAATATGAAAAAATAATAATAAAGTACAGAGTGTTTGTACAGATAAATACATTTATCTGTGATCAGATGCAGGCAGTGGTGGAAAAAGCAGACATACTGAACATATTTGGCATAACATTATAAAACATCACAAACACAAACATCATTTATCATTATGATGAATTGATTGAATTCACAGTTGTTGTATTGAGTTGTGCTTGAATGTACTGTAATTATGCAAACCGTTTATTAATGGCTATATGAGAGATTGGCTTCAGACGGAGCTAATCTGTGATGCTAAATGTCATGATGATGATGCTAATGTTGCTAACGTGTTCTTTGTCATTATCAAACGAGTCTAGGTCTAACAAACGTGATGATGTCTCATGATGATATGCAGTATGCACAAACAAATTAAACCATCATAGGGTGCTTCCCCAAACGGGTCCTTGCTCTAACAGTAAACGTTTATTTTGATGTATATTTATTTATACATTAAATAAAGCCCCAAAAGCTTAAAAGACACCACTGATAAAAACACTTAACAAACGTTAGCTTATTAAACAGATTGTAGCATAATAAAAGGTTTACCTTAGAATCTACAGTAGCAGCTAGTGTGCACAGCCAATTCGCCTAGTACCGCCTACCGCCTAGTAGCAATCCACATCATTTCTCTTTGGAAATATAAACACACGATAAAACAATTCCGATAAAAACGAAAGGTATATTAATGAACCATACAAATAAAAGTAATTTTTAAACGTACTTACAGAATTTACCAGTGACGAGAAAATAATAATATTGTCCGTAGAAATGCAGCGAAATCAATTCACTGTGGATGGGCCGGAAGTGAAGAGACGGGGGATACAGAACCAGGAAGTCCCGTCTACTACATTGTGCAAAGGGAGAATACTACAGATGCACAGAAATATCCCGCAGTCCACCCCAGCCCCAATTCCAGACATAGTTCTTCAATATATTCTTCCAACATTGCAGCTCGTTCAGAGCTCACTCAGAGCTAGAGTCCTGATACATGCATATGGTAAAAGCCCCATTTTGAGTCATAGTCGTCCATTCTATTGAGCAGCCTGTATGACAGTCGCTCGTAAGCGGCCACTAGTCCCATTGAGGCGTCCCAAAGGGACGGTGCCGGTGCAGATAGGGCCTTCCAGTCCTTGACCAGCAGCCTCCTACCTGACATGATGGCCGTTTGTATCCATTCAGCTAAAGGAGGAGCAACGTGCCTCAATGTGGCAGGATCCCCCAGAATGAACAGACTGGGTGAAGAAGGAATGTGTATGCCCGCTATTCTCTCCAGTCTTTCATGTATAGCGGTCCAGTATTCTTGAATTTTGGGACAGCCACAAAGCATGTGTACAAGTGTACCGTCTCTATCCTGACACCTCCAGCATTCAGGACCATCAGTCAAGCCGACCCTAAACAGTCTCGATGGTGTCCAATATATTCTATTTATAATTTTGAATTGAATCAACCTTGTACGTAGTTCTCTTGACATTTTCCTTCCATTCCTAAGAATTCTAGCCCAGTCACCATCTGATATTGTAATCCCTAAATCCTTTTCCCATGGCAACTTGGGTGTGGATTTACACTGGTCAGAGGCATCTAGCAACATGGCATAGTATGTAGAAGCCTCATGTCCCAATCCGAATATTTAAAAAATACTCTCCACTGTGTCAATTTTAGGGGGGGGGTGATGTGAGAGAACCAAAGGTTTTCTCCAATAGGTGTCTCAGTTGTAAGTACTGCCAGAAGTGATTATGTGGTAGGCCAAATTCCGTTTTTAATTCATCAAATGATTTCAAATTGTTTTCTTGGTATAGATCTCCCAGAATCTTTACCCCCCGTTGATACCATGGGTCCCAGAGGAAGGGCTTTTTACCTATACAGAGTTTGGGATTTTGCCAGATGCCAGCTGACCAATGGAGATGGGGATTGAACTTAAACATACAAGCTATTTTCCCCCAGACCCAGTGAATGTGAGACATAATCGGGTGTGATTTGCTAATTGAGTCCAGTTTAGTTGTGAGACATTCAATAGGCGTCAGAGGAGCACAAAGTGCGCTCTCAAGACTAAACCACGACGGGCCCTTTCCGGTGGAAGGGACCATTGTACCATATGCCTCATGGTCAGTGACGGATTAACCCCTCTCAAGGCCCTGGCGCTTCACCAAATCAAAAGGCCCCTACTGATTCAGCCAATTAATTAATTTATTAATTAATTAACATGCATGCGTTTAGCGCTGCCCGCAGACACACAAGACACATCAGGCACTGCCGCACTGGGCACAGCCTTTCCAACTTCAGTCTGCTAAACTATCTGCAATTTCCCCGAAAAAGAATTAGCCTATATCTACAAGCTCCATTAGCAGGCAGCAGCATGTTTTGTCTAAATTGTCTTTGTGGCCAACAAATGTAGCTACATTTGCAAACAGTGCTGTTGACCATGTTGTTACATGGTCCATATAACATGTGTGCACCAACAGACAATGCCAATATGCTATATTAACATTAGAACGTTTTAAAGACAGATTAATTATTGACGACAATGCAACCTGTGGGTCCAACGTCACTGAAAACTTTCATAATGGCAATTAAATTAATTTACTCACGAGTGCTGAAATCGTGAAATGGAGGATGTAAGAACACACTTTTGTTGTATTAGAGCAGGGTAAATATGAAGTTTTGCGCCAAGGTCTTGTTTATATTCCTCTTTACATAGGCTGTATGTTATTGTCGCAATTTGGTCCGTCTGAGATCTGACTGAGGGGGCCTTCCTGGGCGAGGGGGCTTCTGACGGCGTCGCTTACTCGCTTCCCCTCTGTCAGAGGTGGAAGCGACGCGCAGCCGTCGGGAACCCCCCCAAACCGACTGCCCCCCCCCTCCAGAAAACTGCTACAGAAACTGTCAGACGAAGACCAAAAACACTAGCGGGGGTTCCTATGTTGCGTTATATTTTTCGAAAGAAGCAACAGCTGTACCTATAGTCTCGTACCGGGCCCTGCAAGCTTCGGGCCCTGGCGCTTAAGCTCCACCTAGTTCCATTGTTAGTCCGGCTCTGCTCATGCTGAACGCATAGTGGTAGAGCACGAGATTGGGTATACCCAGACCCCCTTTATCCACCGGCTTCTGCAGTTTTTTTAAGTTCATTCTTGGACGTTTGTTGTTCCATAAGAAATTATTGCAAATTTGGTCAAATTGTTTGAAATAATGTAATGGAATCTTAACTGGGAGGGCCTGTAGCAGATAGTTGAGTCTTGGAGCACAGTTCATCTTAATAATGTTTGCCTTACCCCACATAGAAAGAAACAAAGGAGACCATCGTTCTACATCAGTCCGTATTTTATCCAGGAGCGGTTCAAAGTTGTTTTTTACTAACTCGTCCAATTTAGAAGGGAAGACTATGCCTAAATACTTTATGCCCTTTTTAGGCCAGTCAAATGAACCCGCCTGAAACAATGATTTAGGACAGTATGAAGTGAGTGGTAGAGCCTCAGATTTTGACCAGTTTATCTTATAGCCTGATATGGATGAGAACCTATCAATAGTTTTAAATAGAGACGGAAGGGAATGCTCCGGATCTGAGACAAATAAAAGTATGTCGTCCGTGTACAACATTAATTTGTGGCATTTATTGTCAATTGTGATGCCCGGAAACGCCTGGTCCTTGCGAATTGCAGCATTATTTAGCATTACAAAAACATTGAATAAAAGCGCTGTCACAACACTATTGAAACTAATTCCTCACACCTGAGTGCTCCTCATCCCCTCAGAGCAACACAACCTTAACAGAGTGATAATACATCAAGTGAAACAACAGGTATGGGTTTGACAATTCTATTTGTTTGTGTATGTGTTTAACAATGACAACGCCACAAGATGGTGATGTCGGACAACACAGATCCTACCTAAGACCCTTCAGTCAACTGAAACTGACATAATAGTTTGTTATCCATGGTGTGTACAATTTGAGATCACAGTAGGCTACTCTTTGTAATTATAGGCTACTGTAGATTATTTAAGAACAGCACTATCACTGACTGTTACAACCTTATTATCTGTCACCATCAATACCTATCAAGCATACACATGCATTCGTACCAGCACGACCACAATACTTGCGCGCTCTGCTTGCGCAAGTAATAAGATGCAGTGGTGTCACATACAAGTGAAGTCCTTCACCACACCCTTTTCTGTTCAATCATGTGCAAATTAGGTTTCTATAGTGACTTGATTGAGCTGCAGAGAGATACTTTGTATCACTTAATTGTACTTACACTATACCCAACGTGAATATTGAATTTACATGATGTTAACAAAGTGGACAGACTATTCAAATTAGTATCCGATTAATTTAATTCCATTCTAATGAAATGGCCCATAGCTTAGTGCTGAAACAGTCCAGAAACTGGATGGGAGATGATTGATGACTGTTGATGGGCTTGTCTAGGTGTGAAATATACCCAGATTAGGAGTGACACCTTGAAGTATTTCCTTCTAGCCTATTCGTTTTATTTTGGTGCTATCCAGCTTTTAGTGTTTGTGTAAACACTTTATCCTAACACAAGCATTAAATGAAATGTCATTGGCCACTTTAAGTCATTGTCCCAACACAAACATGAAATGCCATTGACAATGAATGGCCAGTTTTGAGTGTTTTTGCAAACATTACGTAAATTGTTATTGGCCGGAATGAGATGATGTATATAATCTTTAGTTCAGACAGGAGTCCATATCACACAAAAAAACACACAAAAAGACAAACAACATGGGAAAAGGATCAAAGCGAGCAATTAACAAAAAACAGCTAGTAGCCTGGACGTGACCCGGTAACAGCTCTTCATATGGTCCGTTAGTGCCACTATACTGTTACTAGACACCTCCAGGCGTTGCATAAAGTTATACATCAGTTTTCTTAACAAAGCATCACGTGTGGGCACACCAACAGAGGTAAACAACTGACTGGCACTGTGCCACTTAGGAACACGGAGAAGTAACCTCATGGCATTGTTATATGCCACTGTGTTGCATGCTTTTTACTCTGTACGAGGATGTATTATAAGAGCGCCCCTCACTTCACACAGGTTTGATTTTTATACATTTGATTTGGGAATCGATTTGTTTTCTCATGCCAATAATAGTCCACTTGCCAGAATGTGAACCCATAGGCATGTTGACTACACCAACGTTTTAACATCTCTTCATATAATTGGTCCTCACTAATGTTCATGATAAAACACCACCATTTTTTCCTACTCAGTCTGTGTCTCATAGGAGGGCTTTGGGCAGTTCTGACACCCGTCCACCAGTGACATCATCATTAGGCATATTTTTTTTAAAACAAGATTTGTTTTAAAATATATTTAGATTTGTA
Source organism: Protomyctophum bolini (assembly GCF_963924005.1). NCBI lineage: Eukaryota > Metazoa > Chordata > Actinopteri > Myctophiformes > Myctophidae > Protomyctophum > Protomyctophum bolini. The sequence goes on from NC_137867.1 coordinate 997,256, forward strand.
TTATCGTGAGAACGATGGCTTCAACTTTTGCATTGCAACTTTTCAGGAAAATAAAGCCTGCCATTTATATTAGCTTAATTGATGAAGTGCCCACAGCCTTCCTATGAGACTGAGTAGGATTTTGTTTGTATTTTATAATGAACATTAGTTAGGACCAATTATAGGAAGATACGTTGAAAAGTGGTGAAGTGGTCCTTTAACACCCATAAGGGGGAAAAACTGCTAAACTAACGCTTGTAAAGGATTCAGCTTCTAAAAATGGATTCAGCATCATGAAAACCCCATAGTTTGACACATCACATGCTACATAAAGCATGATGAAATGTTGAATGTTTGCCTTCTATAGGTTGTTAATGGTATGGTCACATATACAAGTTACTGTAGCATCTGGCAGTTTTTACATGCTGGGAGTGGGGACCCATACTCAACATTTCCAACAAAAAACCTTGGTGTAGTCAACATGCCCAAGTTCACAATAGGGCTATATGGGCTGGCAAGTAGACTATAAAGCTTAAATTGAATTGAAAAAATTGTGTGATACAAAAATAATACATTAATTCATTGTGTTGGTTGTCAAATACATATCATGTCTTGGGTAAATTGATTAACTTTACAATAATGTATTTTATTGTTCCTTATATTGGTTCAAATGAAAACACTACCGATTTTTATTTAGCAGAGCTGTGTTGCAATTAAGGCAGATACCCCTCCACGAAAAGGCCTAGCTGTCCTGACCCCATATCCATCATTTATACATTATGGATAATTAGTGTGGACTTAAACTGTTATTCGTCTCAACTATTAAGCTTTAGTCTGCATTGTATGGCAGATATTTCTGGCATATGGAGACATATTAGTTTTTACAACATAATATCCACAGTTTGGTCAGTTTTCAATAGTATAGGCCCGGAATACTAGAAATATAATAGAAAGATAATGGGTAAATAGTAAATACAGACTTTAGCTGACTCAAATTAACAACTTTGAGAATTGTTTGACTATGCAGTGGTGTCAAAGGTTAAGTGGGGACAGGGGCTATTAACCAACAGTTCTCCAGTACAGTTTCTGTCTATTGTTGGTGTGTCCCACCCTCCACTCTGATTGGATAATCAGACCCCCCATGTGAGTATTTAGCAGGGCTCTGTTTTCTTTGGTGTCACTTCATTTTAATGTGTGTTGTTGTTAAGAGCTGAACTTATCTCTTCTGGACTGGTGAAGTTATCAGGTATGTTTATGATTTCACAATTCTTGTCTTAATTCATTTGACTTGCAGTGATTTTTTGAAGGGCTATGTGGGGTATCCGGCTCCACTTCTGGTGCTTGTAAACTATGTATCCAAAGTGCTTAGTTTAAACAAAGTGTCAACCAACTTAATTTATGTGAAAGTTTAACAGTAATAATAAATATTAGTAATTAAACAACTATTACTACTAGCACCACTGCTACTCATAATGCTAACATTGTTGTTTCCCCTACAGAACACTGGTGATTTACAGCCATGTCAACCGCAGGGGATATTCCAAAGGAGGGAGTAACTGGCAACATGGATTCCTATTTGACTCGGCAGGAAGAGGAACTCACCTGTCCTGTGTGCCGTGACATCTTTAAACACCCTGTTATCCTTTCGTGTAGCCACAGCTTCTGCAAGTCCTGTATGCAGCAATGGTGGACAGGAAAACCATCACACAACAAGGCGTGCCCTGTTTGCAAAACAAACTCCTCTCTAGATCAACCTCCCATCAATTTGGCGTTGCATAACCTGTGTGAGAACTTCTTAGAGGAGAGAAGTCACAGATGTATACCTGAGGTTCTCTGCCCTCTACATGATGAGAAACTCAGGCTGTTCTGTCTGGATGATGAACATTTGGCATGCCTAGTGTGCCAAGTTTGTGAAAAACATGCAGGACATAAGTTCAGACCCATTTATGAATCTGCAAAACAACTCAAAGAGGACCTCCAGGAATCACTGAAGACCATAGAGGAGAAAATAGAGGACCTTAAAGAGATTATAGCAGGATATCATCAATCAGCAGAATACATTAAGGTGCAGGCCCAACACACTGAGATACAGATTAAGAAACAGTTCAAGAATATTCGGGATTACCTACGTCAGGAAGAGAAGGTCAGACTCACTGAGGTGAGGGAGGAAGAGAAACAGAAAAGTCAGATGTTGATGGAAAAGATTGAGGGTCTGTGCAGAGAAATGGTGACTCTTTCCAACACCTTCAGAGATTTCGAGGCAGATGACATCTCATTCCTGCAGAATTATAAATCCACAGTGGAAAGAGTCCAAAGCACACTGCCAGATCCAAAGCCAGTTTCAAAAGTAGTGATGGACATGGCCAAACACCTGGGCAACCTGACCTTCAGAACCTGGGTCAAGATGAAGGAGATTGTCTCCTACACTCCTGTGATCCTGGATCCCAACACAGTCTTTACTGGATTCATCCTGTCTGATGATCTGACCAGTGTGTTGTACAATGATGATGTGCGTGAAGAGCTGTATGCCAACCCGGACAACCTGCACGTGGTCCAGGCTTCTGAGGGATTTAACTCAGGGACTCAAAGTTGGGACATTGAAGTTGGAAACAATAACTTCTGGGAACTGGGGGTGTTAGAAGAGTCTTTCCAGATAAACAATGGAGTTACTGGTTTGTTTTGGTGTTTAGGCTTCAGGCATGGCACATACACAGCAAACGCAGCAGGGTCGGGGACTGCTCTCTCAGTGAAGCAGAAACCCTGGAGGATCAGAGTCCAGCTGGACTGGAACAGAGGAAAGCTGTCCTTCTCCGATCCTGACACCAACACACACCTACACACCTTCACACACAATTTCACTGATAAACTATTTCCATGCATTTCTACTATTCACCATCTCCCTCTGAGGGTGTTGCCTGGGAAGGTGTGTGTCACTATGGAAAAGGACATGTATGTAGAGGAGCAATAAGACAATGTACTCCCAGTCTTTTTATGGTTTTTGGAGATTTCGCTCAAGTGTAAATCCAGCATGTCAGTATTGCATATCACTGTTTTATATTTTATACGATTTTAAACAGTAATATACTAGTTATTACTTTAAAAAAGTAATAAAGTTACACTACTTATTACTCCCTGAGAAAAGTAACTAGTTACTTATTACTTTTTTCTCTCGCCTCCAGTAATTGCATATTTTGTTTACTTACTATGCATTTTCAACATGGCTGTTTTTCATGTCAGTATTGGATATCACTGTTTTATATTTTATACGGTTGATAGTTAATTTATTACTTTTTCCCATGTACAGTTTTTTTTCTCCAGTTTTTATTCCAGTGTGGCTAGGCTGTGATAATGTCAGGGGTGGTATCATGGGCCACAGCATTTACCCTTTTCTGCTAGACTTTCACTGTGTTTACTTTTGACTTTTTATGTTGTATTTTTGTATTGTAATAAACATTCAGATAAAAGGTGATTTGTGGTGTGTGTGTGTGTGTGTGTGTGTGTGTGTGTGTGTGTGTGTGTGTGTATTGCATACTGTGTTCATGATAATGTCAGTCAGCAATTCACATGAATTACCATTTAGATTACAATTTACAATTTAGGCATTTAGCAGACGCTCTTAATCCAGAATGACTTACATTAAGCAAGAACAAAAAAACATGGGAATACATCACATAAAAACATTTATCATGAAACATGCGTAAGCTAAGAAAGTATCAGTGGAATATCTATATAATGAAACTATACATATAAACTACTATGCTATACATATGTACTATGACGTGCTATGACTACATACAATGCAATTATAGTGCTGTCTTCATAACATGCTATAAGTCTGTGTCAAATGCTATCTAAGTCTACAGAAATGCTATCTAAGGGGGTGGGGTAAGTGCTATGGGCCATGATGGAGTCTGAAAAGGTGGGTTTTCAGACTAAAGCGGAAGATGGGGAGTGATGCTGCAGTTCTGACTTCAATGGGAAGTGGAAAGATTCTAAATGGTACTTCTAAAAGACGACGGGGATGACTGGATTGATGTTCACGTCTGCAACACGGTGTCTTTGCACTGCACAGAGCCGACCCCAGCAGTGACACCTGGAGGAGAACGCCACATCGAGGTTCCACCCAGGCTGTCCGGACACGGCAGTGTTGATAGAGCACATCGTAAAATGTACTTTACACCACTGCTAATAGATGCTGTGTGTACACTTGTGTGGTGCAACCATATTTGCTGACAATTTAAAAGTTTGATTTTGTCATACATGTTGTGGGTGTGAAGGTTTTCTATATTTTATTTGTGATGGAGAAGGTATTTTTGTGTTGGGTTCATTATGGCAGAAGTGTTTAAAACAGTACCAGTATATCACCAATAGGTGGCGAAGTATCACCAGGGGAACAGAGTGTGTGAGGTGTGTCAAGTTTCATGTGGACTGAACGTGATCTCAAGAGAGTTTGTCCATACAATGCACATGGTGCAGTGTGTGATACTGAGCATATAAATATTCTATTTTGCAGGTGAGATGGTTATACTGGGAATGCACATGCTGTGGGATTATGTTATGGGATGATGTATGTCTGGATTGTATTTTAACTGTGGGTAACTTTGTTTTGGGACAACTAGGATGTGAAGAAGAGTCAGTGCAGACTAGAGTGAGTTGGAGTTAGCTTAGCAACTAGCATGGGAGCCTAGCTTCTAGTAGCTGCAGCAGTGGCAGTCTGAGGCAGCCATGACAGGGCATTGAGTGAAGTTGTGCTAACTAAATGTGGGTTGGAGGAGTAAAATACATGTTATGTGTAATACTGTGATCTTATGTGAGGATGTTTATGAATGTTGGGTTATCTAAACAGGGAAGTGGGTTATTTTGAAAGAAAGAGAACTAATGTGAATTGTGAATGTTTAATTACTGTGACCCTAAACAGAGAATACACAGTGGCAGAATACCTGAGCACCGTGACCGACCCAAAACAAAGAAAAATCTTAACTAGGTACAGACTCAGTGAGCACAGTCTCGCGATCGAGAAAGGCCGTCATAGGCAGACCTGTATCCCGAGAGAAGACAGACTATGCACCCACTGCACACTAAACGAAGTGGAAACCGAGCTACACTTCCTAACCATCTGTCCATTGTACCAAGACATCAGAGACACATACTTCCCACAGATTACAACCACACACGGAGATTTTGAAAACATGACCAATGACAAAAAACTCCCATATCTGCTGGGCGAAGTACAACAATGTGCAAACACAGCAGCAAGATTTGTGAGTTGCTGTGATAGGAGAAGGATATCAAATGGAACACAACCACCCTAAAGACTAATCATTGTGTATATTCCTGCACTATACCTGCATTGAGTTATCTTGGTACACAGAAGTTGATCTATTGAAGATTCTGACCTTCAAAGTACATAATTTTTGTTTTGATTGTATTGTTCTTTCTGCTTTGGCGATGTAAACGTATGTTTTCTCATGCCAATAAAGCCCTTTGAATTGATTGACTGCTGTGAACATGGTGCAGTGTGTGATACTGAGCATATAAATATTCTATTTTGCAGAAACAACAATAAAAACAAATGTGTAACACCAGTTGGAACCAGCACTCTATCCTTCTTGGCCCCGTTACACTTACACCTCAGTGAAATAATGTAATGGAATCTTAACTGGGAGGGCCTGTAGCAGATAGTTGAGTCTTGGAGCACAGTTCATCTTAATAATGTTTGCCTTACCCCACATAGAAAGAAACAAAGGAGACCATCGTTCTACATCAGTCCGTATTTTATCCAGGAGCGGTTCAAAGTTGTTTTTTACTAACTCGTCCAATTTAGAAGGGAAGACTATGCCTAAATACTTTATGCCCTTTTTAGGCCAGTCAAATGAACCCGCCTGAAACAATGATTTAGGACAGTATGAAGTGAGTGGTAGAGCCTCAGATTTTGACCAGTTTATCTTATAGCCTGATATGGATGAGAACCTATCAATAGTTTTAAATAGAGACGGAAGGGAATGCTCCGGATCTGAGACAAATAAAAGTATGTCGTCCGTGTGCAACATTAATTTGTGGCATTTATTGTCAATTGTGATGCCCGGAAACGCCTGGTCCTTGCGAATTGCAGCATTATTTAGCATTACAAAAACATTGAATAAAAGCGCTGTCACAACACTATTGAAACTAATTCCTCACACCTGAGTGCTCCTCATCCCCTCAGAGCAACACAACCTTAACAGAGTGATAATACATCAAGTGAAACAACAGGTATGGGTTTGACAATTCTATTTGTTTGTGTATGTGTTTAACAATGACAACGCCACAAGATGGTGATGTCGGACAACACAGATCCTACCTAAGACCCTTCAGTCAACTGAAACTGACATAATAGTTTGTTATCCATGGTGTGTACAATTTGAGATCACAGTAGGCTACTCTTTGTAATTATAGGCTACTGTAGATTATTTAAGAACAGCACTATCACTGACTGTTACAACCTTATTATCTGTCACCATCAATACCTATCAAGCATACACATGCATTCGTACCAGCACGACCACAATACTTGCGCGCTCTGCTTGCGCAAGTAATAAGATGCAGTGGTGTCACATACAAGTGAAGTCCTTCACCACACCCTTTTCTGTTCAATCATGTGCAAATTAGGTTTCTATAGTGACTTGATTGAGCTGCAGAGAGATACTTTGTATCACTTCATTGTACTTACACTATACCCAACGTGAATATTGAATTTACATGATGTTAACAAAGTGGACAGACTATTCAAATTAGTATCCGATTAATTTAATTCCATTCTAATGAAATGGCCCATAGCTTAGTGCTGAAACAGTCCAGAAACTGGATGGGAGATGATTGATGACTGTTGATGGGCTTGTCTAGGTGTGAAATATACCCAGATTAGGAGTGACACCTTGAAGTATTTCCTTCTAGCCTATTCGTTTTATTTTGGTGCTATCCAGCTTTTAGTGTTTGTGTAAACACTTTATCCTAACACAAGCATTAAATGAAATGTCATTGGCCACTTTAAGTCATTGTCCCAACACAAACATGAAATGCCATTGACAATGAATGGCCAGTTTTGAGTGTTTTTGCAAACATTACGTAAATTGTTATTGGCCGGAATGAGATGATGTATATAATCTTTAGTTCAGACAGGAGTCCATATCACACAAAAAAACACACAAAAAGACAAACAACATGGGAAAAGGATCAAAGCGAGCAATTAACAAAAAACAGCTAGTAGCCTGGACGTGACCCGGTAACAGCTCTTCATATGGTCCGTTAGTGCCACTATACTGTTACTAGACACCTCCAGGCGTTGCATAAAGTTATACATCAGTTTTCTTAACAAAGCATCACGTGTGGGCACACCAACAGAGGTAAACAACTGACTGGCACTGTGCCACTTAGGAACACGGAGAAGTAACCTCATGGCATTGTTATATGCCACTGTGTTGCATGCTTTTTACTCTGTACGAGGATGTATTATAAGAGCGCCCCTCACTTCACACAGGTTTGATTTTTATACATTTGATTTGGGAATCGATTTGTTTTCTCATGCCAATAATAGTCCACTTGCCAGAATGTGAACCCATAGGCATGTTGACTACACCAACGTTTTAACATCTCTTCATATAATTGGTCCTCACTAATGTTCATGATAAAACACCACCATTTTTTCCTACTCAGTCTGTGTCTCATAGGAGGGCTTTGGGCAGTTCTGACACCCGTCCACCAGTGACATCATCATTAGGCATATTTTTTTTAAAACAAGATTTGTTTTAAAATATATTTAGATTTGTATTATCGTGAGAACGATGGCTTCAACTTTTGCATTGCAACTTTTCAGGAAAATAAAGCCTGCCATTTATATTAGCTTAATTGATGAAGTGCCCACAGCCTTCCTATGAGACTGAGTAGGATTTTGTTTGTATTTTATAATGAACATTAGTTAGGACCAATTATAGGAAGATACGTTGAAAAGTGGTGAAGTGGTCCTTTAACAACCCATAAGGGGGAAAAACTGCTAAACTAACGCTTGTAAAGGATTCAGCTTCTAAAAATGGATTCAGCATCATGAAAACCCCATAGTTTGACACATCACATGCTACATAAAGCATGATGAAATGTTGAATGTTTGCCTTCTATAGGTTGTTAATGGTATGGTCACATATACAAGTTACTGTAGCATCTGGCAGTTTTTACATGCTGGGAGTGGGGACCCATACTCAACATTTCCAACAAAAAACCTTGGTGTAGTCAACATGCCCAAGTTCACAATAGGGCTCTATGGGCTGGCAAGTAGACTATAAAGCTTAAATTGAATTGAAAAAATTGTGTGATACAAAAATAATACATTATTTCATTGTGTTGGTTGTCAAATACATATCATGTCTTGGGTAAATTGATTAACTTTACAATAATGTATTTTATTGTTCCTTATATTGGTTCAAATGAAAACACTATCGATTTTTATTTAGCAGAGCTGTGTTGCAATTAAGGCAGATACCCCTCCACGAAAAGGCCTAGCTGTCCTGACCCCATATCCATCATTTATACATTATGGATAATTAGTGTGGACTTAAACTGTTATTCGTCTCAACTATTAAGCTTTAGTCTGCATTGTATGGCAGATATTTCTGGCATATGGAGACATATTAGTTTTTACAACATAATAGCCACAGTTTGGTCAGTTTTCAATAGTATAGGCCCGGAATACTAGAAATATAATGGGTAAATAGTAAATACAGACTTTAGCTGACTCAAATTAACAACTTTGAGAATTGTTTGACTATGCAGTGGTGTCAAAGGTTAAGTGGGGACAGGGGCTATTAACCAACAGTTCTCCAGTACAGTTTCTGTCTATTGTTGGTGTGTCCCACCCTCCACTCTGATTGGATAATCAGACCCCCCATGTGAGTATTTAGCAGGGCTCTGTTTTCTTTGGTGTCACTTCATTTTAATGTGTGTTGTTGTTAAGAGCTGAACTTATCTCTTCTGGACTGGTGAAGTTATCAGGTATGTTTATGATTTCACAATTCTTGTCTTAATTCATTTGACTTGCAGTGATGTTTTGAAGGGCTATGTGGGGTATCCGGCTCCACTTCTGGTGCTTGTAAACTATGGGCTAGATTTTGAAGGTGCGTTTTACCTATTACAGTAATATGAGCTGGGGGCGTGAGGTATGTCATATTGCAATTTTAAGCATGTTAAGAAGCGCTTTCGACACCCCGTGGAGTGCGCAAAACGGCCTTGAATTAGTCATGGGAGTGTTTAAGGCGTGTTTGAGAGTTACCCAATCAACATGTCCGTACTATTTTCTTTACCAGTCAGCTGATGTCACATACGGAATGCGCACTTTGGGGATCGTTATTATTACATTTCTTCAGGCTGGCACCATAGAAGACATGACATATATGACTTTGTCACATTTGGGTTAATTATTCCTATTGCACTGCATGCTGTCACCTTCATGCCTCAAAATAAGTTGTTTCTATTGAGAAACACCAGTAAAATTATATTTTAATTTAAATTATAATTATATTATATTTGAAATGAGTAATGAGTTGAATGCCTGGTGCGTATGCCCGTGATGCGGTATGGTCCCGTGATGGTATGGTCTTCGCTCGTAGCATTTTATTGAAGAAGACTTGAATCAAGTGTGATACAGCGTATGAAAGCAAACTTCCCAAGGATTATGCATATGTTTTTGTTTTTTTTTAAGGTTGAGAAATGAAAGAATTATGGCCGTTTCTAATCTCAACATTCCCAATAAAATGACGCAATAAAAAGACGCTGTTGCCATGTCTCAGAGAAACAAGTAAATAGGTCTATAAAAATAATCCCAAAATAAGCGCATATAACAGGGGTCTGTAACCTATTTTAAATGAAGTGCCATGTTTTTATTTTCTAGATATTGAGTCTGCCATATCCAGATTAATTTTAATGACACCACATTAAAATAAAAAACATATTTTGATTGTCCACAAATATAAAGTTCTTACATCTTTTTAAATATTTTCTTGCACATTGTTATAATGATCATTATATATCCGCCTGCAGTCAGAGTTCATAGTTTTAATGAATGAATGTGATGCATTGTGAGCTGGTAGATCTGCTATTTTCAAAATGTAATTACATTTTTGTATTAGCCGTCCTTAGTTGGGCAAATGCATTCATCTGGGGATGCCTGACATGGGAATGTGCTGTGTGAGGATCACTGGTTTAAACAACATTAGGAGAGAAACCTTTAGAAACAAGAAAAGCAACCACAACTACCAATATTTACAAGCAACTTTACAGAAAAAGAAGCCGCTTATAATAAACAGACTTGGCAACACTCCAGCAGCGTCCCAGAGCCGCTCAAGTGTAAAATCAAACAGTGCTTTTATCTGCTTTTGCGTTTATGAGGTGCCTAGACCCACGTCTAATCGTTATGCGCAGGTCAAGGGGCTTAATAGCAAATTGCGCAAAGCGAAAATAATTAACATATGGACACTCCCACAATGCTAAAATATTCAGCAACGTCGTATTCCATATGTGTGTGCGTTCAACACGGGACGATAAGGCTTTCATAATACGATTGTGCGCAGAGCGAGGCCAATTTATGTATTACCACATGGTAAAACGCACCTTCAAAATCCAGCCCTATGTATCCAAAGTGCTTAGTTTAAACAAAGTGTCAACCAACTTAATTTATGTGAAAGTTTAACAGTAATAATAAATATTAGTAATTAAACAACTATTACTACTAGCACCACTGCTACTCATAATGCTAACATTGTTGTTTCCCCTACAGAACACTGGTGATTTACAGCCATGTCAACCGCAGGGGATATTCCAAAGGAGGGAGTAACTGGCAACATGGATTCCTATTTGACTCGGCAGGAAGAGGAACTCACCTGTCCTGTGTGCCGTGACATCTTTAAACACCCTGTTATCCTTTCGTGTAGCCACAGCTTCTGCAAGTCCTGTATGCAGCAATGGTGGACAGGAAAACCATCACACAACAAGGCGTGCCCTGTTTGCAAAACAAACTCCTCTCTAGATCAACCTCCCATCAATTTGGCGTTGCATAACCTGTGTGAGAACTTCTTAGAGGAGAGAAGTCACAGATGTATACCTGAGGTTCTCTGCCCTCTACATGATGAGAAACTCAGGCTGTTCTGTCTGGATGATGAACATTTGGCATGCCTAGTGTGCCAAGTTTGTGAAAAACATGCAGGACATAAGTTCAGACCCATTTATGAATCTGCAAAACAATTCAAAGAGGACCTCCAGGAATCACTGAAGACCATAGAGGAGAAAATAGAGGACCTTAAAGAGATTATAGCAGGATATCATCAATCAGCAGAATACATTAAGGTGCAGGCCCAACACACTGAGATACAGATTAAGAAACAGTTCAAGAATATTCGGGATTACCTACGTCAGGAAGAGAAGGTCAGACTCACTGAGGTGAGGGAGGAAGAGAAACAGAAAAGTCAGATGTTGATGGAAAAGATTGAGGGTCTGTGCAGAGAAATGGTGACTCTTTCCAACACCTTCAGAGATTTCGAGGCAGATGACATCTCATTCCTGCAGAATTATAAATCCACAGTGGAAAGAGTCCAAAGCACACTGCCAGATCCAAAGCCAGTTTCAAAAGTAGTGATGGACATGGCCAAACACCTGGGCAACCTGACCTTCAGAACCTGGGTCAAGATGAAGGAGATTGTCTCCTACACTCCTGTGATCCTGGATCCCAACACAGTCTTTACTGGATTCATCCTGTCTGATGATCTGACCAGTGTGTTGTACAATGATGATGTGCGTGAAGAGCTGTATGCCAACCCGGACAACCTGCACGTGGTCCAGGCTTCTGAGGGATTTAACTCAGGGACTCAAAGTTGGGACATTGAAGTTGGAAACAATAACTTCTGGGAACTGGGGGTGTTAGAAGAGTCTTTCCAGATAAACAATGGAGTTACTGGTTTGTTTTGGTGTTTAGGCTTCAGGCATGGCACATACACAGCAAACGCAGCAGGGTCGGGGACTGCTCTCTCAGTGAAGCAAAAACCCTGGAGGATCAGAGTCCAGCTGGACTGGAACAGAGGAAAGCTGTCCTTCTCCGATCCTGACACCAACACACACCTACACACCTTCACACACAATTTCACTGATAAACTATTTCCATGCATTTCTACTATTCACCATCTCCCTCTGAGGGTGTTGCCTGGGAAGGTGTGTGTCACTATGGAACAGGACATGTATGTAGAGGAGCAATAAGACAATGTACTCCCAGTCTTTTTATGGTTTTTGGAGATTTCGCTCAAGTGTAAATCCAGCATGTCAGTATTGCATATCACTGTTTTATATTTTATACGATTTTAAACAGTAATATACTAGTTATTACTTTAAAAAAGTAATAAAGTTACACTACTTATTACTCCCTGAGAAAAGTAACTAGTTACTTATTACTTTTTTCTCTCGCCTCCAGTAATTGCATATTTTGTTTACTTACTATGCATTTTCAACATGGCTGTTTTTCATGTCAGTATTGGATATCACTGTTTTATATTTTATACGGTTGATAGTTAATTTATTACTTTTTCCCATGTACAGTTTTTTTTCTCCAGTTTTTATTCCAAAAAACAACATTAATTTGTGGCATTTATTGTCAATTGTGATGCCCGGAAACGCCTGGTCCTTGCGAATTGCAGCATTATTTAGCATTACAAAAACATTGAATAAAAGCGCTGTCACAACACTATTGAAACTAATTCCTCACACCTGAGTGCTCCTCATCCCCTCAGAGCAACACAACCTTAACAGAGTGATAATACATCAAGTGAAACAACAGGTATGGGTTTGACAATTCTATTTGTTTGTGTATGTGTTTAACAATGACAACGCCACAAGATGGTGATGTCGGACAACACAGATCCTACCTAAGACCCTTCAGTCAACTGAAACTGACATAATAGTTTGTTATCCATGGTGTGTACAATTTGAGATCACAGTAGGCTACTCTTTGTAATTATAGGCTACTGTAGATTATTTAAGAACAGCACTATCACTGACTGTTACAACCTTATTATCTGTCACCATCAATACCTATCAAGCATACACATGCATTCGTACCAGCACGACCACAATACTTGCGCGCTCTGCTTGCGCAAGTAATAAGATGCAGTGGTGTCACATACAAGTGAAGTCCTTCACCACACCCTTTTCTGTTCAATCATGTGCAAATTAGGTTTCTATAGTGACTTGATTGAGCTGCAGAGAGATACTTTGTATCACTTAATTGTACTTACACTATACCCAACGTGAATATTGAATTTACATGATGTTAACAAAGTGGACAGACTATTCAAATTAGTATCCGATTAATTTAATTCCATTCTAATGAAATGGCCCATAGCTTAGTGCTGAAACAGTCCAGAAACTGGATGGGAGATGATTGATGACTGTTGATGGGCTTGTCTAGGTGTGAAATATACCCAGATTAGGAGTGACACCTTGAAGTATTTCCTTCTAGCCTATTCGTTTTATTTTGGTGCTATCCAGCTTTTAGTGTTTGTGTAAACACTTTATCCTAACGCAAGCATTAAATGAAATGTCATTGGCCACTTTAAGTCATTGTCCCAACACAAACATGAAATGCCATTGACAATGAATGGCCAGTTTTGAGTGTTTTTGCAAACATTACGTAAATTGTTATTGGCCGGAATGAGATGATGTATATAATCTTTAGTTCAGACAGGAGTCCATATCACACAAAAAAACACACAAAAAGACAAACAACATGGGAAAAGGATCAAAGCGAGCAATTAACAAAAAACAGCTAGTAGCCTGGACGTGACCCGGTAACAGCTCTTCATATGGTCCGTTAGTGCCACTATACTGTTACTAGACACCTCCAGGCGTTGCATAAAGTTATACATCAGTTTTCTTAACAAAGCATCACGTGTGGGCACACCAACAGAGGTAAACAACTGACTGGCACTGTGCCACTTAGGAACACGGAGAAGTAACCTCATGGCATTGTTATATGCCACTGTGTTGCATGCTTTTTACTCTGTACGAGGATGTATTATAAGAGCGCCCCTCACTTCACACAGGTTTGATTTTTATACATTTGATTTGGGAATCGATTTGTTTTCTCATGCCAATAATAGTCCACTTGCCAGAATGTGAACCCATAGGCATGTTGACTACACCAACGTTTTAACATCTCTTCATATAATTGGTCCTCACTAATGTTCATGATAAAACACCACCATTTTTTCCTACTCAGTCTGTGTCTCATAGGAGGGCTTTGGGCAGTTCTGACACCCGTCCACCAGTGACATCATCATTAGGCATATTTTTTTTAAAACAAGATTTGTTTTAAAATATATTTAGATTTGTATTATCGTGAGAACGATGGCTTCAACTTTTGCATTGCAACTTTTCAGGAAAATAAAGCCTGCCATTTATATTAGCTTAATTGATGAAGTGCCCACAGCCTTCCTATGAGACTGAGTAGGATTTTGTTTGTATTTTATAATGAACATTAGTTAGGACCAATTATAGGAAGATACGTTGAAAAGTGGTGAAGTGGTCCTTTAACAACCCATAAGGGGGAAAAACTGCTAAACTAACGCTTGTAAAGGATTCAGCTTCTAAAAATGGATTCAGCATCATGAAAACCCCATAGTTTGACACATCACATGCTGGGAGTGGGGACCCATACTCAACATTTCCAACAAAAAACCTTGGTGTAGTCAACATGCCCAAGTTCACAATAGGGCTATATGGGCTGGCAAGTAGACTATAAAGCTTAAATTGAATTGAAAAAATTGTGTGATACAAAAATAATACATTAATTCATTGTGTTGGTTGTCAAATACATATCATGTCTTGGGTAAATTGATTAACTTTACAATAATGTATTTTATTGTTCCTTATATTGGTTCAAATGAAAACACTACCGATTTTTATTTAGCAGAGCTGTGTTGCAATTAAGGCAGATACCCCTCCACGAAAAGGCCTAGCTGTCCTGACCCCATATCCATCATTTATACATTATGGATAATTAGTGTGGACTTAAACTGTTATTCGTCTCAACTATTAAGCTTTAGTCTGCATTGTATGGCAGATATTTCTGGCATATGGAGACATATTAGTTTTTACAACATAATAGCCACAGTTTGGTCAGTTTTCAATAGTATAGGCCCGGAATACTAGAAATATAATAGAAAGATAATGGGTAAATAGTAAATACAGACTTTAGCTGACTCAAATTAACAACTTTGAGAATTGTTTGACTATGCAGTGGTGTCAAAGGTTAAGTGGGGACAGGGGCTATTAACCAACAGTTCTCCAGTACAGTTTCTGTCTATTGTTGGTGTGTCCCACCCTCCACTCTGATTGGATAATCAGACCCCCCATGTGAGTATTTAGCAGGGCTCTGTTTTCTTTGGTGTCACTTCATTTTAATGTGTGTTGTTGTTAAGAGCTGAACTTATCTCTTCTGGACTGGTGAAGTTATCAGGTATGTTTATGATTTCACAATTCTTGTCTTAATTCATTTGACTTGCAGTGATTTTTTGAAGGGCTATGTGGGGTATCCGGCTCCACTTCTGGTGCTTGTAAACTATGTATCCAAAGTGCTTAGTTTAAACAAAGTGTCAACCAACTTAATTTATGTGAAAGTTTAACAGTAATAATAAATATTAGTAATTAAACAACTATTACTACTAGCACCACTGCTACTCATAATGCTAACATTGTTGTTAGCAGAACACTGGTGATTTACAGCCATGTCAACCGCAGGGGATATTCCAAAGGAGGGAGTAACTGGCAACATGGATTCCTATTTGACTCGGCAGGAAGAGGAACTCACCTGTCCTGTGTGCCGTGACATCTTTAAACACCCTGTTATCCTTTCGTGTAGCCACAGCTTCTGCAAGTCCTGTATGCAGCAATGGTGGACAGGAAAACCATCACACAACAAGGCGTGCCCTGTTTGCAAAACAAACTCCTCTCTAGATCAACCTCCCATCAATTTGGCGTTGCATAACCTGTGTGAGAACTTCTTAGAGGAGAGAAGTCACAGATGTATACCTGAGGTTCTCTGCCCTCTACATGATGAGAAACTCAGGCTGTTCTGTCTGGATGATGAACATTTGGCATGCCTAGTGTGCCAAGTTTGTGAAAAACATGCAGGACATAAGTTCAGACCCATTTATGAATCTGCAAAACAACTCAAAGAGGACCTCCAGGAATCACTGAAGACCATAGAGGAGAAAATAGAGGACCTTAAAGAGATTATAGCAGGATATCATCAATCAGCAGAATACATTAAGGTGCAGGCCCAACACACTGAGATACAGATTAAGAAACAGTTCAAGAATATTCGGGATTACCTACGTCAGGAAGAGAAGGTCAGACTCACTGAGGTGAGGGAGGAAGAGAAACAGAAAAGTCAGATGTTGATGGAAAAGATTGAGGGTCTGTGCAGAGAAATGGTGACTCTTTCCAACACCTTCAGAGATTTCGAGGCAGATGACATCTCATTCCTGCAGAATTATAAATCCACAGTGGAAAGAGTCCAAAGCACACTGCCAGATCCAAAGCCAGTTTCAAAAGTAGTGATGGACATGGCCAAACACCTGGGCAACCTGACCTTCAGAACCTGGGTCAAGATGAAGGAGATTGTCTCCTACACTCCTGTGATCCTGGATCCCAACACAGTCTTTACTGGATTCATCCTGTCTGATGATCTGACCAGTGTGTTGTACAATGATGATGTGCGTGAAGAGCTGTATGCCAACCCGGACAACCTGCACGTGGTCCAGGCTTCTGAGGGATTTAACTCAGGGACTCAAAGTTGGGACATTGAAGTTGGAAACAATAACTTCTGGGAACTGGGGGTGTTAGAAGAGTCTTTCCAGATAAACAATGGAGTTACTGGTTTGTTTTGGTGTTTAGGCTTCAGGCATGGCACATACACAGCAAACGCAGCAGGGTCGGGGACTGCTCTCTCAGTGAAGCAAAAACCCTGGAGGATCAGAGTCCAGCTGGACTGGAACAGAGGAAAGCTGTCCTTCTCCGATCCTGACACCAACACACACCTACACACCTTCACACACAATTTCACTGATAAACTATTTCCATGCATTTCTACTATTCACCATCTCCCTCTGAGGGTGTTGCCTGGGAAGGTGTGTGTCACTATGGAACAGGACATGTATGTAGAGGAGCAATAAGACAATGTACTCCCAGTCTTTTTATGGTTTTTGGAGATTTCGCTCAAGTGTAAATCCAGCATGTCAGTATTGCATATCACTGTTTTATATTTTATACGATTTTAAACAGTAATATACTAGTTATTACTTTAAAAAAGTAATAAAGTTACACTACTTATTACTCCCTGAGAAAAGTAACTAGTTACTTATTACTTTTTTCTCTCGCCTCCAGTAATTGCATATTTTGTTTACTTACTATGCATTTTCAACATGGCTGTTTTTCATGTCAGTATTGGATATCACTGTTTTATATTTTATACGGTTGATAGTTAATTTATTACTTTTTCCCATGTACAGTTTTTTTTCTCCAGTTTTTATTCCAAAAAACAACATTAATTTGTGGCATTTATTGTCAATTGTGATGCCCGGAAACGCCTGGTCCTTGCGAATTGCAGCATTATTTAGCATTACAAAAACATTGAATAAAAGCGCTGTCACAACACTATTGAAACTAATTCCTCACACCTGAGTGCTCCTCATCCCCTCAGAGCAACACAACCTTAACAGAGTGATAATACATCAAGTGAAACAACAGGTATGGGTTTGACAATTCTATTTGTTTGTGTATGTGTTTAACAATGACAACGCCACAAGATGGTGATGTCGGACAACACAGATCCTACCTAAGACCCTTCAGTCAACTGAAACTGACATAATAGTTTGTTATCCATGGTGTGTACAATTTGAGATCACAGTAGGCTACTCTTTGTAATTATAGGCTACTGTAGATTATTTAAGAACAGCACTATCACTGACTGTTACAACCTTATTATCTGTCACCATCAATACCTATCAAGCATACACATGCATTCGTACCAGCACGACCACAATACTTGCGCGCTCTGCTTGCGCAAGTAATAAGATGCAGTGGTGTCACATACAAGTGAAGTCCTTCACCACACCCTTTTCTGTTCAATCATGTGCAAATTAGGTTTCTATAGTGACTTGATTGAGCTGCAGAGAGATACTTTGTATCACTTAATTGTACTTACACTATACCCAACGTGAATATTGAATTTACATGATGTTAACAAAGTGGACAGACTATTCAAATTAGTATCCGATTAATTTAATTCCATTCTAATGAAATGGCCCATAGCTTAGTGCTGAAACAGTCCAGAAACTGGATGGGAGATGATTGATGACTGTTGATGGGCTTGTCTAGGTGTGAAATATACCCAGATTAGGAGTGACACCTTGAAGTATTTCCTTCTAGCCTATTCGTTTTATTTTGGTGCTATCCAGCTTTTAGTGTTTGTGTAAACACTTTATCCTAACGCAAGCATTAAATGAAATGTCATTGGCCACTTTAAGTCATTGTCCCAACACAAACATGAAATGCCATTGACAATGAATGGCCAGTTTTGAGTGTTTTTGCAAACATTACGTAAATTGTTATTGGCCGGAATGAGATGATGTATATAATCTTTAGTTCAGACAGGAGTCCATATCACACAAAAAAACACACAAAAAGACAAACAACATGGGAAAAGGATCAAAGCGAGCAATTAACAAAAAACAGCTAGTAGCCTGGACGTGACCCGGTAACAGCTCTTCATATGGTCCGTTAGTGCCACTATACTGTTACTAGACACCTCCAGGCGTTGCATAAAGTTATACATCAGTTTTCTTAACAAAGCATCACGTGTGGGCACACCAACAGAGGTAAACAACTGACTGGCACTGTGCCACTTAGGAACACGGAGAAGTAACCTCATGGCATTGTTATATGCCACTGTGTTGCATGCTTTTTACTCTGTACGAGGATGTATTATAAGAGCGCCCCTCACTTCACACAGGTTTGATTTTTATACATTTGATTTGGGAATCGATTTGTTTTCTCATGCCAATAATAGTCCACTTGCCAGAATGTGAACCCATAGGCATGTTGACTACACCAACGTTTTAACATCTCTTCATATAATTGGTCCTCACTAATGTTCATGATAAAACACCACCATTTTTTCCTACTCAGTCTGTGTCTCATAGGAGGGCTTTGGGCAGTTCTGACACCCGTCCACCAGTGACATCATCATTAGGCATATTTTTTTTAAAACAAGATTTGTTTTAAAATATATTTAGATTTGTATTATCGTGAGAACGATGGCTTCAACTTTTGCATTGCAACTTTTCAGGAAAATAAAGCCTGCCATTTATATTAGCTTAATTGATGAAGTGCCCACAGCCTTCCTATGAGACTGAGTAGGATTTTGTTTGTATTTTATAATGAACATTAGTTAGGACCAATTATAGGAAGATACGTTGAAAAGTGGTGAAGTGGTCCTTTAACAACCCATAAGGGGGAAAAACTGCTAAACTAACGCTTGTAAAGGATTCAGCTTCTAAAAATGGATTCAGCATCATGAAAACCCCATAGTTTGACACATCACATGCTGGGAGTGGGGACCCATACTCAACATTTCCAACAAAAAACCTTGGTGTAGTCAACATGCCCAAGTTCACAATAGGGCTATATGGGCTGGCAAGTAGACTATAAAGCTTAAATTGAATTGAAAAAATTGTGTGATACAAAAATAATACATTAATTCATTGTGTTGGTTGTCAAATACATATCATGTCTTGGGTAAATTGATTAACTTTACAATAATGTATTTTATTGTTCCTTATATTGGTTCAAATGAAAACACTACCGATTTTTATTTAGCAGAGCTGTGTTGCAATTAAGGCAGATACCCCTCCACGAAAAGGCCTAGCTGTCCTGACCCCATATCCATCATTTATACATTATGGATAATTAGTGTGGACTTAAACTGTTATTCGTCTCAACTATTAAGCTTTAGTCTGCATTGTATGGCAGATATTTCTGGCATATGGAGACATATTAGTTTTTACAACATAATAGCCACAGTTTGGTCAGTTTTCAATAGTATAGGCCCGGAATACTAGAAATATAATAGAAAGATAATGGGTAAATAGTAAATACAGACTTTAGCTGACTCAAATTAACAACTTTGAGAATTGTTTGACTATGCAGTGGTGTCAAAGGTTAAGTGGGGACAGGGGCTATTAACCAACAGTTCTCCAGTACAGTTTCTGTCTATTGTTGGTGTGTCCCACCCTCCACTCTGATTGGATAATCAGACCCCCCATGTGAGTATTTAGCAGGGCTCTGTTTTCTTTGGTGTCACTTCATTTTAATGTGTGTTGTTGTTAAGAGCTGAACTTATCTCTTCTGGACTGGTGAAGTTATCAGGTATGTTTATGATTTCACAATTCTTGTCTTAATTCATTTGACTTGCAGTGATTTTTTGAAGGGCTATGTGGGGTATCCGGCTCCACTTCTGGTGCTTGTAAACTATGTATCCAAAGTGCTTAGTTTAAACAAAGTGTCAACCAACTTAATTTATGTGAAAGTTTAACAGTAATAATAAATATTAGTAATTAAACAACTATTACTACTAGCACCACTGCTACTCATAATGCTAACATTGTTGTTAGCAGAACACTGGTGATTTACAGCCATGTCAACCGCAGGGGATATTCCAAAGGAGGGAGTAACTGGCAACATGGATTCCTATTTGACTCGGCAGGAAGAGGAACTCACCTGTCCTGTGTGCCGTGACATCTTTAAACACCCTGTTATCCTTTCGTGTAGCCACAGCTTCTGCAAGTCCTGTATGCAGCAATGGTGGACAGGAAAACCATCACACAACAAGGCGTGCCCTGTTTGCAAAACAAACTCCTCTCTAGATCAACCTCCCATCAATTTGGCGTTGCATAACCTGTGTGAGAACTTCTTAGAGGAGAGAAGTCACAGATGTATACCTGAGGTTCTCTGCCCTCTACATGATGAGAAACTCAGGCTGTTCTGTCTGGATGATGAACATTTGGCATGCCTAGTGTGCCAAGTTTGTGAAAAACATGCAGGACATAAGTTCAGACCCATTTATGAATCTGCAAAACAACTCAAAGAGGACCTCCAGGAATCACTGAAGACCATAGAGGAGAAAATAGAGGACCTTAAAGAGATTATAGCAGGATATCATCAATCAGCAGAATACATTAAGGTGCAGGCCCAACACACTGAGATACAGATTAAGAAACAGTTCAAGAATATTCGGGATTACCTACGTCAGGAAGAGAAGGTCAGACTCACTGAGGTGAGGGAGGAAGAGAAACAGAAAAGTCAGATGTTGATGGAAAAGATTGAGGGTCTGTGCAGAGAAATGGTGACTCTTTCCAACACCTTCAGAGATTTCGAGGCAGATGACATCTCATTCCTGCAGAATTATAAATCCACAGTGGAAAGAGTCCAAAGCACACTGCCAGATCCAAAGCCAGTTTCAAAAGTAGTGATGGACATGGCCAAACACCTGGGCAACCTGACCTTCAGAACCTGGGTCAAGATGAAGGAGATTGTCTCCTACACTCCTGTGATCCTGGATCCCAACACAGTCTTTACTGGATTCATCCTGTCTGATGATCTGACCAGTGTGTTGTACAATGATGATGTGCGTGAAGAGCTGTATGCCAACCCGGACAACCTGCACGTGGTCCAGGCTTCTGAGGGATTTAACTCAGGGACTCAAAGTTGGGACATTGAAGTTGGAAACAATAACTTCTGGGAACTGGGGGTGTTAGAAGAGTCTTTCCAGATAAACAATGGAGTTACTGGTTTGTTTTGGTGTTTAGGCTTCAGGCATGGCACATACACAGCAAACGCAGCAGGGTCGGGGACTGCTCTCTCAGTGAAGCAAAAACCCTGGAGGATCAGAGTCCAGCTGGACTGGAACAGAGGAAAGCTGTCCTTCTCCGATCCTGACACCAACACACACCTACACACCTTCACACACAATTTCACTGATAAACTATTTCCATGCATTTCTACTATTCACCATCTCCCTCTGAGGGTGTTGCCTGGGAAGGTGTGTGTCACTATGGAACAGGACATGTATGTAGAGGAGCAATAAGACAATGTACTCCCAGTCTTTTTATGGTTTTTGGAGATTTCGCTCAAGTGTAAATCCAGCATGTCAGTATTGCATATCACTGTTTTATATTTTATACGATTTTAAACAGTAATATACTAGTTATTACTTTAAAAAAGTAATAAAGTTACACTACTTATTACTCCCTGAGAAAAGTAACTAGTTACTTATTACTTTTTTCTCTCGCCTCCAGTAATTGCATATTTTGTTTACTTACTATGCATTTTCAACATGGCTGTTTTTCATGTCAGTATTGGATATCACTGTTTTATATTTTATACGGTTGATAGTTAATTTATTACTTTTTCCCATGTACAGTTTTTTTTCTCCAGTTTTTATTCCAAAAAACAACATTAATTTGTGGCATTTATTGTCAATTGTGATGCCCGGAAACGCCTGGTCCTTGCGAATTGCAGCATTATTTAGCATTACAAAAACATTGAATAAAAGCGCTGTCACAACACTATTGAAACTAATTCCTCACACCTGAGTGCTCCTCATCCCCTCAGAGCAACACAACCTTAACAGAGTGATAATACATCAAGTGAAACAACAGGTATGGGTTTGACAATTCTATTTGTTTGTGTATGTGTTTAACAATGACAACGCCACAAGATGGTGATGTCGGACAACACAGATCCTACCTAAGACCCTTCAGTCAACTGAAACTGACATAATAGTTTGTTATCCATGGTGTGTACAATTTGAGATCACAGTAGGCTACTCTTTGTAATTATAGGCTACTGTAGATTATTTAAGAACAGCACTATCACTGACTGTTACAACCTTATTATCTGTCACCATCAATACCTATCAAGCATACACATGCATTCGTACCAGCACGACCACAATACTTGCGCGCTCTGCTTGCGCAAGTAATAAGATGCAGTGGTGTCACATACAAGTGAAGTCCTTCACCACACCCTTTTCTGTTCAATCATGTGCAAATTAGGTTTCTATAGTGACTTGATTGAGCTGCAGAGAGATACTTTGTATCACTTAATTGTACTTACACTATACCCAACGTGAATATTGAATTTACATGATGTTAACAAAGTGGACAGACTATTCAAATTAGTATCCGATTAATTTAATTCCATTCTAATGAAATGGCCCATAGCTTAGTGCTGAAACAGTCCAGAAACTGGATGGGAGATGATTGATGACTGTTGATGGGCTTGTCTAGGTGTGAAATATACCCAGATTAGGAGTGACACCTTGAAGTATTTCCTTCTAGCCTATTCGTTTTATTTTGGTGCTATCCAGCTTTTAGTGTTTGTGTAAACACTTTATCCTAACGCAAGCATTAAATGAAATGTCATTGGCCACTTTAAGTCATTGTCCCAACACAAACATGAAATGCCATTGACAATGAATGGCCAGTTTTGAGTGTTTTTGCAAACATTACGTAAATTGTTATTGGCCGGAATGAGATGATGTATATAATCTTTAGTTCAGACAGGAGTCCATATCACACAAAAAAACACACAAAAAGACAAACAACATGGGAAAAGGATCAAAGCGAGCAATTAACAAAAAACAGCTAGTAGCCTGGACGTGACCCGGTAACAGCTCTTCATATGGTCCGTTAGTGCCACTATACTGTTACTAGACACCTCCAGGCGTTGCATAAAGTTATACATCAGTTTTCTTAACAAAGCATCACGTGTGGGCACACCAACAGAGGTAAACAACTGACTGGCACTGTGCCACTTAGGAACACGGAGAAGTAACCTCATGGCATTGTTATATGCCACTGTGTTGCATGCTTTTTACTCTGTACGAGGATGTATTATAAGAGCGCCCCTCACTTCACACAGGTTTGATTTTTATACATTTGATTTGGGAATCGATTTGTTTTCTCATGCCAATAATAGTCCACTTGCCAGAATGTGAACCCATAGGCATGTTGACTACACCAACGTTTTAACATCTCTTCATATAATTGGTCCTCACTAATGTTCATGATAAAACACCACCATTTTTTCCTACTCAGTCTGTGTCTCATAGGAGGGCTTTGGGCAGTTCTGACACCCGTCCACCAGTGACATCATCATTAGGCATATTTTTTTTAAAACAAGATTTGTTTTAAAATATATTTAGATTTGTATTATCGTGAGAACGATGGCTTCAACTTTTGCATTGCAACTTTTCAGGAAAATAAAGCCTGCCATTTATATTAGCTTAATTGATGAAGTGCCCACAGCCTTCCTATGAGACTGAGTAGGATTTTGTTTGTATTTTATAATGAACATTAGTTAGGACCAATTATAGGAAGATACGTTGAAAAGTGGTGAAGTGGTCCTTTAACAACCCATAAGGGGGAAAAACTGCTAAACTAACGCTTGTAAAGGATTCAGCTTCTAAAAATGGATTCAGCATCATGAAAACCCCATAGTTTGACACATCACATGCTGGGAGTGGGGACCCATACTCAACATTTCCAACAAAAAACCTTGGTGTAGTCAACATGCCCAAGTTCACAATAGGGCTATATGGGCTGGCAAGTAGACTATAAAGCTTAAATTGAATTGAAAAAATTGTGTGATACAAAAATAATACATTAATTCATTGTGTTGGTTGTCAAATACATATCATGTCTTGGGTAAATTGATTAACTTTACAATAATGTATTTTATTGTTCCTTATATTGGTTCAAATGAAAACACTACCGATTTTTATTTAGCAGAGCTGTGTTGCAATTAAGGCAGATACCCCTCCACGAAAAGGCCTAGCTGTCCTGACCCCATATCCATCATTTATACATTATGGATAATTAGTGTGGACTTAAACTGTTATTCGTCTCAACTATTAAGCTTTAGTCTGCATTGTATGGCAGATATTTCTGGCATATGGAGACATATTAGTTTTTACAACATAATAGCCACAGTTTGGTCAGTTTTCAATAGTATAGGCCCGGAATACTAGAAATATAATAGAAAGATAATGGGTAAATAGTAAATACAGACTTTAGCTGACTCAAATTAACAACTTTGAGAATTGTTTGACTATGCAGTGGTGTCAAAGGTTAAGTGGGGACAGGGGCTATTAACCAACAGTTCTCCAGTACAGTTTCTGTCTATTGTTGGTGTGTCCCACCCTCCACTCTGATTGGATAATCAGACCCCCCATGTGAGTATTTAGCAGGGCTCTGTTTTCTTTGGTGTCACTTCATTTTAATGTGTGTTGTTGTTAAGAGCTGAACTTATCTCTTCTGGACTGGTGAAGTTATCAGGTATGTTTATGATTTCACAATTCTTGTCTTAATTCATTTGACTTGCAGTGATTTTTTGAAGGGCTATGTGGGGTATCCGGCTCCACTTCTGGTGCTTGTAAACTATGTATCCAAAGTGCTTAGTTTAAACAAAGTGTCAACCAACTTAATTTATGTGAAAGTTTAACAGTAATAATAAATATTAGTAATTAAACAACTATTACTACTAGCACCACTGCTACTCATAATGCTAACATTGTTGTTAGCAGAACACTGGTGATTTACAGCCATGTCAACCGCAGGGGATATTCCAAAGGAGGGAGTAACTGGCAACATGGATTCCTATTTGACTCGGCAGGAAGAGGAACTCACCTGTCCTGTGTGCCGTGACATCTTTAAACACCCTGTTATCCTTTCGTGTAGCCACAGCTTCTGCAAGTCCTGTATGCAGCAATGGTGGACAGGAAAACCATCACACAACAAGGCGTGCCCTGTTTGCAAAACAAACTCCTCTCTAGATCAACCTCCCATCAATTTGGCGTTGCATAACCTGTGTGAGAACTTCTTAGAGGAGAGAAGTCACAGATGTATACCTGAGGTTCTCTGCCCTCTACATGATGAGAAACTCAGGCTGTTCTGTCTGGATGATGAACATTTGGCATGCCTAGTGTGCCAAGTTTGTGAAAAACATGCAGGACATAAGTTCAGACCCATTTATGAATCTGCAAAACAACTCAAAGAGGACCTCCAGGAATCACTGAAGACCATAGAGGAGAAAATAGAGGACCTTAAAGAGATTATAGCAGGATATCATCAATCAGCAGAATACATTAAGGTGCAGGCCCAACACACTGAGATACAGATTAAGAAACAGTTCAAGAATATTCGGGATTACCTACGTCAGGAAGAGAAGGTCAGACTCACTGAGGTGAGGGAGGAAGAGAAACAGAAAAGTCAGATGTTGATGGAAAAGATTGAGGGTCTGTGCAGAGAAATGGTGACTCTTTCCAACACCTTCAGAGATTTCGAGGCAGATGACATCTCATTCCTGCAGAATTATAAATCCACAGTGGAAAGAGTCCAAAGCACACTGCCAGATCCAAAGCCAGTTTCAAAAGTAGTGATGGACATGGCCAAACACCTGGGCAACCTGACCTTCAGAACCTGGGTCAAGATGAAGGAGATTGTCTCCTACACTCCTGTGATCCTGGATCCCAACACAGTCTTTACTGGATTCATCCTGTCTGATGATCTGACCAGTGTGTTGTACAATGATGATGTGCGTGAAGAGCTGTATGCCAACCCGGACAACCTGCACGTGGTCCAGGCTTCTGAGGGATTTAACTCAGGGACTCAAAGTTGGGACATTGAAGTTGGAAACAATAACTTCTGGGAACTGGGGGTGTTAGAAGAGTCTTTCCAGATAAACAATGGAGTTACTGGTTTGTTTTGGTGTTTAGGCTTCAGGCATGGCACATACACAGCAAACGCAGCAGGGTCGGGGACTGCTCTCTCAGTGAAGCAAAAACCCTGGAGGATCAGAGTCCAGCTGGACTGGAACAGAGGAAAGCTGTCCTTCTCCGATCCTGACACCAACACACACCTACACACCTTCACACACAATTTCACTGATAAACTATTTCCATGCATTTCTACTATTCACCATCTCCCTCTGAGGGTGTTGCCTGGGAAGGTGTGTGTCACTATGGAACAGGACATGTATGTAGAGGAGCAATAAGACAATGTACTCCCAGTCTTTTTATGGTTTTTGGAGATTTCGCTCAAGTGTAAATCCAGCATGTCAGTATTGCATATCACTGTTTTATATTTTATACGATTTTAAACAGTAATATACTAGTTATTACTTTAAAAAAGTAATAAAGTTACACTACTTATTACTCCCTGAGAAAAGTAACTAGTTACTTATTACTTTTTTCTCTCGCCTCCAGTAATTGCATATTTTGTTTACTTACTATGCATTTTCAACATGGCTGTTTTTCATGTCAGTATTGGATATCACTGTTTTATATTTTATACGGTTGATAGTTAATTTATTACTTTTTCCCATGTACAGTTTTTTTTCTCCAGTTTTTATTCCAAAAAACAACATTAATTTGTGGCATTTATTGTCAATTGTGATGCCCGGAAACGCCTGGTCCTTGCGAATTGCAGCATTATTTAGCATTACAAAAACATTGAATAAAAGCGCTGTCACAACACTATTGAAACTAATTCCTCACACCTGAGTGCTCCTCATCCCCTCAGAGCAACACAACCTTAACAGAGTGATAATACATCAAGTGAAACAACAGGTATGGGTTTGACAATTCTATTTGTTTGTGTATGTGTTTAACAATGACAACGCCACAAGATGGTGATGTCGGACAACACAGATCCTACCTAAGACCCTTCAGTCAACTGAAACTGACATAATAGTTTGTTATCCATGGTGTGTACAATTTGAGATCACAGTAGGCTACTCTTTGTAATTATAGGCTACTGTAGATTATTTAAGAACAGCACTATCACTGACTGTTACAACCTTATTATCTGTCACCATCAATACCTATCAAGCATACACATGCATTCGTACCAGCACGACCACAATACTTGCGCGCTCTGCTTGCGCAAGTAATAAGATGCAGTGGTGTCACATACAAGTGAAGTCCTTCACCACACCCTTTTCTGTTCAATCATGTGCAAATTAGGTTTCTATAGTGACTTGATTGAGCTGCAGAGAGATACTTTGTATCACTTAATTGTACTTACACTATACCCAACGTGAATATTGAATTTACATGATGTTAACAAAGTGGACAGACTATTCAAATTAGTATCCGATTAATTTAATTCCATTCTAATGAAATGGCCCATAGCTTAGTGCTGAAACAGTCCAGAAACTGGATGGGAGATGATTGATGACTGTTGATGGGCTTGTCTAGGTGTGAAATATACCCAGATTAGGAGTGACACCTTGAAGTATTTCCTTCTAGCCTATTCGTTTTATTTTGGTGCTATCCAGCTTTTAGTGTTTGTGTAAACACTTTATCCTAACGCAAGCATTAAATGAAATGTCATTGGCCACTTTAAGTCATTGTCCCAACACAAACATGAAATGCCATTGACAATGAATGGCCAGTTTTGAGTGTTTTTGCAAACATTACGTAAATTGTTATTGGCCGGAATGAGATGATGTATATAATCTTTAGTTCAGACAGGAGTCCATATCACACAAAAAAACACACAAAAAGACAAA